>NC_138243.1:24967656-25567656 GCF_964197995.2 Scardinius erythrophthalmus
ATTTCATAGCTGTATCATATTAAGAAATAATAAACAGTATTAAACAATAGAATGGTCCAGGGATGACGTCAAAACCCGGAAGACTAATTCGTCACTGGTTCCCTTGAGATTTTCCTATGGGATGCCTGTGCTATATAACTTGACGATGCTTTGACATTTTGTTCTACAATGTGAATTACACACACCCATAGCTATGGAATTAAAATAATGACAAATGTTTTTGAAACAAAAAAGCTTGTTGAATTGCACTATTTGAAAAAAAATATGCATTGCATTAATAACCCTGCATGCATTTTTATGGGCTGAAATTCAACATGGTTGTATGTTTCAATTCAAAACATTTCACACATGTTTTCATTAATAAAAATTAATTCACCTTTCAGATTTCACTTCCAATATATTCATTCTGTTTAAAAATAAGTAGAATCCAATAGGCAATTTTCGGTCCATTTTATTTCACTTTACAAATTCGCTTCCACAAATTCAGTGGTTCAAATTCGACAGAAAATTCAACATTACACGTGTTCATTTTGGTGCACGCCAGGCATGATGCACACCTTTTAGATTTTTGATATTTAATAAAATAAACTGTCAAATCATGTGTAAATATTGCTATTTTTTCAGTAGGCCTACCGCATGATCTCATATTCACTATAGGCCTAAAAAGCGTGCATCATGCCTGACACCTACATGAACAATTTACAGTTGCTTTTATGACTGTAAGTCATTCTCTTCAAATGCTAGAAGTTAGAAACGTGTGTACCAATGTCGTATGTAACTTTAGAGACGGTGCCTAAATGTGTGAATATATAATATCGAATATCCAGTGTCAAGCCAACTTTATGCCACTATTTCACTGGGAATCGCTCAGCGTGAAACTTTGTGCGTTACGTTCATATTCTGAGTCCACTTGCCTGTTCCTATATCTTGTATAGCCTACATCCCCAATAAGGTGTTTGGTCTTTTTTATTACTGTATTAGTCCATTAAGCGTTAAGTGTCCTGACCGCAGGGGAATCCTGGAGAATGAGGGAATCCCCAGTTCTGCAGCACATCACCGCAATATAAAGTTAAGAAAACTAAACAGCCGAGAGAAATATATCTACTGCCTCAGATTTAATGTTTTATCTGTACATCAGCATCGGGGAATAACATTATAATCTCGTTCATGGTAGAGAAAGCTGCTTACATGTGCAAAAATAACTGTGAAGACTTAAATATCTTAATCTGCTTTTCCATATATATACTGGCCCTGATAATCGTCACAAATACTTACCGCTTGCTTCATTTCTGTAAATCCGTTTTTATGAATGAATGACTCTCTCTCACCGGTTGCTCTATAGCAGGGTTCACCAATCTCGGTCCTGGAGGGCCGCTGTCCTGCAGAGTTTAGCTCCAACCCCAATTAAACACACCTGAACCAGCTAATCAAGGTCTCACTAGGCATACTAGAAACTTTCAAACAGGTGTGTTGGAGCTGGTTGGAGCTAAACTCTGCAGGGACAGCGGCCCTCCAGGACCGAGATTGGTGAACCCTGCTCTATAGTTTTCTTCATCAACAGCCGCTTGCGCCCCCTGCTGTTGAGGACAACTAACAGCTATGGAGATTATCAATCGGCAATCTACTGATATTCCTGCCGTTCCCGGATGTCAAATGTGGAATTTTCTGTCGAATTTGGACCACTGAATTTGTGGAAGCGAATTTGTAAAGCGAAATAAAATGGACTGAAAATTGTCTGTCGAATATTATAGGTTGCATTTTTAAACAGAATGAATATTTTGGAAGTGAAATCTGAAAGGTGAATTTTTATTAATAAAAACGTGTGTGAAATGTTTTAAATTGAAATATTTACAGCTTAAATATACAACCATGTTGAATTTCAGCCCATAAAAATGCAAGCCCTGAAAATACAATGCATTAAAATGCAAGCAAGGTTAATGCAATCCAAATTTTTTCAAGTAGTGCAATTCAACAAGCTTTTTTGTTTCAAAAACATTTGTCATTATTTTACTTCCATACATAGCGAAAACACACATTTTGAAGTTTATGTTTCTAATAAGTAACTAGATAAGACAGTTTGGTGTGTGAGTGTGTGTAATTTATGTTGTAGAATAAAATGGCAAGTATTGTCAAGTTATGTTTGCCATAGGCTTTATTTTACTCATAAATTGAAAAACCCCTTAGGAAAACCTTCAAGAAACCACCATTAGTCTTCCGGTTTCATGATGTCATCCCTGCACCGCTCTATAAGGAAGAAAGGAACTCAAAGGAATAGTTCAACCAAAAGGAAAATTCTGGCATCATTTACTCATTTTCATGTCATTGTAAATCCATATGACTTGCTTTCTTTAGTGGAACACAAAAGGAGAAAAGAACTTTACTTGTTGCTCTTGAAAAGGATGCAAAAGCATCATGAAATTGGTTCGTATGATTATATTCCAAATCTTTTGGGTGAACTATTCCTTTGAACTGCAATCACTGCAGGATTTCAATGATACATTTGTGTGTTTACAGATGAAAGAGTCTCTAATGAAACTACAGAAAGGTATCGGGTTAAAAGACTATGATTCAGACAGTGAAGAAAGGAGAAGTCGCTATCACTGACGAACAGAGTTCCCGGTTCAGCGAATGTAATGAACATCTCCACACGTAAGCGATCAGATGAGCTTGGATGGGGGCGGGGCATTGTAAGTGGGCGGCACTGACTGAGCGGTTCTCACACTCGCAGTCTGGCTAAAGCACTGTGAGGCCTTTCTGACAGCAGACACTGAAGGAAACCCAGTACTTTCATTTCTCCGTCTTTAGAGCCGAAATGCAGTTCGGAGGAATGATGGTGAAATCGGTCTGTTCACCCAGGGCTAAAACAACTCAACTGTCACTGCAAAAACTGACACCGACTCTCTGGTTTAAACACTCGGAGAACTTGAGCATCCCTTTTTTAAACCTTTTGGAGTCTGGGACCAGTTAAAGAAAATATGGAGTTACTATCAACAAGTGTTATGTGGACATATACACATTTATTTATAAAAAACAAAACAAAATATGGAATTGAATGATATTATGAAAATATATAATTTCTATGTAGAGCTATATTTGTTGCCAGAGTTCATTTGTAACAGGCTTCCATGGAGAATCAAGGCTGGTTCCTTGATAGCTTGCGCCATGGTACATCAACTATATGCAACTGGTTTATCCTCCTCTGTTTGCAATGACTTCCTCTGATTGATTTGCGTTGGCTGAAGAGCCACGGTAGAATCATCTACTGAGCGTCACCGGCTGCATTCCAGTGTTCATACTACTACACAATAAAAGTACTTTTAGACATATAGTTAGGACATGGTTGAGGCCCTGGTAGACTTAATTTTCCATGTTCCGCTCCATCTTGCACACAGTTGAGCGTACAGGCTTTTCAAAGTATACTCCTTTTACCGTGAGCGCGGATGGATGTGTTTGGCAGGTGTGGGCCTTTCTATTCAGCACTCAAATCACTCTTACATGCGCTGTTGTTGTGCACAAGTTGGTATGGATGCAAAATTCAGGACATTATTATTTGAAAGGTGACTTTTCAGTCATCTTTGCTCTTTTAATGTGAAGAGTCAACTATAAGAAATCCAAAGGATTATTTGCCTGAAAAGTGGAATACTGTGGCTCTGTGGTGCTATCAAAACATCTCAACCAGCTTGGCACGGCAACCAATGGCTAGAGTTTGGGGCGGAACTATTTGTTTGGCTGATCAATGATAGGCGGCACACACTTATCTATTCTAATAGTTTAGTGCATCAGTGGCATATTTTTGTAGGCAAAACCTGGAAACAAGTTAGCATTTTAGCATCATCCCAAAGTCAGTGGGTTTTGGGCTAAATGGGCTTTGGGTTAAACTCAAGCTCAAGATATTTTCACATTTTATTCTACAACGAAAAATACATCTGTAATATCCCGTTGTGAGTTTTGTTTAAAGCTTTTACTTGTCTTGAAGAAGTCGGTGGCTAAATGGGACTACAGTCAACATCATCACACTGAACATGAAAGCTAATCTTAAAATTTTGAAGTAAAGGCTGCAAGAGTTGTCGGAAGCTTAGTGATGATGACGTTGAAGTCATGCAACTGTGGTGTAGTTCGTTTATAGCCTAACTTTAGATTTTTACTTTTGCCGATTGTATTTAGACTTCAACATTTATAAAAGTTGTTCATTTATGAAGATTGACATGTTACTTAAGAATCATACATTTTTGTTGGCCAGAGCTAAAATTGCCAATTGAAAAATCCTATTGTTTTTTTGTCAAGGCAACCAGGGTGATGCCAAATTCTGGGTTGGCCTACAAAAATACATCACCTCAGTGCACTATTATGAGGTGTAGTATGAGAACTGGGATGCAGCCATCAAGCCTGTGGTCAACCAAACCTCTCGTGTAGTAATGGTTGTGGTATATTACTGGTTAACTACAGCAGGTCCACTCCAGCCAATGGCATCCATTCAAATGTGAATGAGTTATTGTCACATGAATGTGTTTCTTTTCTCCCTCAGGGTTCATTTATATCCTGAGGGCAGCTGTAAACAACCTCATATTGCCAAGCTTTGATTTTAAAGCCACTTCATGAATTTTTTTCCATGTTGTATGTTGTCCTTGTGTTTTGATGCTGAACCAGCTGCTGGACGGGTGAGAGATGCACATTGATTTGAGAAAGTATTTAACGTGGCTTTATTAGTGTAGTGGAGCTGGACAGACTTTTTTCTTGATGCATTCTTAAGAGAGACCAGCAGTGGGTTTGTTAAGACTAAACTGTGAAAAATCCAGGTTATGCTTGAATTTTCAAAAAGAAACTGATCGGTAATCTGAATATTTGGCAATATAATAAACGTTCAACCTCATGATAAAGTTCAAATTAACTGTAACCTCTCGAGGCGCCAGATGCAAAGTTGCGTTTTCTCATACAAACTCTCACACACACAAGTGGGAAATGAATTTCTAGTTGGAGCTGCAGTCCTAGATTGGCCTCTAGTGATAGTGAATTTTGGTGCTCACGTGGGCGACACGGATTCAAGTCTTGTTTTATTTCCTGATCCTGTTTCCCGTCAAGAATAGTTCCAAAAGGCCACGCGTATACATAAATGCCGACAGAGGGGAGCTATAAATAGTATGTTGGACATTGCTAGACCAGGGAATCCACAAGGATTTTCTAAAGTGTCTAGGAGCAGGCCCTCACTTGCAGTGAGGTTTTCCTGCCCACCCACCAACAGGGGGAATGGGAGAGGTCTTGAGACATCCCTTTATTGGAAGTCACTTGTTCAGTGTTGTTTAATTTCTCAATTATTGTTGTTTTGTTATTGTTTGGCTGGGTACACAATTACATATCTAAATATAATATGATGCATATTTTAAATATTTTGTCACTGAATGTGAATGGTCTAACTACCCCAAGAAAAAGAGGGAAGGTAATACAAAAATTACGAAAAGAAAAGGTACAATTCGCGTTACTACAAGAGACACATCTGCATGATGAGGAACATGAGAAACTAAAAAAAATGGGATTTAGAAATACATATTACAGTTCATTTAAACAGGGTCGTAAAAGAGGAGTGGCAATTTTGGTATCTAATTCTACAAAGTTTAACTTGGAAAAGGAGATTAAAGAAAAGGAAGGCCGATATGTTATAGTAAAAGGAAGGTTGGCAGATGAGATGGTCACAATCGTGAATGTTTACGCTCCTCCTGAAAGCGACAAGCATTTTTTTAAATCAATGTTTAATACCATCGCAACTGAAGCCGAAGGAACCCTAATTTGTGGAGGGGACTTTAACATAATCTTAAACCACAAATTGGACACAACGAGTGTTAAGAAAAATAAAAATTATTTGACCAGATTTGTAAAATTGTCAATGGAAGAATTAGGATTGACAGATATTTGGAGGAATCTAAATCCTTTTAAAAAAGATTATACCCACTACTCCTCCAGTCACAATGTACATTCGAGGATAGATTATTTTTTTGTTAATAAATCCGATAGATATAAAGTGGATGAATGTAAAATTGGCTGTGCAGATGTATCAGATCATAATGCTTTATATTTAAAAATTAACATTACAAGTAGGAAAAAACAAACTCTGTGGAGATTAAACACAGGTATTTTGAACAATGTGAAAATAGTTCAGGAAATTAAAAAAGAAATCAAACAATATATTGAACAAAACGATAATGGCGAAGTGAACCCGACAGTTGTGTGGGATGCCCTTAAAGCGGTAGTACGAGGGAAGTTGATATCCAGAACAGCTTGGCTGAAAAAAATAAAAATAAAATCATATGAGGATTGTTGTGAAAAGCTCAAAGAATTGGAACAGAAATTCCTGAAAACGAAAACATCAGAAATTCATCAGCAGATTTTAGAAACCAAAAGACGCATCGGTAACATACTAGAGGAAGAAGTGGAAAAAAAACACATTTATTTTAGACAGCGTTACTATGAGACGGGACCAAGATCCGTAAAACTCTTAGCCAAAAGATTAAGGAAGCAAAAAGAACTAAGCTCAATCTATAAAATTAAAGATCCACACACTAACACAGTAACTCATAAGCCAGAAGAAATTGAGAATATCTTTAAAACCTTTTATGAGAAACTTTATACACAACCTCCCTCTGCAAGCGAAGAAGAGATGAGAAACTTTCTCCAATCGCTAGATCTCCCTTCAATTGGAGTGAGCCAAAATAATGCATTAACAGCTGAGATAACACAAGAGGAGATACTTAAAGCTATAAATACATTAAAAAATAGCAAGGCACCAGGAAGCGACGGTTTCCCAGCCGAATGGTACAAAATGTTTAAGAATGATTTAATAACAATTCTACATAAATCTTTGAATTGGACTCTAAGAGAAAATTCAATGCCTTTGTCGTGGTCAGAAGCAGTAATATCAGTTATTCCCAAACCAGGTAAAAACAGGGAATGCTGCGCTAATTATAGACCAATTTCAATACTAAATATTGACTATAAAATATATACATCAATAATTTCTAGAAGAATAAATACCTTTGTATCAGAACTAATTGATGAAGATCAGACGGGGTTTATACGTGGGCGCCAGACACATGATAACATCCGAAAAACTTTACATATCACAGAGAAGGCACAGAGGGAAAAAAGGAGTACAGTTATACTCAGTATAGATGCGGAAAAGGCATTTGACTGCGTTAATTGGAACTTTTTATATCAAGTCTTGGGAAAAATGGGGTTTAATGATAATTCAGTGGGAATAGTTAAAACACTGTACAGTCAGCCAACTGCCAGAATTAAAATAAATGGAAACCTTACAGACAAAATTAATTTACAAAGATCCACTAGGCAGGGGTGTGGGCTTTCGCCTACGCTCTTCTCAATTTGTATCGAACCTCTGGCACAAGCAGTACGACAAAGTCAAGAAATCAAAGGAGTTATGATAAATGGGGTAGAGCACAAAATCGGGCTTTTTGCAGATGATGTGATAGCATTCCTAGAGGAACCAAACACATCATTGCCTAAATTGATGAATCTCTTGGAATCCTTTGGATATTTATCTGGATATAAAATAAATATTTCAAAAACCCAAATTCTGAGATTTAATTATATACCTTCTAAAAACATAAAAAAATCATACAAATTTAATTGGAAAATGGAATCAATCAGATACCTTGGAGTAGAAATAACACAAGACTTTTCAGATATCAACAATAAAAATTATAAGCAAGTTCAAGACAATATACTAAAGGATATAGAGAAATGGACCACTTTACCATTGGATTTTAGTTCCAGGATTGAAATAGTAAAAATGAATATTTTACCCAGATATTTATACTTATTCCAAGCACTCCCAGTAGAGGTTACTCAAATACAATTTACAACTTGGGATAGAATAATATCCAGATTTATTTGGGAAAGTAAGAGGCCTCGGGTGAAGTATGGAACCCTTCAGTTACCCAAAGAGGAAGGAGGGATGGCATTACCAAGGTTAAGAGACTATTATTATGCGGCACAATTGAAATATGTACATGGGTGGTGTAACCCAAATTTTGAAGGTAAATGGAAAGCGATTGAAATGGGGACATTGAAACAGCCAATTCAAAACTTCCTCGGAGATAAAGACACATATGAACAAAACAAAAGCCGCCTAGATGCAATAACTAAACATACATTTAGTGTCTGGTATAGAATAATTAAGAGGTATAAACTCCAAAAACATGTAGCAAAATTAAAATGGATAGCATACGATAATAAATTTATGCCGGCTAAATTAGATCATAGTTATAAATACTGGATAACCAAGGGAGTCACAGCCTGGTGTGTTTTGGAGAACAATGGGAAATTGGAGAGTTTCCAAAGTCTGACACAGAAATACTTATTTGGCAAACAGGATTTTTATCGTTATCTTCAAATGAGAGACTATTATAGAAGAGAGATTCGGGTGGATCCCTCCATAGAAGAGAGCGGTGTTGTTCAAATAATGGCAAAAGCTTACAAAGACAGTAGTATTAGGATCATTTCTGCATTATATAAAGCCTTAATAAACAAAGATAAACACACAACTCAAAAAGTTAAACTAAAATGGGAAAAAGAATTTAACATAGAAATTGATGATATGGATTGGCTAGACATGTGGAAATTACACCATACAACGACCGGCTCGCGGATATGGAGGGAGTTCGCCTGGAAAAATCTGATAAGATTTTTTATCACACCCAAATTAAAAAGTAAACAATTACAGAGGCAACAGAAATGTTGGAGAGAATGTGGGGAGACAGATGTTGACCATTCACACATTTTTTGGAATTGTCCGGAACTTCTAGAGTTTTGGGAAAATACTTGTACTACCATGTGTCAAGTCTTGGGATATACAATTCCTTTGAAACCTGAGGTTTTATATTTGTGTAATTTTTGTGATGGTACTATTCATAAATGTGATGAATATTTGGTTAAAATAATGTTGATAGCAGCAAAAAAATCTATCACGAGGAAATGGGGAAAAGCTACAGTGCCATCAAAGGAACAATGGATAACTACAATTGAGGACATATTCCTAATGGAGAAATTGACATACAGACTGAGACTACAAGAACCACAATTGGAAAGCAAATGGGAAAAATGGTCTCAGTACAAGCAAAGTAATTTATAAGGATGTAAACCCAGTCATGTTAATATTGTTATTGTTCTGTGTTAAAAAAGTTCAATAAAATGTAAGTTAAAAAAAAAAAAAAAAAAAAAAAAAGAATAGTTCCAAAAGGCCAAAATCTAGAATTAGAAATGTGTTTACTGGAATTTACCTATTTCTAATCAGCAATTCCACAATCTAAAGATGGTTCTGATTTGTATATTGAATTATCAGGTGGGTTTTTCCCCCCACTTATGATACATCTCAAGAGTCCTAGTTTCACCTATGGAATCTCCAATGGAATCAACTTGTTTTAAGTTCCATGTATGGCATTGTTAAGAACAATGTATGAACTGATGAAAATACTAGAGACAGAGAGCTGATGGCTTAGTCTAGAACATGTGACAGATGTGAAACTGTCTCAGATGGATTGGTCTAATCTGGTCACTATGAACCAGTCCCATTTGTTCAAGGCAACTGTATCTTATGTAGATGGTCATTTTGTCCTTAGAGCTAGATCATATTCTTGTGAGATGCTGGAGCCTATGCATTGCCCTGTTGGCTTTATTGACAGACCCTTTATCCTATTTTAAGCAACAAGGGCAATTAGGAAACATTACTAGACTAAAAATAGCATCTGCAGGTCATAGTGATCAGCTTGCACTGTTTATGCTAAAGGATCAGTAATCTCTCAAGAATGGTCCACCCACAAAATGTATTTTTCATTATGATTATGTTCCTAAAAATCAATCCAGAACAGGGACTACAGAATTTATGTCTGTATTCATCCTCATAGTCATTAAACCAATATGCAGTATTTAATGTGCAATGTGTGTTCAAGTAGAGTAAGTATCACTGAAACTGCACATGAACGTCTATGAGAATGTATTTTCTAGCTGAAAGACGATCCTTTATTTGGACGTTTTTTTGAAGCACGGGTGATTTAGACGGTGTAATGACTTTAGATGTCAAGCATTGGGAAGCCACACTTGTTCTGCCACATTGCTCACTGTCAGGCCCTAAAAATGATTTTTCTGCATTTTGTAGTTCTTTTCTTTCAGCATTTTGCAAGTTCTGTGAACAGTATTATTTCTAGCCTGTGTGCACTGACAGGATGGTTGCTTTCCTTTGGCCATGACTGTTCTGGTCCAGGTGAATTGGAAATTAATATATTATGTTTTTTTTAGGGCATGTCAAAGTTAGGAGCAAAACACTGAGGTAGAAAAACAGTGGTTATTCAAAAAATGATTACGTATTTTAATTACAACATTGAGTTTTAAAATGCTTTTTTATTATTATTTAAAATTTTCTTTACAAAAATGTATATACATGTGTTACTGCAATGTATGTATATGTTGTGTACAGTGCACATCCTACATGCGCTGGCTGCACTGTGGGATCCCTGAGAAACGTTCAGAAAAAAATATAACAAAATTTGTGTTGTCAAGAAATAGGCGGAATGAATAAAAGTATTTGAAGATGATTTCCACGGCATTTGTTATTACTTACAACATTTTCTGCATTTTAACTTTTATTTTTATTATTTTTAACAGACATCATTTGGAGACTTATTTCACATACATTGAAATGTGGAAGACAATCAAATTATATCAAATGGACTGTCATTTTATTGCTTGAATTCTGTAAGTGTTTGTCTTCACCTTGTGGCTGTTAGCAGATAGTACACTTTTAAAATGTTTTTTTATTAGCAACAATCTGTAAACTAGGCTACTTTTGACAGTTAACACAATGTCAAAAGTGTCATAATTTACCCAAATTAACTCTACATTTTAGATATTTATTCTACTTATTAAATTGTAAATTACAAAGAATAATTTCGAAGATATAGCATAGAAATTAAATTTCAGTAACCACTCATTTAGAGACATGCTCTACTTGGACACCGTTCTTCTGAATGCTCCAATTAATCTCCGTTTTTCAGGGAGTATAATTCCTCTGGGACTCAAACAAAATTACCCATATTTGATGCACAGAACAAAGAAAGGTTGCTGATGAAACAGTCAGATGATAAAGGATTTCTGTGTATAACAACACTGAGGTAAGTCTCAAGCTTTAGTAAATGTCTAATTGTAATTTATAACCAAAGGTGAGAATCTAATTAATTTAGGAATAAAGGGATGTTTTATAGACAAGCCAAGTGGTAAGGTTTTCATTCTCCATAATTCACCTCCGAATAATTATTTTGCCCAGTAACTAAAATTAGTGTCTTTCAAACAATCTTTCTTGGCAGACACAGTAATAAACCGTATGTAGCCCCGCCCCTTCTCAGCGCCGTGCTCATTGAGGTCTGTCTTCCGGTTTGTATTTCCACAGCATGAAAGGTAAGATCTTCCGGATTAATGAATGAACAGCTCATTTTAAAACCTCACTCTACTGACATTTATGATGTCTACTTCAAACATTGCAATGCTCATGATAACTTTTGTTATCTCTATAATAAGTAAATCCACTTAAAGGTAGGCTAGGCAATTTTCAGAGAGGCCAATAGCTAGCTTTAAAGCATAAGATCACACCCTCAGTTCAGAGCGTCTCCAAATCCATGCCTCCTTCAAAACACATGGACGCATACAGCAGGGAGCAAAGCAAACAAAAGAGGGCATTAAACAGTACCTCATGTCTCAAAGTAGCCTGGCAAGCCAGACCTACATCAAGATGTTAGGTCTGGAAACTCACCATAGTCATGGCTCAATCCGAGGGGCGGGATAAACGGCTGTCTTTCAAATTCCCTCTGCACGCAATAGGACAGCGCTTCAACCAACCAGAGCGTTTTCCCAACAGCGGAGATTAGTTGATAGATTCAACTTTTGCCATATCTGGCCGGCAAAACGACGAACACATCTTCCTTTTTTTAAGAATGACTTAAGTGCCGTTCTTTGCTCTTTTCTCAAAGAAAAACTTAACTCCAAGTCCTCCAGAGTCGCGGCCAAAGCCGATTCGAAAGACCGTTGTTCTCCATCAACAGCCGCCATTCTTTGTTTTCAAGTAGCAGCAGCCAGGTAACCGTCGCAACTCTGTCGTGTATGTTAAGCCCGCCCCCGCCTACTCTATACACAACGTGATTGGCCTGACCCAATCTGGGTTTTTGCAGCGAGAAGGTTTATTGAGAGTTGCTAGACTACCCTGGCTGCGAAATACATTTTGCTGCCGCTAGGGTGCGTCTAGATTTCTAGGCTAGTCTCAAAGCACATAACATTACAATAATAGTGAACATAAACAACTTAAAGAGCACTGACCTGTAGCACATGACTGCTGCAGATTCATTTCGGCGTTGATAGTGTTGCCATTGAAACACAGAAATCCGAGTCACGAACCGCTCCAAGTATAACGTCATGGGTTTCTATCTCTTCCAAGTTACATGGTGTGAACGCAGCATAAGCTCATTGTTAGAAACTCAAACTCTGAATCGCATGAAACACTGATGATGTGTGATGTCTGCGCGAGCAGATGCGGAGATATGAAAATACATACGTTGACACGGATATATTTCAACAGCATTTATTGGCATAGGGCATGGAATATACAGTACATAGGCTTGATTTTGGCAGACGAGATCTGCTACGCTTCTGCTGAGCAAATACACTAATTTGTTCAGAATAGTCATAAATGACAAACAAAGGAAATGCTGCTGCAAGAAATGGTAGAACCCCATAGCAGATCACCTACCCTGCATGCCTTTAACCTACTCTTCAACAGCGATGCCATAGAAGTATACAGAGCTAGGCCTACCACAGAAAAGGAAGTACAAACATAAAATTCTAAAAATGGCTGCACGCTTGTTTCTCTGGCGCATAAGGTCTTGTAGTCATTTCTACTTTTCATATTAAACCTGCAAACACTTTTTTCCACTGAGCAATTTTTTTTTACTTGCTTGATATTTGCTCTTCTTCAATGTAGAAATCAATCTAAAAAATAAAAAAAATGGCAGACTAATTGTTTTTATTAGATTGTTTTACATGTCCACTTAAAAGACTGAATCGACATAAAAATCCTCATATTTTAACCATATGAACTAGAGTTTTTACTAGTCATGAACTAGTATTGAAATAGTGTTGAAGATTTTAAAAAGAACACATACTGTAAGAATGCGCAATGCAATAAGAATGTAGAAATAAAGGTAAGATGATATAAAGTCTAAAGAAAAAACTTGTTTGATTCTTTTTGTTGGTTGCAGTGGGTGAATCTTGAGTATATGTGTATATCTTTGTGCGTATGTGGATGTGTTAATGTGTACTTGCTGGTTGTTTTGATGAATATATTATTGTCTCCATTATAGCATCAAGACATCAGTGTGTGTGGGGGTCACTTGAAGACATACAATCATACTAATTATATTTAATTAACATTAATGTTCATAAAACATCAACATTGGAATTTGTAGTTCTTTATTTTAGCTTTTTCCTGCTGATATCTTTTCACACCTGTTGTCCATCGTGATGGACATTACACTTTTAAAAAATCAAAAGAGGGGCTTCTTCCTCCTCCTGTCTAGTTGGTTAACCATGCCTGCCTTTTGTGATGCATGAATTTCAATCACCAGAAGACCTTCGTTCATCTTCGGAACACAGATGAAGATATTTTTTATGAAATCCGAGAGCTTTCTGACCCCTCCTAGTCCACAAAGTGCTCTCACACAAAGTCTAACCGTATCAAACTTCTACCCGCTAAATTGTAGCATTCTTTACACGAAAAATTATATTAAAAATTCACAGACAACATATGTTCACATTCATGGCACAATTCAAGCAGGACCAGAAAATAATTATTTTCTCCCATTCACTTGCATTGACGATTTTTCAACCTAGAGGTCCAGTGGGGTTAGCGGAAGGGGCGGGACTTACCAGCTCTATACAGCAACGCAACGACCACTTTCAAAGTTTTCAAGTATTTATACCTTTCTGGGCCTTGAAAGTGGTCGTTGCGTTGCTGTCTGGAGAGGTCAGAAAGCTCTCGGATTTCATCAAAAATATCTTTATTTGTGTTCCGACAATGAACGAAGGTCTTACGGGTTTGGAATGACATGAGGGTGAGTAATTCGCGACAGAAATTTCATTTTGGGGTGAACTAACCTTTGTGATTGGTTGATCAGAGACCAATGAGTGACCAGGCATTACTCATATTATAAAAACTTAACATTTTATTGGTTTAAACCAAAAACCATGTGATGTCCATTCCAATGGCTGCAGGGCCTGAAGGGGTTAATAGTGTTGGTGGGGAGTTTTGCATGTTTATCTTTAGGGTCAGAAAATAACCAGGGTATAGGCCTAAACCCACAGAAAGTGACAAATCCTCCAGATATTTGAAATGTCATTTCCTCTCCTTTTCTCTCGTTTGTGTTTATATAGTTTAAAAGTAGCCTACCCTCATGAAGGTAAAACGAAAAGTAACACGACGCGACGAACCAGCACGTTATTGGTCAGTTGATAATGGGCGCGTTCGGAGCTGGTCGCGTCGCGGTGTCATATTGAAGAACACCCGCCCATGACTGCTGATCTCCTCCTCTTCCAGGAAGTAAAAAAAAGGCGTCATATAAGGAGGAACAAGGGAAAACACGTCCTCCCCACATCTGTCTCTCTCCCTCATTAATGTGTTAAGCACATTAATGTTTTATATTGTCGTGTAAAGCAGCTGTATGATGTCCATTAGAGCGCGAAACAGAGAGGTCTGCGCAGACTGCAGCTCGACCGGTAAGACAAACAAAACAAACACGAAACAGACAGTGCCTATGTGATCTTGCAGTGTTTTATTAAGACAGATGTTTATAAACTGAATTTATTTGAGATTATTCTCAAGCCTTAGCCAACACAGTAATAATACTCACGGATTACACGGATACTGGTTTCTGAATAAAACATAACGCGGTTGAAGGACAGTCCCGATATTCCCATTGGAAAATACCGCTAACTGATGATGGTCAGGCCCTCGCTTTTAAAAACTAATTTTTACATTCAGATCAACCAATAAACTATAGTCTCCCAATTTTTTACTTTGAGGTAAAGACGCATCTTTAATTCATTAAGCAGGGAAGACCTAACAAAGATACACCATGGTAACCATAGTTTCCACCGAAATCCCTAGTTTCTGTTATCATAACGGTATTGTTATTTATTATAATAAAACACTGATCTTAAATAACTTATATAATATAATATTATTATTTAGGCTATTATATTTAAGTACCGTTGTATTGTGATCCAACTGGTCTAAATTATCTACATTAATTTACTATTTTGGCTTTATCTGACTATTAAGTTTAAAATGGTGTTTGTTGTTAACCTGTAAAAAAAAAAAAAAATATATATATATATATATATATATATATATTATGCATTAAATAAGATACTGTTCCTTCAATGACAGTAGAACTTAAATTCTGATGAGCATGTTCTCCTGCATTATTTGAAAATGATCTTGAGAGCATCTTCCATGCTTCCATGGAAACTAGCACATCTGGCCATTTGTACAAAGGCTCAGCGTTAAAGGAGAACTCCGGTCAATTTTAACATTGAGCTAATTTTTTTGTAAATTTGGAGTGCTGTCAATACAGAGAACAACGACAAAAATCGGTGTTGCCTACACCGTGTTATCCTCTTTTTAAAATTTGCACCCTGTTGACTTCAATGGGGCAAGTTTTAAACCAGCTTTTAGCCTCTTAACATCCTTGATGTGTCATTACAAGTGCACAGCTAATGTGAGTGATTCCTTCAGAGTGATCACGGGTGAATCTGACTGCAGTAGATGTGAAAGATATTAATAAAAATTATGTTATTTCAGCCAGCGCACATACCTGTATTTACATCCTGTTTTCGGTCGAAGTCCATAGTAATCGATTGTCGAGTTACAGGAAACAGGAAGAAAATACAGGTATGTGCGCTGGCTGAAATAACATCATTTTTATTAATATCTTTCACATCTACTGCAGTCAGATTCACCCGTGATCACTCTGAAGGAATCACTCACATTAGCTGGGCACTTGTAATGACACATCAAGGATGTTAAGAGGCTAAAAGCAAGTTTAAAACTTGCCCCATTGAAGTCAACAGGGTGCAAATTTTAAAAAGAGGATAACACGGTGTAGGCAACACCGATTTTTGTCGTTGTTCTCTGTATTGACAGCACTCCAAATTTACAATAAAATTAGCTCAATGTTAAAATTGACCGGAGTTCTCCTTTAAGTCCCGTCCACACCAAGAAGAATAACTATAAAGAAATCGATGAAAATATAGGTGTAAAAATCGTTCTCATTATTACAGAATAACAGAGTTAACACCACAGCTATAGCTATAACAATAACGGCACAGAGAAACTATGTAGTCGGAATCATTTTCAGAACGATTTTATCCAGCTGATGAATGATATAAGCATTGACAGCCAATCAGAATCAATCCTGCTCTAACAAGCTTGAGCATTTAAAGCGGCAGACAAGCACGCGCGTAGAATAAACAGAACGATATCGTCCGCCGGGGTGTACACTGATATAGTTATCTTTAGTTATCGATCTTGGTGTGAATGGGCCTTTATACATTTGTCATAGATTTGGCAAGTTTTTGACAGTAGGCGTGTAGAGAGGAAGAATGTATAATGTTGAGATCTGCCTTTTAAGCAGAATTTGCAATACTTGAGGAACAAAGCTTTTCTTTTCTCTTTCTTAGATCCTCGTTGGGCCTCTATCAATCGTGGAGTTCTGATCTGCGATGAATGCTGCAGTATTCACCGAGGTCTGGGCCGCCACAGCTCTCAGGTCCGGCACCTGACCCAAACTTTGTGGCCCTCCTCACAGCTACAGGTGAAGACCCATTTTGCGTGCTCTTAATGTGGAGCCGCTTTGCTTTGCATTATGTTTCATGTTTCCTGAGGTTCATTAAAAGGAAATGAGGCATTGTATCTCAGTTCCTCAAACAGAAATAGAATGTAGTGTTCCTGCGTATTTTCTCTCGTCGGCGTCCTGCACCACACCGCAAGACAATGAGCATTCAGATTCTTGAATTAACCTCTTGTCCTGGTTTACATGCAAACCAATAGCCTGGTAATGCAACCGTGTTTACATGACTTTGTTAAAAAAATCTGATTATTGCCCAGTAGTGATGTCAAAACCTAATCATTAATGTATCTGTCTTTGGTTTAAGGATTGGTTTATGCTTAAAGGAAGAGTTCACCCAAAAATTTCAATACTGTCATTCTTTACTCGCCCTCAAATTGTTCCAAACCTCTATGACTTTCTTTCTTCTGTTGAACACTAAACATATTTTGAAGAATGTCAGTAACCAACAGTTGATGGGCCCAATGACTTCCGTAGTATTTCTTTTTCTTGTTCTTTTTTTTCATTGAAGTGTCTAGACACTGCTCATGTGTCTTGCTGACGCTGGAGTCACAGGAACATCATTGCAGTGTTTTATGTGTGTTCATTTCTTGTCTTAAGTGAAAGTTAATGAAAGTTGAGGTGAAGTGTTTGGTGTTTATCCATAGATGGTGAAGTCCCTGTACAATAATGGAGCAAATTCAATCTGGGAACACAGCCTTCTGGATCCATCTTCCATCATGAGTGGAAAACGCAAAGCCAATCCTCAGGACAAAGTCCAGTGAGTCCCATATATCATGACATTTAGAGCTAAGCGAGTCTCTCAGCTTAAACATGCTCACTTAATCATTTACTTCTCTCTCAGCCCTAACAAAACAGATTTCATAAAGGCTAAATATCAAATGTTGGCTTTTGTTCATCGAATGCCATGTAGAGAAGATGACAGTGTCACTGCCAAAGACCTCAGCAAGGTAAGAATACTACTTAATAAAAATGAACGAACTGGACTGGACAAGAATCTCTGAGATGAAAATGAGACTCAAACAAGGCTTATTGAAGATCTACATCTGATGTGGTCTTCAGAGGTCTTGAGACCAAAACCACAAATGAAACCATGGTTTCACTCTTGTTTTTTTTTTAGCAACTTCACTCTAGTGTGAGAACCGGCAATTTGGAAACGTGTCTGAGGCTGTTGTCGCTGGGAGCACAGGCTAACTTTTTCCATCCAGTAAGTTTCAAAGACCATAAGGATATTGCTAAGTTTTGAAAATGCTAAAGTTCTAGTTTATGTAATATAAAAAATAGTGCTCTACTCATGACATGCAAATTAAAGAACACAGACGCAGCCGGATCATTTCCATAATGACTAACACAATCTACCAAGAGCAGTGCAAATTAGCATCTGGTTTAATTAAGACATGCCTTTTTTGGGTGGAAAATAATGGCACAAATAACATTAAATTGACTAGTTTAAACCTTAGTAAATCACCTTGCATGATTCATTTAAATAATCTCCTCCCATAAATCTTGTGTCTGAAAGGGAAACTCATACAAATGCATTTGCAATAAGGTCAGCCAGAAAAATAACTGTCCACGCCTTTTCAGCACTAACTTTTCACTGTGTGTCTTTAGTAAATCCTGACAGTAGTTTTTTAACACCAAAAGAGGGTTTGCGCTGGAGAAAGCTGTTAGGAAATCTGGCCCACTGATATCAGAACCCAATTTTGACAAAATGTGTAAATACTGTGTTTTGCATGGCAGTATAGGTGGATGCCTTCATGTCGATCCACCGCTAAAGTGGAAAAAGATATCATTATTTTGCTTTCTTTGGTATTTATTCCATGCGCACCATAGCAGGAGTTTAGTTTATTGTCCCTGACTGAATTACTCTAATGAATGTCATTTGTTTTCTTCAGGAGAAAGGAAATACTCCATTACATGTGGCAGCTAAAGCAGGTCAGCTGCTACAGGCAGAACTGCTTACTGTTTATGGAGCCGATCCTGGAGCACAAGACAGTTCTGGGAAGACTCCTGTTGACTACGCCAGGTGAGAGAGATGCAGATTTGAGGGATCAGTACAAATATGAATAATTTTCAGTGATGTTTAAGTTCTGTTTTCTGTTATGTCTCACAATAGGCAGGCAGGACACCAGGAACTCGCAGACAGACTGGTGGAGATCCAGTTTGAGCTGACAGACAGACTAGCGTTCTATCTGTGCGGAAGAAAGCCAGGTCAGTCATCAGTATCTTTGTAATGACAGCACAGCATGTACCTCACAGATTTGAGATCCTGGAAAGAAAATGGCTTCTTGTTTTCCTCAGATCACAAAAGCGGGCAACACTTTATAATTCCTCATATAGCAGACAGGTAGGATAAGCTCTCTTTTTGTATCATGTCTGTAGTTTATTAAAATACTTAACTGCATAATTTGTTTTCATTGCTGGCTTCATATGGATAAGAAATGTGTAAGTATGGAAATGGCACTTGCTTGTCTTACTACAGTAAGTTATGATCTGATGATAATGGCTCTCTTTATTTTATTTTACATACAGCAGTCTTGACTTGTCAGAACTGGCCAAAGCAGCAAAGAAGAAGCTTCAGTCCGTAAGTTGTACAGTAGTTTACTGTTTTTGTCTCCATGCATGGTGGGGTTGCTCATTACATTTTTATTCCAACACCTATTCTGACACCTAAAATTAGCTGTATACAGCAAAATAACCTTGCTGTGGTGCTTTCAGCTCAGTAATCATCAATTTGAAGAACTAGCCATGGATGTGTACGATGAAGTTGACAGAAGGGAAACAGATGCAGGTTAGAGAAGCGTAATAGCCTGATATCTGTAAATTTGTCTCTAAAAGTACAAATTCTGATTTTATCCTAACATTTTGAATAATGGTGTCATTCTTTTGCTATTGTAGTCTGGCTTGCAACGCAGAACCACAGCACTTTGGTAACTGACACCACGGTGGTACCTTTCCTCCCTGTCAACCCTGAATATTCTTCCACTAGGAATCAGGTACATTGACACAGATGCGCACACTCCTTTTAAAATTATTGAGTTGATTTGATCATGTTTGAGTTTCCCTCGGTTTGTGGTATTTATGTTGCAGGGACGCCAGAAACTCGCAAGGTTCAATGCACATGAGTTTGCCACGCTGGTCATTGATATTTTAACTGATGCCAAACGCCGTCAGCAAGGAAATTCTCCTGATAATGTCAAAGGTGATGAAAGGTCTTGGGTTTGTCATGAACTGTATGATGCATAAAGTTCAACTTCCACCCTTTGTTTCTTCCTAGATAATGTGGAGTTAATTCTGAAGGACATTGGGAACCGTCATGGCAGTGAAAGTCCTGAGATGGACCAGCCTGATTATGACAGTGTAGCATCAGATGAGGATACTGAGCAAGAACCAACATCTGGAAAAGACGAGAGGACCAAGGTAAATTGTTGAGTTTCTCTGGATGCGTAATAGTCATATTGTCCCAGGAATAATTGCGAATAACATTATTATTGTCATTTTAATGCCACTAAAATAACAGCATAATAATGCAAGTACATACTTCCAAATAATTTTGATTCTTTTGATTCTTAAGAATATTTGAAGAGTTCAGATGCAAAAGCCTCTAAGTGCCATCTGAAATTTTCTTCTAGAATGATCATTTTTATCAAGCTTGTATATTTAAGTTCAATAATTTCACTTAAATGGCAATGCATATTACCTATTAATTGTCATTTAAGTGAAATTACTGAACTTAAATATACAAGCTTTATGAAAATGATCATTCTAGAAGAAAATTTCAGATGGCACTTAGAGGCTTTTGCATCTGAACTCTTCATTTAGATATTAATTTTTATCCTAAATAAATTAAACTTTTGCAAAAAGCAGAAAAAAACATGTTTGACAATGTCAGACCTTTAAAGGTCATAACAAAAAGGCACTTGTGTGGAGATTTTCCATCTACAGGTTTTTCCCAGACCTCCTTTTCTCAGTAAAGTGGGGTGCACACTATTGCTGAAAAACACAAACCCTATTTAGCGGCCCGATATCCATATGAACAAAAGCACAAATGTCTCAACAGGCAACTAGTATTTTTCTAGAGACATGTTTTTTAAAAGTTGAACTTCTTTTAACTTGAGCGCTGTGTGTTTATAAAGCCATGTTGTGCACGAGACGCTGCAAAAGATGCAAGTGCAACGTTTAAACGCGTCTGTCTAGCGCACGTTTACATAGAAAAACTATGTACCTGTCAGTGTCTGCTCTGTGTGTGAGGAAGTCTCGCTTTCACCTCCGACAGAGAGAGAATATTTTGGATATTTTTCTTACACTAACGCATCGCTTCACTTCAGAAGGCCTTTATTAACCCCCAGAGACACGTGGAGCACTTTAATAATGAATATATGTGCTTTGATGGACTTCCAAAGACATACAGCCATTCACTGCCATTATGAAGCTTGGAAGAGCCAGGACATTTTTTAATATAACTCCCAATTGTATTCGTCTGAAAGAAGAATGTCATATACATGTTGGATGGCTTCAGGGTGAGTAAATCATGGGCTAATTTTCATTTTTGGGTGAACTATCCCTTAATGTTAAAAGAAAAAAGTACTATGTTGTCTCCTATGCCCACAAGAGGGCGCAAGCGAGCACAATAAGCAAATATAAACAATCAAGCAATCAAGCATGCATCTTTTATTGAAATGAAATGACATTCACTTTTTAAAGTGTACTAACTTTTTAAACAATTGTTCTTAAATAAAATATAATTTACTTAATGTGCATGCAAGGAAAATTAGGTAACAAAAGTGCATAAAACTGTAAGTGCATCACTAACCTGAGAAAACACGCTTCAACAGACAGCGTAATGTACTACATGAACACAAAATAGCAAACTGCCATTCAGAAACAATCCACTTCTACTCACTACACATCTACATATTGTCAACTTGATCTGCAGCAAGTGCTGAGCACTTTTTGTTGACAATGTTTCCAGATGATGAAAAAACACTCAAGTATGTCGTTGCAAGATTTTTGATTTTTGGTTTTTATAATTTTTCAATTTAACAATGCAGCCGCAATGCACTGTATACTGGATAAGCTAACAAAAACAAACCGTATCAGTTATGTCATCATCATGTCTCGCACGCCTCGTGACACAAAAAAAATTAGAATGCACAGTTTTTGCATTCAAATGTGGATGGGTTTTTTTTATTCAACAAATATTTGAAATTTTATATGTATGTAAAACATTTTGAACGAGGTCACCTCCTATATTGATAAGTCAATATAGTAATTATCGCGACAGGCCCGCTTAATAGTGTGTGAGATCAAAACTAACTGTGATCTTTCTTATCAGAGCTCAGAGTCCTCAGACTTGTCGGACAGCCCGATCACCGTTCAGGAGTTCATGGAAGTGAAAAGTGCCCTCAATGCCTCTGAAGCAAAGATCCAGCAGCTCCTCAAGGTCAACTGCCATCTTAGTGAGGAGTTGAGACTCATGCAAAGCAAGGTAAGAGGTCAGATTGCAGTCCGACACTCCATCACTGCTGTAGCTGAAAGTGTCTGACTCCGCTTAGTGTCTTCATTTCAGTTAAACTCCCTCCAGAATGAGAACAGCACTCTGAAATGGCAAACTCCAAACAGTTTGGCAAGGTCGCAGGATCTCCCGCAGAGGGCACCTCCACGCGGCTGTAGGGCCATGTCGATGTATGAGACTGGTTCAGGTCCTAGGCAGTACCACCCTAGAGGAGAGACCGTCCACCCTGACACAACTCTGACTCTCCAACCACTGCCATCTAATGTAAGTACAAACCGAACCAAAGCCAAAATTGGTTTTGGTGCTCCCGTTTCATTATTTCCTTTGGTTTTAACTCAGTTGGTAACCCAGTGAAATCATCACTTCAGGTATGATTTGATAACCCCTCTTCTCTTTTTGTGCATTCATAATTAAAAAAAAAAATCCCTCAAAACATAATCTGAACCCTTTCTAGATTGGGAAGGGTCCCTCGGTGACTGCCTTCTCCTCCCTTCCCACGTTCCCCTCAACTCTGTCCTGGTCCTGGGATGAGATAACCCAAAGGGTGAAGTACCTGCTCAGTGAACAGGCTGTTGGAAGGGCTTATCTTCTCCTGTCCCCCATTCACTCAGTGCATGAATCAGATCTGTCCAACCAATGGACAACGTGTTCCTCAGCTGGATTACTAACTTTAAACCGTATATGCAGCGAGAGACGCCAGCAATTAACATTACTCACCACTCTGCTTGATGTGTGAAGCAGTCACTGGCTCTCTGATATCTCAGACCTGAAACATACTCTATGCAAGTACGTGAATGCAAACGCTTCCAGCTACACAAGTTTGATGCCGCCCATCGTTTGAAATGTATCAGAATGCAATCCATGCTTTTTTGTGCAGATGCTTTTATTCAAAGTGAATTAGATTGCATTGAAGGTATACTATAGAAGTAAAATAATGACAAATGTTTTTGAAACAAAAAGCTTGTTGAATTGCAGTACTTGAAAAAATTGCATTAACCCTGCTTGCATTTTAATGCATTGTATTTTCAGAGCTTGCATTTTTATGGGCTGAAATTCAACATGATTGTATATTTAAGCTTTGAATATTTAAAAATGTGAATATTCAAAACATTTCAGACACGTTTTCATTATTAAAAACTCAATAATCCATATTCACCTTCCAGATTCCACTTCCAAAATGTTAATTCTGTGTAAACCCTTTCGCGTCACGGGATCGCAGACGGCCCCAGATTATTGTTGTTCAACATTCATTACTCGTTAAAACATCACACTCTTACTTGATCTGGACAAACTGAGCATCATTAGAAAGGTTTAAGACTCCAGCTTCGATATTTGACCACTTTTGTGTCTTTATCAGCTTTTCCATAACTGGCCCTGATAATCATCACAAATACTTACCGCTTGTTCCATTTCTGTAAATCCGTTTTATGAATGAATGACTCTTTCACCCGTTGCTCTATAGTTTTCTTCATCAACAGCCGCTTGCGCCCCCTGCTCGTGAGGCCGACTAACAGATATGGTGATTATCAATCGACAATCTACTGATATTCCTGCCGTTCCCGGATGTCAAATGTTGAATTTTCTGTTGAAGCGAATTTGTAAAGCGAAATAAAATGGACCAAAAATTGCCTCTCGAATATTATAGGTTGTATTTTTAAACAGAATGAACATTTTGGAAGTGAAATCTGGAAGGTGAATATGGATTATTGAATTTTTAATAATGAAAACGTGTGTGAAATGTTTTGAATTGAAATATTCACAGTTTAAATATACAATTCAGCCCATAAAAATGCAAGCCCTGAAAATACAATGCATTAAAATGAAAGCAGGGTAAATGCAATGCATATTTTTTTCAAGTAGTGCAATTCAGCAAGCTTTTTTGTTTCAAAAACATTTTTCATTATTTTACTTCCATAGTAGGCCTATACATTTTATCAGTTCATGCATGCCCTGAGAATTGAACCCATGATATTGGCATTGCTGGTGGAGCAACAGTTTGAGGAAGTTACATTTATTTGAACATGTTTATAGCTAGCTACCTGAATAACAATGCAGGGCAGTTAAATAGGGCAGATGTTTGACGGTAACTCTATCGCCCCCCTTGAGTCTCGAGGGTTTGTTACTGCATTGTTAATGCGAGAACACATTAAGTATTTACGACGTGTTGGCCAAGCGTCTGCATTTGACTGCTAGCGCAAAGTATGTTTCTGACCTTACTTTACAGCTGTTATGCTGATGTTTTGATTCTACACCAAAAGCATGATTGTTTGCTGTCTCTTCAAGCTTTGAGTAAGCACCAGTTGTCAGTCACAGGTTGCATCCCTTGTTTAAGCAGAAAGCTCACTGTGACTCTACTCCTGTTACAGGGATCCACCTTGGACGCCCAGAGCGGCATGCCAGAAAGTGACTATGATAATGCACTGAACCACATTGAGATGGAAGAATCCGGGTTTGTCTTTCACCTTTTGTTGTAAAAAAAAAACAAAAAAAAACAACATGTATTTATTTTTTAACGGTGAATGCTTTCCACCTTCCCCACAGGTCAACACTGAGTAACTTCTCCAGGGCGAGTGGCTGGCCGGGTGACGGTACAGTGCCACAATCAGAAAACCTGTCTGAGGGCGAGTGTGATTCGACTCTACCGTGCACAGAGGATGTCATCAGCAAAACAGAGCTGATCACTAAGAACATCCAGGAATTACTCAGAGCTGCACAGGAAAATAAACATGAGAGGTAAGAAAATTTGTCTGGCCTTTGCGTGGCGACAGCCTGGGTAGGTTTAGTGGGGTGAAAGGGGTGAAAGGACCCATTCTCCAGTCGGAGACTTCAGTGGCTCAGCCCTAGTGACACAGTGTCTCTTTTGTCTGTTAAGCAAGTGATGGAATTGTGTCAACACAGCTGGGATATAACAACACATGGCCATGTTGGAAGGATACGTGTAGATCCACAAATGGCTTATGTTTGTCTTTCTTGCTGAGTTTACTGCATGCAGTATATTCAGTATTCACATAAGTATCAGGAACAGTCATTTGAATCCAATATTCTGAACACTGGGAGCCTTTGTTGTTCAACTTGCGCTGGCATTCGGTCTCAGGTCTGTGATGATCATTATGCAGTCATGGGAGAACGATACCTTAGGTTAGCATTTCACTCACCAAGATCTGCACTTTAGCTGTCCTTTCACAGTGCAAAACAAGTCACATGTGGTTATTGTGGTTTTGGGGAGTTTTTTTAACATCAAGAACCACTAATTATCAAAAAGGGCTTTTCGTACCCTTGTTTTAAAGGGGTCATATAATGTCATTTTTGTACAAGCTAATATGATTCTTTAGGGTCTAAATTAAAAGTTTGTAATATACTTTAATTAAATTCTCATTAGTATTGTAAGAAAACACTAATTTTACCTGGTCAAAAACAGCTCTGTTTTCAGCACGCTGTTTAAGTGCATGTGTCTTTAAATGATAATGAGCTTTGCTCACCCCGCCCCTCTGTTCTGTGTGTACACCGTTTGTAACACAATTTAACACAATAACCATAATGCGTTGTTTATTATAAACATGGGATTATGAATTATATTGAGAATGTCATACATAGAAAACATGCCGTAATGTACCTGAGTTAGTGCTGGGCGGTTTGACCAAAAATCAACATCACGGTTTTTTTCTAAATTATACCGGTTTCACGGTTTTTACCGTTTTTTTTTTTTTTTCAAGCATGATGGGTGTTAACCACATTTTCTACTGAGTGAGAGAGAAAATACTGCAGTTTATTTACTTATAATGCCCTATTTTATTGTCATGAGTGAATATTATAGAAAAAATCCACACTAATATTAATAATACAGGTTTGCAAGGCTGTTTACAAAGAGGTGCCAGCAGGACGCGCTTTAGGAGCGGCAGAAACAGTGGTTTCCCCGGTAACGGCTGTACACAAGGCAGCAACGCTCATAAACACTGCTTTATCAGGAAAGATAAAGAAAGATTCAGTCGTGATAACAAAGAAACTTTTCTAAAGACCGTCAGTTCACTTCAGATACGTTACAAAAACACGCGCGCCGCGAGAAAAAAGACACTCTCACCCCCACACGTCTCGTGCCCATTCTAGTCAATGCTTGTATTTCAGATCGAAGCTTCCCAGAAGCGGCTCTCCGCGCCTAGTCTATTTCTAAATATAGGAGCCTAGTCTATTTTGACGCACCGCGTGGAGGACGGAATAAAACTTTGTCGCAGCTGTAATGCGCCGCAGACCTGTGTTGTAAATGAGAGTGTGTCGCGCAGCGCCGCGTTCCGATTAAAGCGACATAGGTACACCGGTATTGCGGTATATTAAAAATATATATCGTAACAAAAATAAAAACCGGTATTCGGTATGAACCGGTAAACCGCCCAGCACTAACCTGAGTGTAAACAGCCGCATTCATCGTGAAGCGTGCAGCAAGCGATTTGCAAAGATTAATATAAAGATTAATATAAAGGTTAATAAAACGTTACACTCACTCACTTCTTCTGGAGGTGCAGCAGGAACACGAATAGTTGGTACCGATCCTTTTTTCAGGAGCAGCTTCTTAGCAAAACCAGCTTTATACTGACCTTCGTTTATAAAGCAGTCTGGTGTGTGAAATGATTCGCGCAAACATGAAAGCATTGACGTTGATCGCGGAGAATATTCCCTTCGAAAACAAACTCAGCCACTGCGTCTTCAGCTGTACGGATTTAGGAACATCAAAATGACTGCTGTGTTCGTTATTACACCCAAGAACAGAACACCACAATCGCTTAGACGCCATTCTACTCAGTGCTCCAGCTATCAGTAATGAACGCGCCGGTTGGCGCGGGCTATGATTGACAGCTCGCTCACGAGGGCGGGTCTATGTTGAAATGCTGCTGTCAATCAACCATTGTGGGAGGGGCGTCGATTTTGTGACGTCACAAAATCGAACAGCTTGATTCAGGAGAGGGGGAAACATATAAGAAGATAAAAAAAAACACTGGATGGATTTTTATCATTTTATGATGGTTGTGTACAGGCACTGCCAACACACATTTCAGTACAATCAACTTGTAAAAGTGCATGTACCATTATATGACCCCTTTAATCCTGTATTTGTAAATAAAATGGATATTTAATACGTTTTCTTTATTTGAGGCTGAATTGGGTCGTAGTGTGTCCAAAGCTTTTGTGTGGATGATTGGAGCCAAATCAGAATCAGAAAAGTATTTTTATAATTTGTTTTGGTGACAGAAGAAGCTTCCACTACAAGACAACAACAGTACACATTGTAAAAAAATAAAATAATAATAAAGATTATATGAATAAGATACACATATGTATATATAATATATAAATTAACAAAAAAAAAAAAAATTATGTACAGCAGAGTAGAATAGGAGAGTTTATTTGGTTCTACTTCGCCAAGTTTTTATAATACAATTTAATATTTGAATCATAATAATTTTAAATGACAATTGATCTAATCAGAGAAAAAAACTACATTTTCCATTGTCTTTCTTTGTCCAAGTTTTGTCCTGTGTTCGGAGAGAATTCTTGTAGCAGTGACAGAAATGGCTACATTATTCCCTAAGGTAAGCCTTGAGCCAATAAGGAAACTTTGCCATAGTGGAGATTATAACCCTTTATATCTTTATTTATTGTCTCTGCATCCACTCCAAGCACTAAGCGGTTAATACGGCTCTGAAATTGTCTCCCATCACAGAGGCCGTCCTCCGAGACCGTTCGCGGATCCTTACGCCTCTTGACCTCCAGTGCCAGCCGTCTGCAGGGCGAATGTCAAAAGGTCACACCGCATGATTCCCAGCAAGTTATTCAGTGTGCCTACGACATTGCCAAGGCGGCTAAACAGCTAGTTACTGTGACTACCAAAGACAGTAACTGAGTTACAGTACGAGTCGCTGAGCGCCTTTCACCATGTACACTTTGCTATTATCTTGTCCAGTATTATTGATCAATTTTTTTTTTCTAACATAACTTTCGGGGCACAAAGCCTTGATAATCAGCGGCCTGATTTTTATTCTTTTTTCCTAGCTTTACTGTGCCGTTTTATAATGTAAACTAATATTTGTTTTGCTTCCCATGGTGCTAATTAACTGATTTGTCATATCTGTATTGCTCTTGTTTGTGGATAAACAGAACATGGCCTTTACTCATTTCCTACCTGCACATTTCAGATATACCATGTACGAAGTTTAAGTGAGACAAAACTGAAAATCATAAACAGCTATTATTGCTGAAATTCAGCTGGCGTAGTAAGTATTTCTGTCTTGAAAACCAGCTCGCTCAAAATGTGACCATGATGTAGATGTCAGGACACACAATGCCTCATTTCTTGTGCAATAAATACCTTTAGCCTCGCTGCAAAATCCTACCTTACCCGTCCTGGTGTTGCCATTGTATTAAGTATTCAGTGTATAGTCTTATTATGGAGTGCTTTAGTATGTGAGCTGTTATACCTCATTTGTGTGTATGCTTGGGTGTCTATTATACACTTAAATATAAAGTCCCTCACACATGCAGACACATCACCCTCGGCTTATGATTTTAAAATGTCATGTTTATTTTCGCCATTAATAGTTTTCATTCATTTGTGCCTCATCGTTATCCAGTTCAAATGATTGTCCCTTTGAATTTCTTTCAAGATTCAGTCTTTGCAGCTTAATTCCAGGCATGTGTGTGAAAGTTTTCATTTGTCCAGGGCATCAGAGAATGTCAGAGTTTATTCATAGGCAACTGTAAAACGAAATCCTTTTACTATGAATTCACTCTGTCTGATGTTTTAGGGATGCTCTTGTGTGTCCAAAGGACGTGTTCATGTGCTGCCTTGTCTGAAATAATACAAATAACACAAACTATTGCCTAATGGCCACCAGCTGCTGTGTTATTGATTCCGGTATTATGTGGTATCGCTTTGTATTATTCAGTACATTGTATTATATTTATATACAAGTTATATATGTAAGCTGCTGGTTGTCAGTTATGTATGCAACTAATCTGGTGCGAGCTTGTCCTGTTTCCTGCTCCAGTAGTTGGTGGATGTGTACACATGCACTTACCTGCTCAATTTGGAAGGACACATCGGCCTTCATATGGGATATGCATCATGCAGTTGATGCTGCTTCACAGTCTTGTTACTAAATATAATAAATTTTAATTGTACTCAAGCTACAGCTTGTCATTTTTTTTAAATGCATATTCATAAATTATTTGCATGTACTGTAGAATGACATAACTTAAAGGGATAGTTTACCCAAAAAAAAATGTAAAATTCTGTAATGTTTAACACCCTCAAGTTCTTTCAAACCTGTATGAATTTATTTTGCTGATCACAAAAGACGATATTTCGAAGAATATGGGAAAACAAACAGTTGATGGGCTCCATATTGACTTTCATAGTATGGGGAAAAAATACTATGGAAGTCAGTGGGGCCCATCAACTGTTTGGTCACCGACTATCTTCAAAATATATATATATTTTTTATGTTCAGCAGAAGAAAGAAATTCATGCAGGTTTGGAACAACTTGAGGGCGAGTAAATGATGACAGAATTTTCTTTTTTTTTTTTTTAGTGATCTATCCTTTTAAACTGTTCTGTTGCACTCTTTTATAAATTGCCACAAGGTATATTGATAAGTTTAAGCCTATAACGGGATACAACCCATTGAATTATTTAAAAGCATATAGCATGCCATTTCTCATTAGGAAGGGTATTTAAAATGCTGTCATGATTTATTAACGCTGTGGCCTCACTGCGGTGACTGACTGAACTCACTTCGGGTTTGCTTCAGTCGGTCAATTTGTCAGTAACTCTCCCTCACCTGTTGAATATTTTTTCACGACATTCCGGAAGAATTTCAATTAGAAACGAACGGTGGCGAACCTTTGACAATTGAAAATAAAGCCTCAAGATTTCAGCAGTTAGCATTATTTACATGTTTTGTGATGGCACTTTTCCTGGATCAGCAGTTTGTGCCGCTGCCAGACACCAACGAGATCGCCACGAAAACATTTCTGGAGTCAGTTTCTCATCTGCCACATTTTTTCGGTGAGTCGTTAACTTGTACGTGTGTGACTTAATTATGGAAGGTTACAAATAATATATGAGATTTTTGGTGAGCGAGCATAAGAAACTGTATCTTAAGGCCTATAGATTAAAAATACCTAAGTTGATTTAAAATAGAATCAATACTAGCCTACTGGAGGGAAACAATGAAAGCAATTTTGGACATTAAATCTTTCTCTCCCTGCTATTGCCTTTCACATTTGGCATTTCAGCTTGACTTTTTAATGTCTGAATTGTCCAAACTTGTGTAACAAACAACAAAGGGGGTCATTAAACATTCAACGCAGTGGATAAAACAGAACTGATACTCTTTACGCAGCGCGGGCGAATACCTCCTTTAACCACACGGTGGCGCCAAATTACCACGCGCTTTTATCACTGTTCCAGGGTCAGAAAATCGCCTAGGCAAAAATGCCTCTTGATTCCTGAAGTGATCAGAATATGGGTACAATGTTGTTTCAGTGAATTCCTGTTATTTAACGCTTGATATATTTCATAGTATTTCATTCTAGGCCTGTCTATTTATAGTTGTATTATCCTAGTTAGTACAGTAGGCTATAAGTAGGCTAGTTATAGTTTTAGTAGAACAGGATGAACAGTTTGTTTACCATATGGCTACAACTTTCTTGGTACCTACCTATACAGCACTTCAAAATAGCTGCTTCACATTTATAAACAATTGTATGTCAGGATTAGCTGTTATAATGTGTGTTATAAAATTATGTTTCAGATTGCCTGGGTTCCAAGGTTTTTGCACCAATTAAGGCTGACATAAATGGAAACATCACAGTAAGTCTAGTAAGGGCTAAGCTAGTATGTGTTTATTAGTCAGTTTTTAAGGACGCTTCCTATATCAAATGCCTTTGAAAATGTATTTTATGAGTGTTTTGAATTCTTCTTAATTCTCACTAGAAAATTAAAGCTGTCTATGACTCAGATCCAGTGAAGTATGAGACTCTTCAGCAGATACTGTTAATTGAGAAAAGCATCTATGGCTCAGAGTGGCCTAAAGTTGGAGCCACACTGGCGCTTATGTGGTTAAAGAGGTAATTTGTTCACTTTTTCTGCATGTCCTTTGTTTCTTATGATTTTATATCTCAAAAATAATGTGAAATACTAACAACAAATCACATTAATAGAAACTAAAGATTAATAGAAATAAATACATTGAGAATCTCATTTTTGTAGGCTATTAAAATAGACCACAATTCTGAAGGAGAATGTTTATTAATGTGATTTACAAAACTGAACTTTATGCAAAATGTAATTTATTAGAGGTATTGAAAAATGTGTGCATTTATTTTATTTATAAAATGCAATTAACAAAATTTAACATTGTGAAATATGTAACTATCTAGCGGCGCATCAATAACTCTTTGCGGATACCACAGAAATGAATGAGAAATGCAGTAAACGTAAGCATACCTGTCCTGCAATTGCCCGTGAATTCTCTTAAAGAACAGGATTTTTTTCGGTGGAAACTTTAAAAATAGATCAATCCAAAATAAATGTTTAAAAGCGAACATGTTGAAGATTAGCCAATGGGCTGTCGATTCATTAAATAAGCAGTTTTCCCACAAAACCAGTTTCTACAGCGTAGCCTCTCATCCATTGACATCCATTAAAAAAGTGGCCTCTTACACTTTTTTAGTTTTTTTTGCTAACCTTGCAAACTTGCCTTCAAGTGACTTTGACACTAATCCCTAACCCTACCCTTCATGGTGGGATTTCCACTTATCTGGTTTGGGGGGAAAAACACGCGTTCTACATACTCTGGGTACAATTAAATGTGTTTTGTACAATTTTATACATTTAATTTGTAACAAATTCAAGTGCAACCATAGCCTAATACTGTTATTAAACCACCTCAATTATAACCTGTGCTGACTAGTTTTGATTCAGTATTAACTTTGAAGTGCTACCTATATGTTGCCATTCTAACTGCTTATTTCTGTCACTGGTAAAGTAGCAGTGGGTGGTAATAGACAAGAAGTGTGCAGTTTTATACCATCTTGCTGATAACTTTTCTTTAGTCATTCGGAAATCCTGCAGCCTGAACCACTGTAGTGAAACCAGCAATTTCTACATGATGTGAACGCACCTAAAGTTGCGAATCATCATCTGGGAACAAGATCGTGTGGGTGTTGAGACTGTCCTCGCTGCAGCTTGTAGTGATGACGTACTGCGTTAAATCCAATTCGTAGTCGTAGTGCTTTTATTGTCCAAACCTGTTTAATGCAAACTCCTCCCGCAGTCGATTCTAAAGATTTAATTACTAATGTCAATCACACTGCTGATCACCAACATAATGCTACACAAGATACTAACCCCTAAACATACCCTACACCCTAACCTTAAACTGGTTTGGGGGGAAAAACATGTCATTTATTGGATTTAATGTGTTAATTGTGCAGCTCTAATGAAAATAATATACTACTGTATGTACAATTTATGATTTTTCATAAATTGTTTGACAATATCACCAGTGTTTTCCTCAGAGGTCTGCGGTTCATTCAGATTTTACTGCAGAGTCTAGTGGATGGGGAGAGAGATGAGGACAATCCCGATCTTATTCGCATCAATATCACTAAAGCTTATGAGCAAGCCCTCAAGAGGTATCACGGCTGGATTGTCCAGAAAGTTTTCACGGTGGGTGTTTTCAGTAGCTATGTGTGCATGGCGAGATGGGCATGTCATTTTGTTTTGCATGTAATGAGGCCTGGAAAAGTCTTGTAAAGGAAATTATCTAGTAAACATACTCAGTAAATATACTTTTACTGTGATCATAAACAACTGAAAAAGTCATGGAATTTAATTAGTCGAAAAATGTAGGTCATCTGTAATAACATATGGCTTTTTAAATAAGACAATGATTGCTTGCTTACCCAGAAATTTTGTTTGGTTTTGCTGTAGGCTGCCCAATATGCCGCACCATGCAGGTCAGATTTTCTTAGAGCTTTATCCAAGGATCAAGAAGTTGCAGAGGAGGAATGCTTAACAAAAGTTCGCCAGTTCTTGATAAACTTCACTGCAACTGTAGATGCCATTTATGAAATGTATTCTGTAATGAATGCTGAACTGGACTACTTAGTTTGAAACATCCTACAGATGTCAGTTTCTGAAGCAATTCAGTCTATTCATCTTTAATGCAACACAGTTTTCATAAACAATATGATACATGTTAAAAGGCCCGTTCACACCAGGAACGATAACTATATTAGCGTCCACACCAATACATGATTAAATTCTGTTTATTATAAGCCTGCGTTGCACTTAAGTCATCCACCTCTTTAAAGTCACCATTAAATCAAAATTGACCAATCCTTATTTTTTAAAAAGACTATTTACTTAGCCTATAAAGGATTTATCCTTAGGGCTGTGCGATTTAATCAAAATCATAAAAAAATCACATGTGAGTATGCGTGATTTCTGAACCGCAGAAAGCACGATACTGAATGCAGCATGCCCAAAGGCTGATTTATAATTCTGTGTCGGACCTACGCCGGAGCCTCTGCGCTGTAGGCAACGCGTTGGTTTTAATTTATACTTCTGCGTCGTTGTCCGCGTTGACGCGCAATTACTCATGCAGAGGGAGCATGTGAAACCCGAGGGAGGGGTTCAAGCAGACCAATCACAGCGCTTGCGTCCGCATAGAATTGATGCGTTGTTACATTTTTGGAGAGTCGCACGTCAGGGTACGCCGAAGTGTATGCGCGCTACACACAGCTTACGTCGTAGCTACGGCGTGAGTTCGACGCAGAAGTATAAATTGGGCTTAAATCTAGCGCGAGAACAGAACCGAGCAAGTTTACTATTACGACATGGAAGTAAGCACAGAATCAGGGAAGCTGAATCCAGGACAGTATTAAAAACATCTGTGGTTTGGGAATATGTTGGATACAGGAGAGATGATGTTTCTGAGAGCCCAAGGCCGTCCCAAGCATGGGGATGGGAGGCGGGGATGTTCATTTGGTCCGGGGCCCGGTTTGGTAGCACCAGTTGGCCCTGATAGAGCCAGGGAATTTGCAAGCACTTTCAAACTATTGTTGCAGCCAAACAGAACATAGTAGACCATTCACACAGAATGCATTTTGCGGTTAAAAACACAAGATGCAGGTTTTTAAAAAAAAAAATTTAAAAGGCTTGATTGTGTTTGTGGGGTGCACTGTAACATGTGTTCATGCTTCGTTTTTAAAAATTTGCATTATTTTTCACATATTTAACCATTATTCTACACTGCTCTGCCCCTCCTTGTAAAAACGGTCGATGATCTCCGGGTTCTATGAAGCACGGGTTCAATTTACACTGATCACATAAACGACAACAACCACAAACATTCCAAGTTCGCTGCGCTGGTGATATTAAACAGAAGTTTGTATGTGTTTGTCAGATAAGTATGAATTAGCATTTAACAAACTGGTTTGTAGAGCCAAACAGCGTTGTCCTTTGTTTACTTCCTTGCTACAACGTACAATTAACAATACGAACTATTACAGGAAAACACATCAACCAAAAAATCATACTTGCAGGTTGTGGCTCGTAAACAACAGCTTCTGTTTTTAAAGTTGGAACTGCTCCATCTTTCAGGACAAGCCGTACTGAACTCTGAACTCACGTAGATTGAGGAAGCTTTCCTCCGGAAAATGTGCAGCACAGAGAGTGACATTAGGATTCTAATTATGAGGGACCGAGTTAAAAAATAAATTGTAACCATACTTAGGAAGACTGAACAAAGTGGACCTGCAATCTGGGTGAAAATAACAGCGTTTCGACGGCATGGCGCAACGACACTATACTACCACAACAACTCTTCTCCAAAGCAACATAAAATGGCCTCGGCCCCTTTATTTATTGTGTTCCCAGGGGAGAGTTTTATGTAAATGTTGGGGTTAGTGATGTCACTAACCCTAGAGGAATGTCTTGTAGTCCCTACCGTCCGTTTGCTGTAGTCATTAGAAATGTATTTCTTTAAAAGCAAATATCTCCCTTAGTATTGAACTTTGAGCATTGTAAATTGCTTACATAGAAAAACAATGGCACATTCCGAACCAGGTGAACAAAAATCAGGCATGCGAACTGTACAACATTGGAAAAGAGTTCCAATAAGAAATCTCATATGACGAATCATTTATGCAAAGATATGGTGCCCACAAATATCAGTCGGCTTCCAAAAAAGTTATACAGACAATTGAGTATATAAAGAAATCGTGTTAGTTTTGTTAGTTTTTTTTTTTTTTTTTTCATATTGCACAGCCCTAGTGCACTTTTAAAATTCATGTGCTCTTGTAATCATTAATCAAATTTTTTTCATTTATTTTAAAATAAAATTTGTTACTATATTATTACTTTTCAATTTAGAACAATTTATAAAACAATAAACTTATCTTTATAGTTAAGGCCCTGATACTGTATACTTCAAGGCAAGCAAATCGAAGAACGAACAAGTGTGACGTCATTTCAAACTAATTCAGGCCAAAACTAAGTTTGTATCTGGAGTTTGAAACAGCTTGCCAAGCGGCTGGTAAACACCTTTAAACTCCCATTGGTCCGTGGGGATTATGTAATCTGTAGGTGTGTGCTGAGGCTCTGCCTTCTTTAGTGTGGAAACTTCTTCATTTCTTCTGTTCAGTCCATCAAGGTCAGATGTGTGCGAGAAAAATCACAAACACACTGGAGAGCCACTTTAAGTGATAGAGACACTGACACTGTTTTTTAATATTTAAATATTTCCCTGCCAGCATTTTTTTTAAGTTGTCAGCCACCGCCAGCGTTTTTGATAATTTTCACCAAAATTTCATGGCCCCCAGAATGTTTGTTTGTATGAATATCTGAATATGCAATATATCAAACTGACCCTCTGCTTTTAAACAAAAAAACCTGTTTTATTCTAGCTTCATGCATCTATTCATGTTCTAGCAACACTTGAATGTGGGTAAGTTTCATAAACAAAAGCAACGTTTTGTGCCAAAAGCTTTCAAAGAATACATCTGGATCATATTCAGAACGATGATCAAAACACAGATGGAATAGATCAAGTCCATCAACACCCCTAATGCTTAGACAGTCCTATAGCTCGTCCTGGGTCGACATTCCATTCAGTAACATTAGGCAGTTTTGATTTATATAAATGTTGGTAATCGCATTGTTTTACATATGCATATGATTACATGAGATCGCTTGTTTCTGAGTCTTCTTGATCAGGAGATTCAGTTCTCTTTCAGAAGATGTGAAATAGCGCCCTCTTGCGTATAACAGTGAAAACACGTAAAGACGGAAAATTCCATCAATGGCGGAGAAATGTTTTCTCACAAATGATGGAAATTTCCATCAGTGGCAGGGAAAGGGTTAATACTATATACTCTTCATACTATATACTTATATTTTTACCCCAAATCAAAAGAACTTCACCGCGGAACCTTATTGGAGCCTTTATCGACCTTGATGTGAACAGGCCTTAAGACAAATTCTTGTTGTAAAGTATATGTGGTGTATAATAAACAGTTTCGCTAGATAATCTAGCCGTATTTGTGTTGTTGTGACACTTTGGGGGACACTTTGGAAGAGTGGTAAACAGAAAAAGAATTGCAATGTTAGTGCACATTCTTTTTAAATTAAACTTTAATGAGCATCTGTCTCTACTGGTTTAGTTTACAATGGTGCTGGTCTTAGCAGCAGATATGTCACACAGATCAGTGTCCCTTTATAATGAGTTTTGCAAGGATCTAAACGTGTCCTTGCACCCTGATAATAACTTTATATTTGAGAATTTTCAGTGTTGCACATCAGCAAGTTAAAGTTATAAACTGATGAATTGGTGTAATGGAAGGTCCAGTGAAGAAGAAATCTGATAGTAAAGCTGCTCTGACATTAAGACTCATTGTGACAGTTTTTCTGCTTTCCTGATTTCCCACTAAATGAAGTTCCAAACATGTTTCCACGAAAGCCGCTTTGCATCATCCGGCAGACTTTTGCAGACAAATAAACATAAATTTCTTAGTCCAGTTAACAAAGAGAATGAGTAAATATTGTTCACTTGTGAAATAAAGTTCCAAAATTGAGCATCGCCTTACTATGGCAAGCTGTTTTAGCTTAAATTGTACCCAGCGTTACTCGTCGTAATTGCATTTTTACTAGTAAGAAGTAAAGGACAGCAAGACAAGTTCTTTTAACATTAACTGCGAACTCATGAAATATTGTAACAGACACCACAGTAATATCATCGACCACATCAGGTTTTCTAACATGGAACTTGTATTTAAATTCATGTCTGAATCCTTTAATCTTTGCTGTATTTTACCCCTGGTTTAAAATATCAGTTTAACACATATTAATTCTTAAAATATTCGCCACTCATTTTTTTGTATACAATTTATATTTCGGTCGGTAAATCACAAACACATTGTATCTTATGTCAAAGACTGATGTATCTTATGTCAAAGAGAATATTTATTTCCTCTGTTGTAATAATGAGCGAAATGACAGACCTGATGTTAAAGTTATACATTGGTAGTATGACAGAGATGCATCTGAGAGAAACATAAACAGAATAGCATAGCTAAAATAAATTCATCCATCCATTCATCTTCTACCGCTTATCCGGGGCCGGGTCGCGGGGGCAGCAGTCTAAGCAGGGATGCCCAGACTTCCCTCTCCCCAGACACTTCCTCCAGCTCTTCCGGGGGGACACCGAGGCGTTCCCAGGCCAGCCGGGAGACATAGTCTCTCCAGCGTGTCCTAGGTCTTCCCCGGGGTCTCCTCCCGGTGGGACATGCCCGGAACACCTTCCCGGGAAGGCGTCCAGGAGGCATCCGGAAAAGATGCCCGAGCCACCTCAACTGACCTCTCTCGATGTGGAGGAGCAGCGGCTCTACTCTGAGCTCCTCCCGAGTGACCGAGCTTCTCACCCTATCTCTAAGGGATCGCCCAGCCACCCTGCGGAGAAAGCTCATTTCGGCAGCTTGTATCCGGGATCTTGTCCTTTCGGTCATGACCCACAGCTCATGACCATAGGTGAGAGTAGGAACGTAGATTGACTGGTAAATCGAGAGCTTCGCCTTGCGGCTCAGCTCCTTCTTCACCACGACACTGCACCATACACATGCAGTAACTGCATTACTGCAGAAGCTGCACCGATCCGCCTGTCAATCTCCCGTTCCATCCTTCCCTCACTCGTGAACAAGACCCCAAGATACTTGAACTCCTCCACTTGAGGCAGGAACTCTCCACCAACCTGAAGCGGGCAAACCACCCTTTTCCGACTGAGAACCATGGCCTCGGATTTGGAGGTGCTGATTTTCATCCCAGCCGCTTCACACTCGGCTGCAAACCGTCCCAGTGCATGCTGGAGGTCCTGGTTTGATGAGGCCAACACGACAACATCATCCGCAAAGAGCAGAGATGAAATCGTGTGGTCCCCAAACCTGACCCCCTCCGGCCCCTGGCTGCGCCTAGAAATTCTGTCCATAAAAATTATGAGCAGAACCGGCGACAAAGGGCAGCCCTGCCGGAGTCCAGCACGCACCAGGAACAAGTCTGACTTACTGCTGGCAATACGAACCAAGCTCCTGCTCCGGTCGTACAGGGACCGGATAGCCCTTAGCAAAGGGCCCCGGACCCCATACTCCCGGAGCACCCTCCACAGGCCACCGCGAGGGACACAGTCGAATGCCTTCTCCAAATCCACAAAGCACATGTGGATTGGTTGGGCAAACTCCCATGAGCCCTCCAGCACCCTGTAGAGGGTATAGAGCTGGTCCAGTGTTCCCCCTGCTTCCCCAGGGGGAAGGGCACTGGGCACTGCTTCCCCCTCCTGAGGCGCCGGACGGTTTGCCAGAATCTCTTCGAGGCCGACCGATAGTCCTTCTCCATGGCCTCACCGAACTCCTCCCAGGCCCGAGTTTTTGCCTCCACAACCACCCGGGCTGCAGTCCGCTTGGCCCGTCGGTACCCATCAGCTGCCTCAGGAGTCCCACAAGCCAGCCAGGCCCGATAGGACTCCTCCTTCAGCTTGACGGCATCCCTTACTTCCGGTGTCCACCACCGGGTTCGGGGATTGCCGCCTCGACAGGCACCGGAGACCTTACGGCCACAGCTCCGAGTGGCCACGTTGAATGGAGGTGGAGAACATGGTCCACTCGGACTCAATATCTCCAGACTCCCTCGGGATCTGGTCGAAGCTCTGCCGGAGGTGGGGGGTGAAGATCTCTCTGACAGGACATTCGGCCAAACGTTCCCAACAGACCCTCACAGTACGTTTGGGTCTGCCGAGTCTGTCCAGCTTCCTCCCCCGCCATCGGATCCAACTCACCACCAGGTGGTGATCAGTTGACAGCTCCGCCCCTCTCTTCACCCGAGTGTCCAAGACATACGGCCGGAGGTCGGATGAAACGACCACAAAGTCGATCATCGACCTCCGGCCTAGGGTGTCCTGGTGCCATGTGCACTGATGGACACCCTTATGCTTGAACATGGTGTTCGTTATAGACAAGCTGTAACTAGCACAGAAGTCCAATAACAGAACACCACTCGGGTTCAGATCAGGGGGGCCGTTCCTCCCAATCACGCCCCTCCAGGTGTCACTGTCGCTGCCCACGTGGGCGTTGAAGTCCCCCAGTAGAATGACGGAGTCCCCAGTCGGAGCACTTTCCAGCACCCCTCCCAGAGACTCCAAGAAGGCCGGGTACTCTACACTGCCGTTCGGCCCGTAAGCACAAACGACAGTGAGAGACCTATCCCGACCCGAAGGCGTAGGGAAGCGACCCTCTCGTTCACCGGGGTGAACTCCAACACATGGCGGCTGAGCTGGGGGGCTATAAGCAAACCCACACCAGCCCGCCGCCTCTCACCATGGGCAACTCCAGAGTGGTGAAGAGTCCATCCTCTCTCGAGGTGATCCCAACTATCTCTAGTCGGAATCTCTGAACCTCACGCACAACCTCAGGCTCCTTCCCCGCCAGAGAGGTGACATTCCATGTCCCTAGAGCTAGATTCCGCATCCAGGGATCGGGTTGTCTAGGCCCCCGCCTTCGACTGCCGCCCGATCCACTTAGCACCGGCCCCTTACGGTCCCTCCTGCAGGTGGTGGGTCCACGGGAGGGTGTCCCCATGTCGCTCCTTCGGGCTGAGCCCGGCCGGACCCCATGGGGGGAGGCCCGACCACCAGGCGCTCGCATACGAGCCCCAACCCCGGGCCTGGCTCCAGGGTGGGGCCCCGGCTGCGCCATACCGGGCGACGTCACGGTCCTCGTTTTTTTTGGCATCATAAGGGTTTTTGAACCGCTCTTAGTCTGGCCCGTCGCCTAGGACCTGTTTGCCTTGGGAGACCCTACCAGGGCCATATAGCCCCAGACAACATAGCTCCTAGGTTCATTCGGGTACTCAAACCCCTCCACCACGGTAAGGTGGCAGTTCAAGGAGGGGCTAAAATAAATTGAATATTGAAATTGTGTTTGCATACTGTTTTTAATAGATCATTAGTTCACCTAATGAAATTTGTCATCATGTCTCATATTATTCTATAGTTTTATCTTTATTCTATAGTTTTTTCTTTAGATTTTTCGATGAATGCTTACTGTAGAAATACGCACCGTATTCAACATATTCACATTACAAAATTTGGTAAGTTTATTTTGCAGTGTCCTTGTTAAAAATGTATTTACCATAGTAATAACAGTAAATTGTGCATAATTACATGCAACTAACCCTTAACCAAACCCTAATTCTATCCTAACCTTAAAGTAAGTACATGTTGTTAATTAATATTATTAATTTATTACATTTATTATATAATATTATATAATTTATTACATGTTTTCTTAATGGGGACCATAAAGAAATGTCCCCACAAGGTCAAACATTTCTGATATTACTATCTTTGTGGGGACATTTGGGTTTACCAGGACACAAACACACACACAAACTGTGATTTCTAATCCTGGAACCATGTTCGAGAACTTTGAGAGCCTTGGAAGAGTGGGGTAACATCTCACAGCAAGAACTGGCCATACAGACTGCAAGTGATAAAGCATAAAGCACATACAGTTATCTCCCTTTACCATTTATTCCAGTACATTGAGGAGTTATGCTGCTTGCTCAGTTTATTTAATGAACTAATTTAATGCAATTTATGAACATTTTGACACTTAATTTCAATGTGTGTAAAATAGGTTTTAATGAATTGTTCAAATAAAAAATGTAGCAAACATACTCTCTGAAATAAGCTACATACTATTAAGATATTACAAATGTAAATACTACAAAGATAATTATACCCTTTATAAGGGACAGCTTTACCAGTTTAATTAATACTGATGCTCTGTAAAAATATTGACCAGAGAGGATGCTGGCTGAAATATTTTCAGAGTTAGGATGTGTTTAACTGTCTTTTTAAACCAGGGATAAAATAAAGCATAGATCAGAGGATTCAGACCTGAGTTTATGTACACAACCCATGCTAAAATATGCATAATTGTGGAAGAGACTACTGATAAAGAACAAATATAGTATGGAATAAAGCACAGCAGATAAACTGTCACAATGATTCCTAATGTCAGAGCAGCTTTACTCTCAGATTTCCTCCTCACTGATCCTTCAGTTACACATTTACCACCCTTCATCAGAGAGTTTATAACTTTTACTTGCTGATGTACTACATAAAATATCCTCAAATATAAAGTTATTATTAGGGTACATGGAAAAATAAAAGACATGAACAGATCAGTAACTCCCCAGGCAAAACCCATCATAATAGAACACTCTCCATAACACATGTCTGTTCTGACTGAAGTGTCTAAATATCCATCATTAATTACAATTGTAGCATTATAAGTTGAAAAACAAACCCAGCAGACACAGATGCTTATTAAAGTTTTAGTTGTGGTTATTTTCTGTGGGTACTGTAAAGGGTGACACACAGCCACATAACGATCAACAGCAATTAATACTAAATTACTGATAGATGCTGAGAAGACCAATCCAAGGATTGTAATACACAGTTTACAGAAAGTGTCTCCAAAGTACCAACACGTCTCAATAAATCTAATGCCCTCTATAGACATAACAAGTCCCATAAGCAGGTCGGTCACAGCCAGAGAGAGAATAATCAGGTTTGTTGGAGTGTGAAGCTTCTTGAAGTGAGAGATGGAGATGATCACCAGCAGGTTCAGAAACACAGTCCATGCTGACAGCAATGATACAAACACATACATGATATTGTATTCATATCTGGAGCGTTTTCCCTTGATACATGATGAGTTGATGGCAGGAAAGCAGTATTGAGTCTCATGATCCTCTGTCTCATAGGCCATGAGTGAGTCTCCTCCTGTTAGGAGTTTGTTCTGCTCTCCTTACTGTCCTTTCATTTATACAGCCTGAATCAGACAGCCCACCCATCTACCGCCCATTGATGATGTAACATACACAATTTTTTATTTATTTATAAAAAAAAAAAAAATCTGTCTTCCGAAAGCTAGTTATTTTAGTCGATGAAGTTTTAAATATGGTTATTTTTCTTACACAAACATATCGATTCACTTCAGAAGGCCTTAATAAATCCCTGGAGAGCTGTGTGGATTACTTTTATGATGGATGGATTCACTTTGATGGACTTCAAAACAGATACGGCCATTCACTGCCATTATAAAGCTTGGAAGAGCCAGGACATTTTTCAACATAACTCCGATTGTATTCGTCTGAAAGAAAATGTCATAAACACCTGATGAATTGATGGTGAGTAAATCATCAAGCATAGCGTTAGTTCTGGCAGGTCACGTTAGTCAAGCTCGCATCAGCTGACCCTCAGCTGATCCACATCTACCTAGGAATATGACAACTATCACTGTATACATATATAAGCTCCTTCAGTATTATCAGCAGCTATCGCGTTTCTGAGGAGCTAATTACCCTCCTCCATCCCCAGCTCCTCCTCTCATCAGTCAGGATTTGGCATTCTGATTCCCCTTGAATCAGAATAAATTATAGAATTATGTTGTACTTTAAAATCTTGAATTAAATATATTTGCAAACTTTAATGTTTGTTCTGTTCTGTTCTGTTTACCCCAAGGGGGGTTATTGCTGCTCTCCCTGCTCTTATCGGGGGCGGCAGTGTTTCAGTGGTTCATGTAGGTTGTCTGCAAACCGTAAAGTTGGTGGTTCAATCCCCTGTTCCACTCCAAGTGTCGAGATGTCCATTAGCAAGTCACCTAACCTCAGCTGCTCCCGACGAGGACTCTGACTCTGTCTCTTTCATAGTATGGGGAAAAATACTATGGGATTCAATGGGGCGCATCAACTGTTTGGTCCCCGACTATCTTCAAAATATATATATATATATATTTTATATTCAGCAGAAGAAAGAAATTCATGCAGGTTTGGAACAACTTGAGGGCGAGTAAATGATGACAGAATTTTTATTTTTTAGCGATCTATTCTTTTAAGCTGCTTTTGCACTCTGTGTTATAAATTGCCACAAGGTCTATTGATACGTTTTTAAGCCTATAACGGGATACAAGCCATTGAATTATTTAAAAGCATATAGCATGCCATTTCTCATTAGGAAGGGTATTTAGAATGCTGTCATGATTTATTAACGCTGTGGCCTCACTGCGGTGACTGACTGAACTCACTTCGGGTTTGCTTAAAGGGATAGTTCACTTTGAAATTAAATTTTGGTATGTTTTAGCTTACCTCAAGGGCATCCAAGATGTAGGTGTCTTTTTTTCCACAGTAGTTTCAATTTTGATATTTTTAGGTCAAACCGTTCTTGTCTGTCAGTCATATAATGCAGGTCTATGGTCACCCCCTCAAAGAGCATGCACAGAGTCCAAATTAAAACAATTCCCCGTCGTCCAAGTTAAACAATTCCCCATCGTAAGTACACATTGATGGCCTAAGACACGAAACGAGCGGTTTGTGTGAGAAAACGAACAGTATTTATATCGTTTTTACCTCTTATAACACAGCCGCGTCCAAATGATCTGAGGGCGCGGGCGGGTATAGAAATATAGACTAGACGTCGCCTTGGCTACTGCAGTTCATTGGAGCAAAACCGTAGCCAAGCGACATCTAGTGTATATGGGCGGGTATAGATATATACACTAGATGTCGCCTTCGCTACTGCAGTTCATTGGAACGAAACCGTAGCCAAGGCGACGTCTAGTGTATCTATACCCGCCCGCGCCCTCAGATCATTTGGACACGGCTGCGTTATAAGAGGTAAAAACGATATAAATACTGTTCGTTTTCTCACACAAAGTCTTTTCTCTCTGTGAGACATTTGAGTGCTTTTAAAATGAACGGTACTTCTCTTGTTCTTATTGTATTCATCTATCGACCTCCAAAACCTAATTCTTTGTTTTTTAATGAGCTCTCAGAGCTAGTTACATCTGTTAGCTCTGTCTGTCCATCAATGATTCTCACTGGCGACATTAATATCCATGTGGATAATTTTAATAGTAATCTAACTGTGGAATTCATGGAGGTATTAGATTGTTTTAACATGACTCAGCATGTGAAATTTCCCACTCATTATAAGGGTCACGCACTTGATCTGGTGTGTTCTGTAGGGGTGGACATTGACCAGCTAGACAGCAGTGACTTGTGTATTAGCGATCATAGGCTTCTCACTTTTAACTTAAATGTCCCATCTTTAATAAATGCTCAAAAGAGGGTCATTAGTTTTAGAAATGTCAAGAATATAAATTTTGACAGTCTTTCTTGTATGATATCAGAGCACTCCACTGTTGAAACTGTTGATCACTATAATTCTATTTTGTCATCTGCTTTGGACATACTAGCCCCTAGGAGAGAACATGTTGTTTCATTTGTTAAATCATCTCCTTGGTATACCACTGAGCTCAGGGCTCTTAAGGTGAAAAGCAGACAGCTTGAACGCCAATACAAGAAATCAGGTTTAACTGTCCATAAGCTAATGTATGATGATTTTTAATGCCAATATGCTGAAGCACTTAAAACAGCAAGAACGGAGTACTACTCGTCTATCATTAGGGATAGTGCTGCAAATCCCAACAAGATTTTTAAGACGATCAACAAAATTCTTGCACCAATTAAGCCATCAATCAGTTCTTCTGTGCAGGAGTGTAACAAATTTCTCATGTTTTTTACGGATTTTTTTTTAAGTATCTACAAGTCTATCAGTCTGCTACCTTGCTCTGCAATTCCTGAGATCTATCCAGTTAATTTTCCTAAATCTGCTTTCTCCAATTTTAACATAGTCACTATTGATTGTATTTCAAAATTGGTGATGGCAATGAATACTACTACAAGTACCCTTGACCCTATCCCAACATCTGTTCTTAAGGGGTGTCTCTCTTCAATTACTCCCCTTATCTGTATTATTGTGAACACCTCTCTTACGACTGGTATTGTCCCTAAAGCCCTAAAGGTCGCAGCTATTACACCAGTCCTTAAAAAAGCCTGGATGTGATAAGTCAGACCTATCAAACTACAGGCCTATCTCAAATCTCCCCTTTCTTTCCAAGGTTTTAGAACGTGTTGTTGTGGCACAACTTCAATTACACTTGTCATCCAACAAGCTTTTCGAACCTTTTCAGTCTGGGTTTAGAAAGGGACACAGTCGATTCTGAATGCAGCATGCCCAAAGGCTGATTTATACTTCTGCATCGGACCTACGCCGGAGCCTCTACGCTGTAGGCAACGCGTTGGTTTTCATTTATATTTCTGCGTCGTTGTCCGCGACTCCAATTTGACGCGCGCAGAGGGAGCATGTGAAACCCGGGGGAGCAGTCCTAGCAGACCAATCACAGCGTTTGCGTCCGCATAGAGTTGACGCGTTGTTACATTTTTGGAGAGTCGGACATCAGGGTACGCCGAAGGGTACGCGCGCCACACACAGCTTACGACGTAGCTACGGCGTGAGTTCGACGCAGAAGTATAAATTGGGCTTAAATCTAGCGCGAGAACAGAACCGAGCAAGTTTACTATTACGACATGGAAGTAAGCACAGAATCAGGGAAGCTGAATCCAGGACAGTATTAAAAACATCTGTGGTTTGGGAATATGTTGGATACAGGAGAGATGATGTTTCTGAGAGCCCAAGGCCGTCCCAAGCATGGGGATGGGAGGCGGGGATGTTCATTTGGTGCGGGGCCCGGTTTGGTAGCACCAGTTGGCCCTGATAGAGCCAGGGAATTTGCAAGCACTTTCAAACTATTGTTGCAGCCAAACAGAACATAGTAGACCATTCACACAGAATGCATTTTGCGGTTAAAAACACAAGATGCAGGTTTTTAAAAAAAAAAATTTAAAAGGCTTGATTGTGTTTGTGGGGTGCACTGTAACATGTGTTCATGCTTCGTTTTTAAAAATTCACATTATTTTTCACATATTTAACCATTATTCTACACTGCTCTGTCAACGGTCGGATGATTTTCAAGAATCCAAGAATGGTATGTTTTTTTTTAAACATTGGCTTTACAACAGTAGCCAAATCAAACACAAAACCATGTTTAGCATGCCTGTAGATAAACAAGCATGTAGATAAAAAATACATAAATCTATAATCAAAGAATAATTTACACTGATCACATAAACGACAACAACCACTAACATTCCAAGTTCGCTGCGCTGGTGATATTAAACAGAAGTTTGTATGTGTTTGTCAGATAAGTATGAATTAGCATTTAACAAACTGGTTTGTGGAGCCAAACAGCGTTGTCCTTCGTTTACTTCCTTGCTACAACGTACAATTAACAATACGAACTATTACAGGAATATACAGACAATTGAGTGTATAAAGAAATCGTGTTAGGTTTTTTTTTTTTTTTTTTTTTTTTTTCTCTCCATATCGCACAGCCCTAGTGCACATTTTTTTAATTCATCTGCTCTTGTAATCATTAATCAATTTTTTTTTATTTCAAAATAATATTTGTTACTATATTATTATGACCGCCGCTAGCATAGCTAGCGAAAGCGGTCATATAGGGATTGTCAAAGGTTTTTTTTTTTTTTCGTCATCTACTGAATTTTTTCGTCAACGATACCAGGGACACCGAAACACCGGGGAACATGAAATTTGGTGGGCATGTAGCCCCACTAGACTTTTACGGAAAAATTTAGTTTGGTCCCCGGGGGCCACTTCCCCCCCCCCCCCCCCTTAAGGGCCCCCCACATCAACCTAGCCCATAATCACTCATTTGTGATTTGCGCCCCTCCCATAAAAAATGAAAATGCAATATTATTCTGCTTTAATCGCCCCTATCTTCAGTTGAGATGTTCAGAACTGCACCATATTTCATGTGTATGATTAACTTGACATCCTCTGGGGGTATGCTAAGTTTCGTAGAATTTCATCCATGGGGGGGTATAAAATAAATTCATTTATGTGCACATTTTGTGACTGTACACTCATCGGCCTGTAGATGGTGGTGTTGAGCGAAGGGTTGCTGGTTTAGGATGATGCTGTCACTAAGGTTGCCAACTGTCCCGAATTAGGCGGGACGTCCCGCATTTTGGGCCTAATTTATTTGTCCCTTGCGTGACCTCCCGTGTCCTGTTTTTTGACAAGCTGATAAACCACTGACTGATACAACAGCAACAGCAGCAGTGCTGACCACGACACTTGAGAATGATCACCGACACCTGCATGGCTGGACTGGCCATTGGGCTTACCGGGGGCATTTGCCCGGTGGGCCGACGTGCTTTTTGGGCCGATATACTCATACTTTTTTTTTTTTTTTTTTTTTTTTTAACGGCCCATAAAATTTGTACATCGGCGGCCCATTCGTTTTGTTTTGTTTTGTTTTGCTTAATTGGCGGCGCTGGGTTTGTGCCGGTTTAATGCATTGGTCAAAGTCAGTATTAGTTTTTTTTTTTTGACAGACCAGCCAATGAAACACGTAGATCAGCGGCCCATTGGCTCTTTTCTTGATTGACACTGGGCTGGCCCAATCACAACTTTAAACGAGTGAGCGAGCGTGCAGCAGTGTCAGTGTGTATCTGTCAAAATAGATGGAGAAGAAACGCAAGGAATGTGCAGATAAATAACGTGAAAAAATAGAACCAAGCAGACGCTTTATGTGTCAAAATATATGTTTTCTGACCTTCATCAGCTCCTGTGATGATGATGATAGTGAGGACGGAGGATCAGGAGAGAGATGAGAGAGTGTAGAGTCCGCGGTAAGCAGAACTACTTTCAAAACACTTAGGCCATGTCATGAGTGTAGATTATTTCCACATCTGCATAGTTGACGATTACCGCAATTCACTAGAAATTTAATAAGAGGCGTTTGTAAACCATGTTTTCCGCCAAAATAAAAGCTTGATGCAGTTTGCGTCAAAATAAAAGATCATGTGCTTATCTCTTTCAAGTATAGAAATTGGTACAACAACACTAATTATGAAAGTTTCCTTTATTTTTTAGTGCATTTGTTTTACAAAATATGGCTATTACTGTCATTGGATTAATATTATAACTATTATTATGTAGTAGGTGTAATGTAGACACTGTAACTAAAAGAGGTTTGAATTTTTCTTTGTTTAATTTGTACACTGAATATGGGTTGGAGCTTTTAATTTTGAACTCTCAAAGTGCACCAGATTGATAAATTTAACATTAAAATGCACAAAATTTTCTCACGGGGGGGGGGCATGCCCCCGAACCCCCCTAGAAGAACCGAGGTCACACCACCATAGTTTTAACAAAAATCCTGTAAGAAACACTTGTATTGATATGCCAATGTAGCTTATAGCTTGTTTTAGGATTCATCACTGTGGAGTATAGTTCAACTGTATTAATAAATATCAAATTATTACTTATTTCATCTGTTAACTCTCACTCGTTCCTATACTCACTCATTACATGGCATTAGTGGTTTTAATGAATAGGAGTTGGTATGCATATAATTAAGGGCGTGCAAAGATGGGTGGTGTTTATGATCATACAGTGGGCCGGTCTGGGCAAAAATGCCCGGGCCGATTTTTTGTCCCAGTCCAGCCCTGGACACCTGTCATCATCCAATCACAGCTTTTTTTAATCACTGTTTTGAGACAAATCATTGTTTGATTTGCGAACATCCTCTGCCGTCTGGTCGCTTCCGCTTCAAGCCGGACTCGTCTCGCACGGTAACGGTAATTTCCTTTCACTGTCCACGTTTTGATTTCGGCTAATCAATTTTGGCGAATGCAAACAACGTGATTATTGTTCATGAGTCTAACATCCAGCCACGCAAGAAAACATGTAATCTACCTGAGGGAATAATATGCTCAAAAAACATTTCTGATTATTATTAATGTTTTAAAGCTTTTAGAAAGTACATAGAAAGCTTTTGTAACATTATCTTAACTGTCACTTTTGATTAATGTAATGCATCCTTGCTGAATAAAAGTAGGCAATTACTTTCTTTATTTTTTTTTCCCAAAAAATAATCTTACTAAACCCAAACTTTTGAACTGTAAGCCTAGTGTATAATGTTAAAAAAGCTTTCTATTTTAGATAAATTCTGTTATTTTGAACTATGGTTTGTTTGTAATGTGACTTTTTTCATGACATTAAAATTATTTTTAGAATTAAATACATAAATAGGTTAAGCAATACAAATGTGTTTATGTCTGATAACCTTTTAAACACAAACTTAACTGCAGACACTGAAATGACGTACACTATGTGATACAGTACAAATATTTTGAGTGTCCCTCATTTTCCTATAAATAACCACGATTGTCCCGCATTTTCCTTTTCTGAAGTTGGCAACCCTGACTGTCACACACACACATGCAGGAATACAAACAAACGCAAGCATGCACACACACTGACATCCACACGCACAGACACACACCCATACACACACACATACAAATCCACATGCACAGACACACACACAAACACACACGCGCACACACATGTACGCACGCACACATACATACACACACAGACACAGACACACACATACACAAACACACACACATACACACACACACACACACACACACACACAGACAGACATGCACATACTACTACTTTTTTTAGATATATACATAAACACGCAATACAGCCAAATTGCTCCACGTCATTTCTTTTTGTGGAAAGCCAGTGCAGGCCTGAGCGGCGGTCATATTTTGTACCGCCATGCGGTACATCTAGTTACTTTTCAATTTAGAGCAATTTCTAAAGCAATAAACTTATCTTTATAGTTAAGGCCCTGATACTGTATACTTCAAGGCAAGCAAATCGAAGAACGAACAAGTGTGACGTCATTTCAAACTAATTCAGGCCAAAACTAAGTTTGTATCTGGAGTTTGAAACAGCTTGCCAAGCGGCTGGTAAACACCTTTAAACTCCCATTGGTCCGTGGGGATTATGTAATCTGTAGGTGTGTGCTGAGGCTCTGCCTTCTTTAGTGTGGAAACTTCTTCATTTCTTCTGTTCAGTCCATCAAGGTCAGATGTGTGCGAGAAAAATCACAAACACACTGGAGAGCCACTTTAAATGTAAGAGACACTGACACTGTTTTTTAATATTTAAATATTTCCCTGCCAGCATTTTTTTTAAGTTGTCAGCCACCGCCAGCGTTTTTGATAATTTTCACCAAAATGTCATGGCCCCCAGAATGTTTGTTTGTATTGTTGTTGTATCTGAATATGCAATATATTAAACTGCCCCTCTGCTTTTAAACAAAAAAACCTGTTTTATTCTAGCTTCATGCATCTATTCATGCTTCTAGCAACACTTGAATGTGGGTAAGTTTCATAAAAAAGCAACGTTTTGTGCAAAAAGCTTTCAAAGAATACATCTGGATCATATTCAGAACGATGATCAAAACACAGATGGAGTAGATCAAGTCCATCAACACCCCTAATGCTTAGACAGTCCTATAGCTCGTCCTGGGTCGACATTTCATTCAGTAACATTAGGCAGTTTTGATTTATATAAATGTTGGTAATCGCATTGTTTTGATATGCATATGATTACATGAGATCGCTTGTTTCTGAGTCTTCTTGATCAGGAGATTCAGTTCTCTTTCAGAAGATGTGAAATAGCGCCCTCTTGTGTATAACAGTGAAAACACGTAAAGATTGAAATTTCCATCAGTGGCAGGGAAAGGGTTAATATATACTCTTTATACTATATACTTATATTTTTACCCCAAATCAAAAGAACTTCACCGCGGAACCTTTTATTGGAGCCTTTATCGTCCTTGATGTGAACAGGCCTTAAGACAAATTCTTGTTGTAAAGTATATGTGGTGTATAATAAACAGTTTCGCTAGATAATCTAGCCGTATTTGTGTTGTTGTGACACTTTGGGGGACACTTTGGAAGAGTGGTAAACAGAAAAAGAATTGCAATGTTAGTGCACATTCTTTTTAAATTAAACTTTAATGAGCATCTGTCTCTACTGGTTTAGTTTACAATGGTGCTGGTCTTAACAGCAGATGTGTCACACATTTCAGTGTCCCTTATGAGTTTTGCAAGGATCTAAATGTGTCCTTGCACCCTGATAATAACTTATTATAACAATAATAACAATATTTGAGAATTTTCAATGTAGTACATCAGCAAGTTAAAGTTATAAACTGATGAATAGTAAAGGTGTAATGGAAGGTCCAGTGAAGAAGAAATCTGATAGTAAAGCTGCTCTGACATTAAAACTCATTGTGACAGTTTTTCTGCTTTCCTGATTTCCCACTAAATGAAGTTCCAAACACGTTTCCACGAAAGCCGTTTTGCATCATCCGGCAGACTTTTGCAGACAAATACATTTGTTAGTCCAGTTAACAAAGAGAATGAGTAAATATTGTTGACTTGTGAAATAAAGTTCCAAAATTGAGCATCGCCTTACTATGGCAAGCTGTTTTAGCTTAAATTGTACCCAGCGTTACTCGTCGTAATTGCATTTTTACTAGTAAGAAGTAAAGGACAGCAAGACAAGTTCTTTTAACATTAACTGCGAACTCATGAAATATTGTAACAGACACCACAGTAATATCATCGACCACATCAGGTTTTCTAACATGGAACTTGTATTTAAATTCATGCCTGAATCCTTTAATCTTTGCTGTATTTTACCCCTGGTTTAAAATATCAGTTTAACACATATTAATTCTTCAAATATTCGCCACTCATTTTTTTGTATACAATTTATATTTCGGTTGGTAAATCACAAGCACATTGTATCTTATGTCAAAGACTGATGTATCTTATGTCAAAGAGAATATTTATTTCCTCTGTTGTAATAATGAGCGAAATGACAGACCTGATGTTAAATTAAAGTTATACATTGGTAGTATATGACAGCATCTGAGAGAAACATAAACAGAATAGCATAGCTAAAATAAATTGAATATTGAAATTGTGTTTGCATACTGTTTTTAATAGATCATTAGTTCACCTAATGAAATTTGTCATTATGTCTCACATTATTCTATAGTTTTATCTTTATTCTATAGTTTTTTCTTTAGATTTTTCGATGAATGCTTACTGTAGAAATACGCACCGTATTCAACATATTCACATTACAAAATTTGGTAACAGTTTATTTTACAGTGTCCTTGTTAAAAATATATTTACCATAGTAATAACAGTAAATTATGCATAATTACATGCAACTAACCCTTAACCAAACCCTAATTCTATCCTAACCTTAAAGTAAGTACATGTTGTTAATTAATATTACTCAGTACTTAAATATATAATTACACTGTAACAATGACACCTTAAAATAAAGTGTAACCCAAAATTTTGTTCTGTGTAATGCATATGCCATATGAAAATGTGTGAGAGAGAGACAGAGAGAGGAGAGAGAGAGAGAGAGAGAGAGAGAGAGAGAGAGAGAGAGAGAGAGAGAGAGAGAGAGAGAGAGAGAGAGAGAGAGAGAGAGAGAGAGAGAGAGAGAGAGAGAGAGAGAGAGAGAGAGAGAGAGAGAGAGAGATTTTGAGATTTTACAAATACTTTATTAAAACAGTTGTAAAAAACAACACTCAATCAAATAAAATCACATTAGATCAACACACTCTTAAAAGTTAGATTATTCTCTACAACAGAGCAGAGTACATCTTTGTGACACCAAATATTGGAAAATTTTCCGAGATCGTTCATCAAACTGTAGTAATTAAAATCTATTCTTAAACGTGATTTCAACATTTTGACAAATACAAAAACAGCATCATCATCTGTAGAACCTTCAACCTTATTTCGTCTACTCATATACACAGCCATCTTTGCTCTCCCCAAAATGAAATTAAAGAGTTGACACTGCTCTCTCTTTTTTTGTGAATACCTGTAACCTAAAATAAACAACTGTTTGGAAAAAACTACATCAAACAATTTGAAAAGATCCTCCAACATAGAGAACAGTGGCACAAGACGACAACAGTCCATGAAGCAGTGAAAAACTGTCTCACGAAGGGTGCAAAAAGGACAGTCATGATTAACATCAGGGTTTAAAACCGAGATAAAAGAATTAACAGCCACTGCTGTATGTAAAACTCTCCATTGCAAATCAGCAACCTTCTTCAACAATGGTGGTTTATACAGCGCCCTCCATTCAGGTCCAACACCATCTACCAGACCCAAGCGAGCTCTCCATGGAGTGTCAATCTTACCATTTAGTTTATCTTTATTCAAAATTTTCACAATCAATCTATATAACAATTTCTTGTCAGCATCATGAACAGACAAACAGGGATTATCGATTCCTAAGAAAAAACCTGTACAGTCCTTAAAGTCTGGGAGAATCTTCACCAAAGGAAAAGCATCATCAACACTATAATGAGCAGAACCATCACAATAAAAATGCAACAATGTGCGTTCAGAGTCTGTTAAACCCTCTTTCCACTTTTTGAGCAACAACTCAACCATGCGAATAGAGTGCACCTTTACATGAGAAGCAAGTAGAAGCGCATTGTCCATGTTTGCACCTGTAAAGTGAATTACATGTCCCAAAGTCACTACATTAGCCAAACAGAACTGTTTGAGTAAACTGGGACCTAGTTGACAAGCTGCACTCAAACGGGTCCCATACACAACTGGCTCTTGAAGAAGCCAGTACAGTGAGCTGTGATGTTCTGTCCTCTCCGTCGTAAATAGATTCCAGACTTTTAACAGTCCACGGTAGAAACTCGGCAAACCACTGGTGTTGAGCTGTTTTAAGTCCATCAGAAACAATGTTCTGTCTAGGCCAAGTCCACCTAGCTGGTTCAGAATAGTGCATGCCAGCGGTCTCCATACCAGGTCTGCGGGACCACACAGAAACCTCTGCACAAACTGGAAACGGAAAGTAGCCCCTCTACTGTTCAGATGAATTACGCCTTGTCCTCCTTCATCTTTCGGCAAAAACAACACACTTTGAGGCGTCCAATGCAGACGATCCCAAAAGAAATCAACAAGAAGTGCCTGAATCTTTGGTAGCAGGTCTGGAGGAGGATCAACACACGATAAACGATGCCATAAAGTGGATGAAATCAGGTTGTTAATGACAAGAACTCTACCTCGATAAGACATCTTTGGTAAAATCCACTTCCATCTAGCAAAACAACCTTTAGTTTTTTCAAGAACATTATCCCAGTTTTTAAGGACAAAAGTTTCTTCACCCAAAAATACACCTAAGTATTTTAACCCCCCCTCTGTCTTCCAATTTAACCCCACAGGCAATTTAAACTTTTTCTCCATCACTCCTATACAGAGAGCTTCACTTTTGCTCCAGTTTACTCTGGCTGAAGAAATTATACCAAATTGAACTATCACATTTGTCAGTATATCAATATCTTGTTGGTTATCAACAAAGATGACTAAATCATCTGCATACGCAGATAACTTTAAAGGTATATTGCACCCTGGTAAAATCACACCTTTTAAAACAGATCTAAGTTTATGTAATAAGGGTTCAAACGCCAGAGAATACAACATGCCAGAGAGGGCACAGCCCTGCCTAATTCCCCGCTGGACCTGGAAAGGAGCGCTCAAAACACCATTGATTTTTAAAACACTCTGAACATCACAGTACAACGTCTTAATCTTGTTAGTAAAATCAGAAGTAAAACCAAACGCACTCATTGTTTCCCATAAATATTTGTGTTCAACACGGTCAAACGCTTTTTCCTGATCAATAGAAACTATTCCCATTTTAAGACCAAAAAGCTTAGAGATTTCTAACAAGTCTCGGATAAGAACAATATTATCATAAATCAGCCTGCCAGGGACGCAATAGGTTTGATCAGGCAAAATTACTTGTTCCATAACTTTACTAAGTCTGTTGGCCAACACTTTGGAGAGTATCTTATAATCAGTGCAAAGCAGGGACACAGGTCTCCAGTTTTTTATAAGCTGCAGGTCACCTTTCTTTGGCAGCAGGGTAAGAACTGCCCTCCTGCAACTTAAAGGCAGAAGTCCATTGGCTAAGCTATCCTTCAGTACTGCCAGAAGATCTTCTCCAATTAAAAACCAAAAAAACTTATAAAAATCAACTGGTAGACCATCTAATCCAGGAGATTTTCTGCTCTGCATACTCTGCAACGCTTCATACAATTCACCAAGAGAAATATCTGAATCCAGCACAACGTTGCTTTCTTGTGCAACCTGGGGAAGACCAGTATAAAAACTCTGAGCTAACATCGGCTCTTCTTGGTGTTCACATTTATACAGTTCACAGTAAAAGCTGACAGCATGTTTACGAATAGCAGCATGATCAGACAACACATGCCCAGCATCAGACTTTAAACCATGAATGTATCTCTTTTGACCGTTTTTCCGCTCCAATCCAAAAAAAAAGTGTGAAGGAACATCCATTTCTACCACATTTTTAAAACGGGACCTAATAAGAGCCCCTTGTGCTGATACCCCAAGCAGGTTCGTTAAAACAGTCTTTTTGACCTCAAGAGCTTCAAAATACCGTTGATCTTTTGTGGCCTCAGCCAAAACCTGGAGTTCCTCTACTTCAGACTCCAGAGCTTTCACTGACTTCAGTAACACTTTGGTGACATTACAATTATATTGCTGACACAACTGTTTTGTTTGAACTTTTCCAAAGTCCCACCATTGTTGTAGAGACATAAAATCATTTATTCTACTTTGATGATTTTTCCAAAAAGATACAAAAATGTCTTTAAAATTTTTATCTTCTAGTAAAGCTGTATTAAAATGCCAATAGGCACTACTAGGCTTTACACACTTCAAAAAGACACAAATCAAGACGAGTGAGTGATCAGAAAACCCAACAGGGCTAATAAAGCAGTTTTTAACAACATTAGAATGATATTTAAAACAATAAAAACGATCGAGTCTGGCCATAGACAATAAATTGTCTTTACAATGAGTCCAGGTATACTGCCTTTGATTGTCATGTAACCCTCTCCACACATCATATAACTCATGAGTCTCTAACAGTTGAATGAGACGTGTGCGGGAGGCCGGGTGAGGCTCGACATGATTCCTGTCAAGTCTACTCTCTGTACAATTCCAGTCTCCACCTATAAATAAGAACTCTTTATCATTACAATCTCTGATAACATCGTTTACAGTTTCCAAAAAAATCAATCTCTCTTTACCAACAGCTGGAGCATATACAGTGATGAACACGAGTTGTACATTTTCATATATTACTCTGACTTTTAACAGTCGGCCTTTAACCATCTCTTCACATTCAACAGAGTGAGGATTGAAACCTTTGGAAAAAAGAACACCCACTCCACAACTATTACTAGTTTTGTGACTTAAAAAAACATCACCCTCCCATTCTCTCTTCCAGTCAACTTCGTTATCAACAGTACTATGCGTCTCTTGTACAAAGATAACGTCCAATTTTTTAAGGGAGCACAGTCTGAAAAATGAAGCTCTTTTTCCTTCATATCTCGCTCCATTCAAATTCAGACTGCCTAGTTTTAACTCACTCATAAAACAAAAGAAAAAAAGAAAACCAAAAGAGAAACAAGAAATAAACAAATATGAAAATGAATGAAGTTTCTTTAAGCGATACCTTTCTTGATCAGTAAAGATTTTCTCCCCGGCACTTTCAGAACTTTTTTGAAAATTCTTGACTGAATCAATAAAAAGTTGTAGATCAGGAAAAGCACTCTCAAGTTTAACATTCCTAGCTCCCTTAGTACTCTTGAGAAACTTCTTAATACTCAACATAGAGTAGCCACCTCTTTCCAGGGGCAAAGATTGCGATGAAACTATAGATTCTGCATCAGAGTCTACCTCAACGTCACTATAAAAAGTTTGGGAGCAATCATGAAGAGGAAAAGTTTTCGTTTTTTCAGAGCATTGAAACTCATCTCTTGTTTTTCTTTTCTTAACATTATCTTCATCAGATTTGTCATCTACTAGCATCTCACTTTCTTCAGTCAAAGGACATTCTACCTCCTCTACTTCTTTCTGAGTGCTACTACTGGCCTCTTCCATATCATGCTGTTGACCAATCTCAACTGGAGAGGGAGCCTGAAAAAGCTCTTCATTCTTCTGTGTTGATCTTTTATTTTGTTCAAGCTTCTGAGCTTTGTACGATTTTTTCGTTTTTAAACCGTCTGATTCATTCCGTTTTTGTCCCTGAGAATGTTTTGGTTCACTCTGTTTTTGTCCCTGAATTTCATTTGATTCACTTTGTTTTTGTCCCTGAGTTTCAATTGATTCAATCTGTTTTTGTCCCTGAATTTCAATTAAATCACTTTGTTTTTGTCCCTGAGTTTTATTTGATTCACTTTGTTTTTTCCCCTGAGTTTCATTTGAATCACTTTGTTTTTGTCCCTGAATTTCATTTGATTCACTTTGTTTTTGTCCCTGAATTTCAATTGATTCAATCTGTTTTTGTCCCTGAATTTCAATTAAATCACTCTGTTTTTGACCCTGAGTTTCATTTGAATCACTTTGTTTTTGTCCCTGAATTTCATTTGATTCACTTTGTTTTTGTCCCTGAATTTCATTGAGCTTACTTTGTTTAAGTCCCTGAGACTCCTTTAATACATTCTGTGTTTGTCCTTGTAATTTATTTGTTTTGTCCAATTTTTGTCCCTGAAATTCGTTTGATTCATTTTGTTTTTGTCTCTGAGATTTACTTGACTCACCCTGTTCTATGGTCTTATTATTAATTTCAGCAGGGAATTTTTCTGGGCATGATCGTATAAGGTGACCCTCTATTCCACATCCAAAACATTTCATTTTCTCAGACGTTACATAAACGTTGTAATCATAATCATCCACTTTGAACTTGAACACTAAATTTAATTCTTCATTGTTGTTTTTAAGAATCATGAAAACCTGCCTTCTAAAAGAAACAACATGTCTCAAATGCGGAGATTTACAGCCAAGGCCAATTGTTTTAATCGGAGACATTAGCTGTCCATGTCTGGAAAGTTCCCTCTCTAACATTTCGTTACTAATAAACGGAGGGACTTGCGACAAAATTATCTTTTTTGCCGGATTAACGAGCGGCACCGCTTGAACCAAGATATCTTTGATCGTTACTCCTTGTTCAACAATCGTTGCAACTTTATCAAAGCTATCTACAAAGATCACAACACCGTTGTTCATCCTTGACGCGGATTTAACGCTATCATAACCAATAATCCCTCCGACTGCCAAAGCACAATCCTCCACGGAACAGTCTATAGTTGGACAAAGTTTAAAAGCATGTCGACGCGTGAGTGTTTCAAGCCCCGCGCCTCCAACACCGCGAACCGGCATGACTCCCGGTTACACCGGTCGCCGCCTCCACCACGACAACTAACCCACTTAAACTACACCACTAACAATAAACTAAATAAAACTAAAACAACATAGAAAAAAAGATAGAAAAGATAGAAAAAAAACACTCACTCGAAAACCACGCTCCCAATCTCGCATCCACTCACGCAACTTCCGCTCAGAGAGAGAGAGAGAGAGAGAGAGAGAGAGAGAGAGAGAGAGAGAGAGAGAGAGAGAGAGAGAGAGAGAGAGAGAGAGAGAGAGAGAGAGAGAGAGAGAACACATGTTGGTTATCCATGTTTTATGGGGACATGGGCATAATGATTTTTACATTGTACAAACTAAATCCCCTGAACCTAACACTACCCTCACAGAAAACTATCCCTTTTCCCATTTTCAAAAAACAAAACAAAAAAAAACATAATTTAGTATAATTTATTACATGTTTTCTTAATGGGGACCATAAAGAAATGTCCCCACAAGGTCAAACATTTCTGATATTACTATCTTTGTGGGGACCTTTGGGTTTACCAGGACACAAACACACACACAAACTGTGATTTCTAATCCTGAAACCATGTTCGAGAACTTTGAGAGCCTTGGAAGAGTGAGGTAACATCTCACAGCAAGAACTGGCCATACAGACTGCAAGTCATAAAGCATAAAGCACATACAGTTATCTCCCTTTACCATTTATTCCAGTACATTGAGGAGTTATGCTGCTTGCTCAGTTTATTTAATGAACTAATTTAATGCAATTTATGAACATTTTGACACTTAATTTCAATGTGTGTAAAATAGGTTTTAATGAATTGTTCAAATTAAAAATGTAGCAAACATACTCTCTGAAATAAGCTACATACTATTAAGATATTACAAATGTAAATACTACAAAGATAATTATACCCTTTATAAGGGACAGCTTTACCAGTTTAATTAATATTGATGCTCTGTAAAAATATTGACCAGAGAGGATGCTGGCTGAAATATTTTCAGAGTTAAGATGTGTTTAACTGTCTTTTTAAACCAGGGATAAAATAAAGCATAGATCAGAGGATTCAGACCTGAGTTTGTATACATAACCCATGTCAATATATTTATGGTTGTGGAAGAGACTACTGATATAGAACAGATATAGTATGGAATAAAGCAAAGCAGATAAACTGTCACAATGATTCCTAATGTCAGAGCAGCTTTACTCTCAGATTTCCTCCTCACTGATCCTTCAGTTACACATTTACCACCCTTCATCAGAGAGTTTATAACTTTCACTTGCTTATGTACTACATAAAAAATCCTCAAATATAAAGTTATGATTAGGGTACATGGAAAAATAAAAGACATGAACAGATCAGTAACTCCCCAGGCAAAACCCATCATAATAGAACACTCTCCATAACACATGTCTGTTCTGACTGAAGTGTCTAAATATCCTTCATTAATTACAATTGTAGCATTATAAGTTGAAAAACAAACCCAGCAGACACAGATGCTTATTAAAATTTTAGTTGTGGTTATTTTCTGTTGGTACAGTAAAGGGTGACACACAGCCACATAACGATCAACAGCAATTAATACTAAATTACTGATAGATGCTGAGAAGACCAATCCAAGTATTGTAATACACAGTTTACAGAAAGTGTCTCCAAAGTACCAACACGTCTCAATAAATCTGATGCCCTCTATAGACATAACAAGTCCCATAAGCAGGTCGGTCACAGCCAGAGAGAGAATTAGCAGGTTTGTTGGAGTGTGAAGCTTCTTGAAGTGAGAGATGGAGATGATCACCAGCAGGTTCAGAAACACAGTCCATGCTGACAGCAATGATACAAACACATACATGATATTGTATTCATATCTGGAGCGTTTTCCCTTGATACATGATGAGTTGATGGCAGGAAAGCAGTATTGAGTCTCACGATCCTCTGTCTCATAGGTCATGAGTGAGTCTCCTCCTGTTAGGAGTTTGTTCTGCTCTCCTTACTGTCCTTTCATTTATATAGTCTGAATCAGACAGCCCACCCATCTACAGCCCATTGATGATGTAACATACACATTTTTTTTTTAATTAATTAATTAAAAAAGAAAAACAATCTGTCTGCCGAAAGCTACACTGTAAAAAATTATCGTAATTTTAACGGTAAAAGACTGTAAAAATGCTACAGTGAAAAACTGTTAATTGGTTAACAGAAAGTTTATACGGTAAATAACTGTGATAGATCTAACGGTACATTTAATGTAATTTTACTGTAACATACCGTTAAATTTACAGTTTTTGAAAGTGAAAAAACAACTCATTGTATAATTTACAGTGAAAAACCGTAAATTGACATTCCCACAATTCCCTGTGACACTTCACATTTGATGTATTTTTGTTGAAATAACTATGTTTGTTTCTTCATAGTTTTCTTCGTTTTTTCTAATCAGTTATGTACATTAGGGGTTTATGTTACATTTAATGTTGTTAAATTAATGTTTATTGCATTTTTAAAATTTCATGTTTTACCATGATGGTGTTTAATGTTTGTGTGAATGACACTGTGCAGCTTCTATATATATAATTATCAACTTTCTTGTGGAAGAACTGCTTGTGTTGAGCTTTGATTGATCATGTGACTCTCATCACTGCTGTGATTGGTGGTTATCAGAGTACAAAACAGATATTAATACTTCAATAGGACGGTAAATTAACATTATATCATATTACTGAAATTTACTGTTATATTTACTGGTTTATACTGTATAATTGACATGTTGTTCAGAATAGCACGTACATTTTACAGTTTAAACCAGTAAATATAACAGAACTCCAGTGTGTTATATGCTGGTTTAAACTGTAAAATGTACATGTTATTCGGTAAAAGCAATTACTGTTTTGTTGTATATTTTACGGAATTGTTCTGGTAACCCCAGCTGCCAGTTTTTTTCCGTAAAAACTACGGGATTTTTTTTACAGTGTAGTTATTTTAGTCGATAAAGTTTTAAATATGGTATAAATATTAAATATGTATTCATATCTGGAGCGTTTTCCCTTGATACATGATGAGTTGATGGCAGGAAAGCAGTATTGAGTCTCATGATCCTCTGTCTCATTGGACATGAGTGAGTCTCCTCCTGTTAGGAGTTTGTTCTGCTCTCCTTACTGTCCTTTCATTTATATAGTCTGAATCAGACAGCCCACCCATCTACGGCTCATTGATGATGTAACATACACAATTATTTATTAATTTAAAAAAAAAATCTGTCTGTCGGAAGCTAGTTATTTTAGTCCATAAAGTTTTAAATATGGTTATTTTTCTTACACGAACATATTGATTCACTTCAGAAGGCCTTCATAAATCCCTGGAGAGCCGTGTGGATTACTTTTATGATGGATGGATGCAATTTGATGGACTTCAAAACAGATACGGCCATTCACTGCCATTATAAAGCTTGGAAGAGCCAGGACATTTTTTAATATAACTCCCGCGAGCTTCTCCTCCTGTCCAAACGGTATATTCTCTACTGTGCGACAGAGATTCGCGTGGTTATGACGCAATCGTTAGCTTATTTTTTACAAAAACTGCTTCCACAGGGCCATAACGTAAGATACAAGGTAATGGAGCCTTTTATACATTTTCGTGTTTCTTAAGAAATAAATAATGGACAAATGGAGTCTTTAAACGCCTCAGATGTAAAGTTATTCGCTGTCAAAGTGACGCCAAAATGAATGGGAGTCAATGGAATGCTAACAGCAGGTGGGGGTCTGCTAATCAATGGCGGCGCCCGGGGAAGCTTAAATCTTTTCCGAAACATTGGCCCCCTGGACAGAACACATGCTGGGTTAAATTAACCCAGTGACATTTTAACCCAGCAGGCTGGGTTGTTGAGAAAACCCAAGATGTAGTCAAACCCAAGATGTAGAATTTGCTATTCTGGGTTATTTTTGCTGGGTTATTCTTATTGGATTATTCTTATTAATTATTATTTTGCTGGGTTATTGTTATTGGATTATTATTATTAATTATTATTTTGCTTGGTTATTCACCTGTGCTTTACTGTAAAACTATGAATTAAGAAATAATGTAGAACATGTTTAGACATTAATTTTTAATGCTTGTCAACTGACATTCACAAATGTGTTCAAATTGGCAGCAATGACAACAAACTGCACATTCAATTTAAATGCAAAAATCATTGGTGTGAATACAACACATCTAAACACACTGTGAATGCACTGATGCAATAGTTGCTGCTCATTATTCAGGGGTCAGTTACATAATACTTGTTTTGAAAAATACATAAAAACAAATATTATGTAACTGACCCCTGAATAATGAGCAGAAGCTATTGCATCAGTGCATTCACTGTGTGTTTAGAACGGATAGAAGTAAAAGAAGTAGAACTTTTATTCCTGAGATGTTTATACAAGTAGATATACAAAAAATTCCACTCGGTACAGGTGTCAACAGTACAGATAAACACATTACTGATATATACCGAGTTCCACAACGATACGTTCATGTGTTCATAAAATACAGCATTTTGGTACAAAATTCAAAATGGCCGACGCCTAAAATGGTCGATATGGAAATCAGTAGACATCGGCCTAACGCCCTGAATCTAACCAGACCACTTTTATGATTTTTGGACAAACCGTATAGAAAGCAAAAATAGCCATTTTTCGGATCTCCGGCAGTAGGTGCACTGCGCCGAAATGCAGCGTGTAGAAACATGTTTGTTTTTTTATTCTAGCCCTTATGGTTCAAAAGTTATTAGCATAAACATAAGTGAAAGAATGCCAACAATTACAATAGGTGCCTCCGCACCTTCGATGCTTGGCTTTCACACCTGCCTCATTTAGGTCGGTTGAATCGCACTAGAGTTCGTTTTCCCCATTGGTGCGGTTCGTTTGGGCAGGTGTGAATGCGCCAATCGCACTCGGGTGCGCACCAGAAGCGGACCAAACAAGCGTAACAAGACCTCCTCGATCTCGGTACACTTTCAAATGAACTCTGGAGCGGTTCGTTTGTGGTGAGAACGTGATCCGACCTCGAACAGAACCAACTGCCAAAGTACTGCGCATTTTGCACTAAACCAGTTGCCGTAGTCAGCTGCGCTTTGCATTATGGGATGAGGAGAAATGTTTGTTGATAGTTTGCACTTTAAGCATGGTGGAAATTATTAACATTATTTTCGAGCCGCATCCTCGCTTCATTCTCAAATATTATTGTTTGTCTAAAGTGGTGTAAATTATATAATAAAATATGACCAAGGATACAATCAGCCCACGCAGTCATCTCTCCATAGTAAACAACGGCGTGTTGTCTGCCGTTATGGAAATGCGTTCAAGACACATCTGACCAATGAGCGATGTGTACCTGCTCAGTGAACAGGCTGTTGGAAGGGCTTATCTTCTACCTGTCCACCATTCACTCAGTGCATGAATCAGATCTGTCCAACCAATGGACAACATGTTCTCAGCTGGATTACTAACTTTAAACCTTATACGCAGCGAGAGACGCCAGCCAGTAACATTACTCACCACTCTGCTTGATGTGTGAAGTAGTCACTGGCTCTGATATCTTAGACCTGAAATATACTCTATGCAAGTACGTGAATGCAAACGCTTCTAGCTACACAAGTTTGATGACGCCCATCGTCTGAAATGTATCAGACAGAGGTGGAAAGTAACGAATTACATTTACTCACGTTACATAATTGAGTAGTTTTTTTGTGTACTTTTACTTTTTTAGCTGCCATTGCTACGGCGTTCGCCTGTTGTGGAGCGCACTTTACAGCAGGCCCACTGGGCAACCCTAATGGGGGATAGACAGAAAAGTGCTCTTTTTGTGCTTTATTTGGGTCGCTGTTAAAATAGTGTTTGTTTGCAGGGGTGCGTGCTTGATGATGAGTCCATTTACTGCTGTAAAAGCATCTACAGTCACCTGAAGCGAAGAGGGAACTGTGAGATGTGCGCAAGCTCTCTTCTAAGGCGGTCCGGCCGCAGCGGGACTCAAACAAACTCCCCCCCCCCCCCCGTCCTTGGACTAGGAGGGAGCCCGAGGCACAGGGTCCAACACAATCTTAGGTCGGGGGCCCTGGCAAGTCGGGTACGGGTAGCGCTTAGCTGGTCTCTGGTGTCCGTGAGCTTCAGCTGCTGAACAGGACTGAGGGGCTTGCGGCGCGGGCTTGGCTGGCTGAACTTGAGTTCTGATGTTGCATAGCTTGCGATGACTTCTGCGCCTCAGTGAACCTCTCAGAGAAATCCTTGACCGCTGGCCCGAAGAGGCCGGTGTTGAAGATAGGCACATCCAGGAAAGCTGTTCTGTCCGCGTCCTTAATCTCGGTCAAGTTCAGCCAAAGATGGTGCTCTAACACAATAAGGCTAGCCATCCCCCTGCCGATAGCCTGTGCGGTTGACTTAGTGGCTCGCAGGGCAAAATCCGTAGTGCTGCGCAGATCACCAAACGCCTCTGGATCTGGTCCAGCCTCGTCCATAGCACGGAGGAGCCTGGCCTGATACATCCGAAGAACGGCCATGGTGTTCAGGGCCGATGCAGCTTAGCTGGCGGAGGCGTAGGTGCGACCAGCGAGAGCTGACGTCACGGCACGGCTCGGCTTAGATGGGTGGACCGCCTTGGTTCTCCATCCACTAGAGCTGGGCGGGCACACTGGTGTCAATGGAAGCAGAGATATGAATTGACAAAACACAGCCTACATTTACTTACATATAGGCCTATTTGAGAATGGGAATTTCATGATATACCTAACAAGTTTAGAAATGTTTTGTAAAACCAATAGCCTAAATGAGTAATACAGCGCTATATGTGGCTGTGGTGTGTCACGTGACAAGCATGATGCGTCGCCATGGAAATAATAATAGGCTACATAAAAATGCGAGGCAATCACTGGTTTTAAATAAAGTGGCTCCACCCTTTAAATTCATTTTGGTTACTCCATTTCAGATGTTTTAAAGCTCTGATTAATGTAATAAGCTAATTTAATGATTTACTTTGTGATAAACCACCATAATACATTTGACACTTAAAGGGATACTCCACTTTTTTTGGAAATAGGCTCATTTTACAAATAGGCATGCAAATAGGCCTGAAAATAGGTCTAATAGGTTAGACAAACTTAGTCCCAGTCACGTTGGAAGTTACCGAGCTGGGGACTATTTTCAGGCGCTGTGTCATATCATTACGCCTGCTGGACTCATGGTACGGCAGCAAAGTTTCTTGATTATTACGCAGGAATGAGAGTATAGTTCCTAGCCATATCAGCCTAGAAAATCACAACTTTTCATTTTCCGTCGGTCTTAGTGCATGATGTAACTACAGAAGAGTCAAGTTTTAAATAGGAATAATATCGAAACTCATTTTTTTGAGAGAGATGCTAATGGTCTTGTCCGATTCAATGATCTATGCTAAGCTATGCTAATAGTGGTACTGCCAGACCCGGAGATCGGCTGAATGGATTCGAAAACGGTAAAACTCAACTGTTTAACTCTGGGGAGTTGTAAAATGAGCCTATTTCCAAAAAAAGTGGAGTATCCCTTAAAGAACCATTTCAGACAGTAATTGTTTTTTCTCTGTGATTTTATTGCCGTCCGAATCCAAAATGTCAGTTTTTCTTTCACTACCCGCGTAAAAATCCCTGACCGAATTACCTAATGTTTTTTGACAAACACCATGGTCGGTAATTTAATTGGCGTCCAAATCAACATCCCTGAGATTACAAAAAGAAATCACTTCAAAATTCACCGTTTAAATTATTTTTTGACCACTGCGGAGCACCGTATTATAACTTTTGTGCTTCACTGTAATTTGCATTAATTTGAAATATGTACACTTTTAATAACTGAAATGCTGGAAAGTATTTAAAAGAACAATATTTCATCACTGCTCCATATAAACAAGTGGGAGTTGTTAAGAACAAAAAAGAGAAAGAGAAAGAGATAAGCAGGTAAACATTTGAATTGGGCTGTTATTGTGACAGCAATATGTGCAATACAATTTTAAAATATGTATTGTACCTCATGTAAATAAGAGGCTGCAATAACTTATTTCCATTCATTTCCATTTTTTATGAAATTGAAATGATCATTTTGAGATAAAATGCAAGACAGAAATCCAGCATGTCTAGCTTCCTATTTTTAATCAGGTTTAAATAATTAAACAGTTAAATAGGACATTATTTTTCTATTAATAAATTAAGTATGAATTTATTATTATTCCGAGCATATGACATTTTATTTAGCCTACAGCAGACAATCATGCAATGCGAACAGCGTGTTCCCGGGTTTGTAGGATCACAAAAATCTTTCCTTCACAGTGAATAAATCACAAATTTTATCATTGAGGTGCCATGCAAATTTATTTTTACAGACGTCCACATGAGAAACAATTACCATCCGAATAGGGCTTTACACATATGACTGTCCTCTTTTTGTCATTGTGTTTTTGATTTATAATAAAACAGACAAAATAACTGATGAAAGCACTAAGTACATAATATCTACCTTTATCATTAGACTGAAGGTTTGTGATTATTGCTCAATTTACATAATAAGCTATTAAAACAACTTAACTTTGTCACTTTTTTACGGTGTAAAAAGAAGTTTGCTTTATTGTTACGTTCTGACAAAACTTGAATCAGTGTGAAAATTATACAGCAATCATATTATATAAAACAAACTACGTACTATTAGGATACATGTATAGTATCAATTACAAATATAAACGGTTTATCTATACCTTTAGCTATCACTTAATAACAATAATGCAGTTTATGTGAAATTTCTCTCAGAGTGACGGTTTTACCAATTTTACAATTGATGTTTTGTAAAAATATCAACCAGAGAGGATGCTGGGTGAAATATTTTCAGAGTTAAGATGTGTTTAACTGTCTTTTTAAACCAGGGATAAAATAAAGCATAGATCAGAGGATTCAGACCTGAGTTTGTGTACAAGACCCATGCTAAAATATTTATGGTCGTGGAAGAGATTACTGATATAGAACAGATAAAATATGGAATATAGCAAAGCAGATAAACTGTCACAATGATTCCTAATGTCAGAGCAGCTTTACTCTCAGATTTCCTCCTCACTGATCCTTCAGTTACACATTTACCACCCTTTAGAGAGTTTATAACTTTCACTTGCTGATGTACTACATAAAAAATCCTCAAATATAAAGTTATGATTAGGATACAAGGAAAAATAAAAGACATGAAGAGATCAGTGACTATCCAGGCAAATCCCATCATAACATAACACTCTCCATAACACATGTCTGTTCTGTGTGAAGTGTCAAAATATCTGCTATTAATTACACAGGCAGTCATATAACCGGAGGAGCAAAACCAGCAGAGGCAGATGCTTATTAAAGTATTAGTTGTGGTGATTTTGTGGGGGTATTGTAAAGGGTGACACACAGCCACATAACGATCAATCGCTATTAATACTAAATTACAAAGAGATGTTGAAATTAGCATTTCAATAAATATTGAATAGAGTCTGCAGAAGATGTCTCCAAAGTACCAACACAGCTCAATCAGTCTGGTTGCCTCTATGGGCATAACAAGTCCAATAAGTAGGTCTGCCACAGCCAGAGAGAGAATAATCAGGTTTGTCGGAGTGTGAAGCTTCTTGAAGTGAGAGATGGAGATGATCACCAGCAGGTTCAGAAACACAGTCCATGCTGACAGCAATGAAAAAAACACAAACATGATATTGTATTCATGTCTGGAGCGTTTTCCCTTGATACATGATGAGTTGATGGCAGGAAAGCAGTATTAAGTCTCATGATCCTCTGTCTCATAGGCCATGAGTGTGTCTCCTCATGTTAGGAGTTTGTTCTGCTCTTCTGTTCTACTCTATTGTCGTTTAATTTATACAGTGTCTGGATCAGACCGACCAACCCATGCTATGATCTACCGCCTACTCTGATGCTGCATAATGTTATATTATTTATTCATTGTATGCATTGTTAAATTTAGCCACACAATAATAGGGTAAACAGTGCTAAAGTTTTAATTAATATTAAATATGATAAACTTCTTTTTCTATTTCTTTTCACATGAATTGTGTTTCTGTTAGTAATCAATATTTCCGTATATTTCAAGTTAATACATTTTTTTTCAGTTGGGTTGAACCTGGTTAGTACCGGGATGGGAAACCTCCTGGGAGGTCTAGGTTGCTGCTGTAAGAGGTGTTAGTGAGGCCAGCAGGGGGTGCTCACCCTGTGGTCTTTGTGGGTCCTAACACCCACCTAGAGATGGGGAAAATACTGTAACAAGCACCGTCCTTCGGATGAGATGTTAAACCGAGGTCCTGACTCTCTGTGGTCATTAAAAATCCCATGGCACTTCTCGTGAAGAGTAGGGTGTAACCCCGTGTCCTGGCCAAATTCCCTAAATTGGCCCTTACCAATCATGGCCTCCTAATAATCCCCATCCATTGAATTGGCTCTAATACGCTCTCTCCTCTTCACCTGGTGTGTGGTGAGCGCACTGGCACCATTGTACTGTGGCTGCTGTTGTATCATCCAAGTACATGAGTAAAAAATGGCTCCACTCGGAGATTGTAGAATCTCGCAAATGTGTTTGGTGTTGCCCAGCCTGCAGCTCTGCAGATGTCTGTTAGCGAGGCGCCATGCGCTAGAGCCAAAGAGGAGGCCACACTCTGGGTGAAGTGGGCCGTCGCACCAAGGGGGCACGGTCGACCTTGCTGCTGGTATGCCAAAGCAATGGCATCCACTATCCAGTGAGACAACCTTTGCTTGGAGAGAGCCTTTCCCTTCAGCTTCCCACCATAACAGACAAAGAGCTGGTCTGAGGTCCTAAAACACTGCGTTCTGTCTACGTAAGCACGGAGGGCGCGTACTGGACAGAGCAGTGCCAAGGCTGGGTTTGCCTCCTCCAAGGGCAGCGCTTGCAGGTTCACCACCTGGTCTCGAAAGGGAGTGGTGGGAACCTTTGGCACATATCCAGGCTGGGGTCTCAGGACCACGTGAGAGTACGCCGGCCCGAATTCCAGGCATGCTTCGTCAACTGAAAATGCCTGCAGGTCCCCTACCCTCTTGATGGCGGCCAATGCAACAAGGAGCGCTGTCTTCATTGACAGGAATTTAAGCTTCACTGATTGCAGAGGCTCAAAGGGAGCATTCTGCAGGGCAGTTAAAACCACTGAGAGATCCCAAGAGGATATGAGAGGAGGGCGAGGAGGATTCAGTCTCCTCGCTCCTCTCAGAGACCTAATGATCAGGTCAAGCTTTCCCACGGACTTACCGTCAACTGCGTTGTGATGTGCGGCGACAGCGGCAACAAACACTTTCAGGGTAGAGGGAGACAGCCTTCGCTCCAACCCTTCTTGCAGGAAGGAAAGCACAACACTAATCGGGCATTTTCTGGGGTTTTCTCCAGAATGCCTGGAAAGTCGTTCTAAGGGCACTCCGGCCCATAGAAAGCTGAGGTTCGTCCACGGGGTGAAGGTCTGATGGCAGGTCGGAGTCACTTGTACTCGGTGTGTGCCGTGTTGCCATGCCCACCTTGGGACTCGATCGCGAAGCCGGAGCTGAAGCGGTCTCATATAAAGCCGAGCGGCATTACTGTGGCTGCGGATGCCATATGCCCCAGGAGCCTCTGAAATAACTTCAGTGGATCCGCACTCTTGCCCTTGAACTGTTTCAGACAAGTCAGTAGTACTAAGATTCTAACCCCTAAACATACCCTACACCCTAACCTTAAACTGGTTTGGGGGGAAAAACATGTCATTTATTGGATTTAATGTGTTAATTGTGCATCTCTAATACAAATATACTATGTATGTATAATTTATGATTTTTCATAAATTGTTTGACAATATCACCAGTGTTTTCCTCAGAGGTCTGCGGTTCATTCAGATTTTACTAGTGGATGTGGATACAAAGTCTAGTGGATGGGGAGAGAGATGAGGACAATCCCGATCTTATTCGCATCAATATCACTAAAGCTTATGAGCAAGCCCTCAAGAGGTATCACAGCTGGATTGTCCAGAAAGTTTTCAAGGTGGGTGTTTTCAGTAGCTATGTGTGCATGGCGAGATGGGCATGTCATTTTGTTTTACATGTAATGAGGCCTGGAAAAGTCTTGTAAAGGAAATTATCTAGTAAACATACTCAGTAAATATACTTTTACTGTGATTATAAACAACAAACAAACAACAAAAAAGTCATGGAATTTAATGAGTCGAAAAATGTAGGCCATCTGTAATAACTTTTGGCTTTTTAATTAAGACAATGATTGCTTGCTTACCCAGCAATTTTGTTTGGTTTTGCTGTAGGCTGCCCAATATGCCGCACCATGCAGGTCAGACTTTCTTAGAGCTTTATCCAAGGATCAAGAAGTTGCAGAGGAGGAATGCTTAACAAAAGTTTGCCAGTTCTTGATAAACTTCACTGCAAATATAGATGCCATTTCTGAAATGTATTCTGTAATGAATGCTGAATTGGACTACTTAGTTTGAAACATCCTAAAGATGTCAGTTTCTGAAGCAATTCAGTCTATTCATCTTTAATGCAACACAGTTTTCATACACAATATGATACATGTTAAAAGGCCCGTTCACACCAGGAACGAAAACTATATCAGTGTCCACACCAATGCATGATTACATTCTGTTTATTATAAGCCTGCGTTGCACTGATGTCATCCGCCTCTTTAAAGTCACCATTAAATCAAAATTTGACCATTCTTATTTTTTTAAAGAATATTGCAGTATTTACTTAGCCTATAAAGGATTTATCCTTAGGGCTGTGCGATTTGATCAAAATCTGAATGCAGCATGCCCAAAGGCTGATTTATACTTCTGCATCGGACCTACGCCGGAGCCTCTACGCTGTAGGCAACGCATTGGTTTAAATTGATACTTCTGCATCGTTGTCTGCGTTGACGCGCAATTACTCATGCAGAGGGAGCATGTGAAACCCGAGGGAGGGGTTCAAGCAGACCAATCACAGCGCTTGCGTCCGTGTATAATTGACGTGTGTTACATTTTTGGAGAGGTGCACGTCAGGGTACGCCAAAGTGTGCGCGCGCTACACAGAGCCTACGACGTAGCTACGGTGTGAGTTTGATGCAGAAGAATAAATTGGGCTAAAATCTAGTGCAAAAACAGAACCGAGAAAGTTTACTATTTCAACATGGAAGTAAGCACAGAATCAGGGAAGGTGAATCCAGGACAGTTAAAAAAAAATAAATAAAAAATAAATCTGTGGTTTGGGAATGTGTTGGATACAGGAGAGATGATGCTTCTGAGAGCCCAAGGCCGTTCCAACCATGGGGGTGGGAGGCGGGGATGTTCATCTGGTGCGGGGCCCGGTTTGGTAGCACCAGTTTCACCACCCTAAGGATGGCCCTGACAGAGCCAGGGAATTTACAAGCACTTTCAAACTTTTGTTGCACCAAAACAGAGTGTAGTAGGCCATTCACACAGAATGCATTTTTTGCGGTTTAAAACACCAAGATGCAGGTTTTTAAAAGTTAGGCGCAAAAGATGTCTATCTAGTGTGTGCTTACATAGAAAAACAATGGCACATTCCGAACCATGTGAACAAAAATCAGGCATGCGAACTGTACAACATAGGAAAAGAGTTCAAATAAGTTACCGACGGCGTCACGTATGACGAATCATTTATGCAAAGATATGGTGCCCTCAAATATCAAAACCGGCTTCCAAAAAAGTTATACAGACAATTGAGTATGTAAAGAAATCGTGTTAGTATTTTTTTTCCATATCGCACAGCCCTAGTGCACATTTTTTTAAAATTCATGTGCTCTCGTAATCATTAATCAAAATAATTTTTTTTACTATATTATTACTTTTCGATTTAGAATAATTTCTAAAACAATATCTTTATTGTTAGTTAAGGCCCTGACACTGTATAATTCAAAGAAATCGAAGAATGAACAAGTGTGACGTCATTTCAAACTAATTCAGGCCAAAACTGAGTTTGTATCTGGAGTTTGAAACAGCTTGCCAAGCGGCTGGTAAACACCTTTAAACTCCCATTGGTCCGTGGGGATTATGTAATCTGTAGGTGTGTGCTGAGGCTCTGCCTTCTTTAGTGTGGAAACTTCTTCATTTCTTCTGTTCAGTCCATCAAGGTCAGATGTCTGCAAGTAAAATCACAAACACACTGGAGAGCCACTTTAAGTGATAGAGACACTGACACTGTTTTTCAATGTTTAAATTTTTCCCAGCCAGCATTTAAAAAAAAAAAAAAAAAAAAGTTGTCAGCCACCACTAGCGTTTTTGATCATTTTCACCAGAATATCTGGACATGCAATATATTAAACTGACCCTCTGCTTTTAAACGTACGGTATGGAATTTTTCGCCACTAGGGGTCGCTAACCTCTTTACAATAACAAAGGCGTAGTTTGATGACGCAACACATGCTAAGAATTATGGATGTTGTCGTCAACGTCAAGCCGGCCGATCTAATAATGTTTATGGTTGACTGAATACATCGATGCTTTTATCATGACTGTAATATGAAGCAGTTCAGGATTGCTAAGAGACAGCTATCAGCTCCACATGCGACGCGAGCTCCCGCGGATATAAAAGGAATATGGACATTTCATTCTACCGAACTACACGCAGAATTACTACTCACAGGTCAGTTTATTAGACAAATTAAACTTGTGAGGTAACGCAGCGCTGTTTCACCTGGTCTAACATTACACTAGCACACTAAACTGCATTTGAATGTGTTGAAAAGTATGTGTTAGTTTGTCTGTATGAGACTAGCAGTAAGCTAGATCAACATTAGAATAACATACAGATCATATTCTAAGATTTTATCATTGTTGAACTATATAACATTGATTAGTTTTATGTAAATGTGCTCACCTGTTTAATAAAGTACATGTAGGAGCGGTCGAAGTCTCGGACGTGGAGCTCTTGTTTATATACGCTCTCGGCATCTCGAAAACACCGCGCTGATATTGATTCTCGTTTTAGTTCTCCTTTTTTATCCAAAGTCTGCTTGCCATGGTCCGTAATGTTTGAACGAAACAACAACAGCGTGCAAATAGGCATTGCGAACTCCACAGTTGTCTGCGTCTGTCGCTTTGTTTAATCAGAGGGCTCTGCTCATAGCTCTGGTTACCATGGCAGTATGAGCGGAGACATTGACTGCGACAAAACGGAAATAAAGAAACGTGCCGTGTCTAAAAATTTAATTAAAATTTCTCCTGGTTTGAAAGTTGTTGGAAACAGTCGGGATAATGTAAGTACACAACTAAAAAAAAATATAACGTAGATATAGTGATTTTTGCTAATTTTAAAGCAAAAAAGTTACATATTGTGCCTTTAAACAAAAAAAACCTGTTTTATTCTAGCTTCATGCATCTATTCATGCTTCTAGAAACACTTGAATGTGGGTAAGTTTCATAAAAAAAGCAACATTTTGAGCAAAAAGCTTTCAAAGACTACATCTGGATTTTATTTAGAACGATGATCAAAACACAGATGTATTAGATCAAGTCCATCAACACCCCTAATGCTTACACAGTCCTATAGCTCGTCCTGGGTCGACATTTCATTCAGTAACATTAGGCAGTTTTGATTTATATGCTGTTTAATGTTGGTGATCATGTTATTTTACATATGCATATGATTACATGAGATCGCTTGTTTCTGAATCTTCTTCGAGTGTTTTGATCAGGAGATTCAGTTCTCTTTCAGAAGATATGAAATAGCACCCTCTACCATATAACAGTGAAAACACGTAAAGCCGGAAAATTCCATCAATGGCGGGGAAACGTTTCTCACAAATGATGGAAATTTCCATCAATGGCGGGGAAAGGGTTAATACTGTATACTGGCGTGGGATGTTCGTTAACAGTATACCACTGGTCACATATTTCAAACTTCTTTTTACCCCAAAACAAAAGTGTCGCCGTGGAACCTTATTGGAGCCTTTATCATCCTTGATGTGAACAGGCCTTAAAGGGATACTCCACTTTTTTTGGAAATAGGCTCATTTTACAACTCCGTCGGTCTTAGGACACCATGTAACTACAGAAGAGTCAAGTTTTAAATAGGAAAAATATCGAAACTCTTTGGTCATTTTTTTGAGAGAGAGATGCTAATGGTCTTGTCCGATTCAATGATCTATGCTAAGCTATGCTAAAAGTGGTACTGCCAGACCCGGAGATCGGCTGAATGGATTCGAAAACGGTAAAACTCAACTGTTTAACTGTGGGGGAGTTGTAAAATGAGCCTATTTCCAAAAAAAGTGGAGTATCCCTTTAAAGGGTAACTAAACCCTAAACCAACTTTTTTTAGTTAATGATCTGTAAGAATGGGGCTTTATTAGTGCTGTTCATTGATTCGGGTAACTTTTTTTGACATTTGGGTATAAAGTGTTTTAATTTTACAATATATGGTGTAAAAACGTCTGAGTGCTGCCCTCTTGAGGTTGAACGGTGGCTACTGCAGTTGAATTTTCCTATTGGATGTTTGCGGTGGCAAGTGACGTAAGCAGTGGCAGGTGACGTAAGCAGGTTCCAGCTCACCACGCCCCTGGTACGAGCTCACCACGCCCTTGGTATGAGTTAGCGTAGATTTATCTGTATTGTACAGTGGGCAGGAGGGTACGTAGGTGTAGTGTTGCTGGTTGCAACAGCACTGCTGGACTGCATAGCTTTCCAGCAGACTTGAAAATTAGGCGCCAGTGTTTGCATGCACTTGGCCTGGAAGACCGTGAGTGTGAAACCTGCATTTTACGCGGGATTGCTTCTCCAACGCAATAGAGGTGGAAATGCGCTTCTCCACACAGCTCGCGCTGAAAAGCGACGCAGTGCCAAACGCTGCTACTCCTGCATGGACTCCACCATCGGTGTCTTGATGTGAGTGATCATATATATTTTAATCACAATTTATGGCTAGGCTAAAGTTAATCCTCTGGGGTTGACAAACGCGTCGGCACATTTTGCTGGATTTTTTCACATAGCGGCAAAATATGGATATGCCTATAGAGAGTGCGCGCTATTGACATCAACTCGATAAAACTCTTCAGATGCATGTACTTTACGTCGTCTTGCGACCCTGTGAGCAAACTCTCCATTTTAGAGAGTCTGACAGTAGGTCTCAGGTGCACGCCCCCCCCCGCTCACGGTTCGTCCCCTCTATCTCCGGTGGGGTCTGCCCACTTTTCTAGCATTTTTCAAATATTGCCAGTGGGTGGAGTCAGGCTCTGACCAGGGGTTTAGTTACCCTTTAAGACAAATTCTTGTTGTAAAGTATATGTGGTGTATAATAAACAGTTTCGCTAGATAACCTAGCAGTATTTGTGTTGTTGTGACACTTTGGGGGACACTGTGGAAAAGTGGTAAACAGAAAAAGAATTGCACTGCTATTGCACATTCTCTTTTAAATTAAACTTTAATGAGCATCTGTCTCTACTGGTTTAGTTTACAATGGTGCTGGTCTTAGCAGCAGATGTCACACGTTTCAGTGTCCCTTTATAACGAGTTTTGCAAGGACCTAAACGTGTCCTTGCACCCTGATAATAACTTTATATTTGAGAATTTTCAGTGTAGGCCTAATACATCAGCAAGTTAAAGTTATAAACTCTGATGAATAGTAAATGTGTAATGGAAGGTCCAGTGAGGAAGAAATCTGAGAGTAAAGCTGCTCTGACCTTAAGACTCTTTGTGGGGGTTACTTGCTGCTCTCCCCGCTCTGTCAAGGCATGGCTGCATGGACGGGCGTGTGGATTTTGCCCATAACAGAACCAAACCGCCAACACTAACTATGCATTATTACAATAAATATACATTTGACGAAAGTGGCCCTGACTGAATATAGGTTCAGGAGGAGCCTATAGTCATTTTGTACAGTCAATCATCATTACGAGCATGCATAAGGAGCAGTCATTGCGGCATCCTAGCGACAATTCTTATGGCATTCTTCTCTCATTCTTCTTCTACATAGTAGTTACGGGGGGATCGAGCTCCTTCGAGGACAGCGAGCAAGCAAACTAAGTTTGTCATTATGTCTCACATTATTCTAGTTTTATTTATATTCCATAGTTTTACCTTTAGATTTTTCTGAATGCATTCTATGAATGCTTACTATAGAAATATGCACCATATTCAACATATTAACATAACAAAATTGTACACTTTATTTTACAGTATCCTTGTTATATATTGAAAAATGTATTTACCATAGTAATGCATAATACATAATTACATGCAACTAACCCTCAACCAAACCCTAATTCTACCCTAAGCTTAAAGTACATGTTGTTAATTAATATTACTTAGTACTTAATATATAATTACACTGTAACAATGACACCTTAAAATAAAGTGTAACCAAAAATGTTGTTTGTGTGTGTGTGTGTGTGTGTGTGTGTGTGTGTGTGTGTGTGTGTGTGTGTGTGTGTGTGTGTGTGTGTGTGTGTGTGTGTGTGTGTGTGTGTGTGTGTGTGTGTGTGTGTGTGTGTGTGTGTGTGATGGGTAGGTTTAAGGGGCCGGGTTAGTGTGTGTGAGTGATGGGTAGGTTTAGGGGTCAGGTTAGTGTGAGTGTGTGTAAATGAATGAATACTGTATATACACACACACCACACATGTTGGGTGTCCATGTTTTATGGGGACATACCTTGAAAATAAAGACATTGAAAATAAAATATGCTAAGTATACTTGCAGTCAGACTAATTATCAGTATACTTCAAGTGTGTTAATGATTAGTGAACTTGAAGTCTGCTATTTTGAAACAACTAATTTTGTACTAAGTATATTTTAGTTGTAATTAAATTGTAGTAAAGCATAACTGTAAGTGTATTTAGTGTACTAAATTCGACCAACTTCAAGTATACTTAGTATATGCCTGTGTAGGGACTAATTACATGCTTGATTTGTGATATTAAAGTGTACTTTATTTGTGTTACACGTACATTACAAATTCATTACGAGTGTCTTCGAAACATCAAGCAATATACCATAACTGTATTTATATATATTTTTTGCGTTTTCGCCTTTTATTAAGATAGGACAGTTGCTAGACAGGAAGTGAGGTTCACCTTTTCTGAAAGCTAGATGAAATTTTTACTGAGTTTAGTTTACTGTCCTCTTTTTGCCATTATGTTTTTGATCTTTAATAACACAGATGCAACATGACTGATGAAAGTGATAAAGCATAAAGCACATAATATCTACCTTTACCATTTATTCCAGTAAATTGAGGATTTATGCTGCTTGCTCAATTTATTTAATAAGCTAATTTAACACAATTTATGAACATTGTGTCACTTAATTTCAATGTGTGTGGAAAGAAGTTTAATTAATTCTTAAAATTGAACATCAAATCCAGAAAACATACTCTCTGAAATAAGCTACATACTAAGATACATGTAGTGTAAATTACAAATGTAAATCCTACAAAGAAAATCAAATCCTTTACGAGTCACAGCCTTACCAGTTTAATTAATATTGATGCTCTGTAAAAATATTGAACAGAGAGGATGCTGGCTGAAAAATTTTCAGAGTTAAGATGTGTTTAACTGTCTTTTTAAACCAGGGATAAAATAAAGCATAGACCAGAGGATTCAGACCTGAGTTTGCATACACAACCCATGTCAATAGATTTATGGCTGTGGAAGAGACTACTGATATAGAACAGATATAGTATAGAATCAAGCAAAGCAGATAAACTGTCACAATGATTCCTAATGTCAGAGCAGCTTTACTCTCAGATTTCCTCCTCATTGAACCTTCAGTTACACATTTACCACCCTTAATCAGAGAGTTTATAACTTTCACTTGCTGATGTGCAACATAGAAAATCCTCAAATATAAAGTTATGATGAAGGTACAAGGAAAAATAAAAGACACGAACAGATCAATAACTCCCCAGGCAAAACCCATCTTAACAGAACACTCTCCATAACACATGTCTGTTCTGAGTGAAGTGTCTAAAAATCCATTATTAATTACAATTATAGCATTATAAGCTGAAAAAGAAGCCCAGCTCAGACAGATGCTTATTAAAGTTTTAGTTGTGGTTATTTTCTGTGGGTACTGTAAAGGGTGACACACAGCCACATAACGATCAACAGCAATTAATACTATGCTACTAAGAGATGCTGAGAAGAGCAATCCAAGGATTATCATAAACAGTTTACAGAAAGTGTCTCCAAAGTACCAACACGTCTCAATCAGTCTGGTTGCCTCTATGGGCATGACAAGTCCAATAAGCAGGTCGGCCACAGCTAGAGAGAGAATAATCAGGTTTGTTGGAGTGTGAAGCTTCTTGAAGTGAGAGATGGAGATGATCACCAGCAGGTTCAGAAACACAGTCCATGTTGACAGGAATGATACAAACACATACATGATATTGTATTCATATTTAGAGCGTTTCCCCTTGATACATGATGAGTTGATGGCAGGAAAGCAGTATTGAGTCTTATGATCCTCTGTCTCATAGGCCATGAGTGAGTCTCCTCCTGTTAGGAGTTTGTTCTGCTCTCCTTACTGTCCTTTCATTTATAGAGTCTGTATCAGACTGGCCCACCCATCTACAGCCCATTGATGATGTAACATACAAATAAATAAGGTTTTTTTTTTTTTATTAATTTTTCATCTTTTTTCATCTCATCTCATCTCATCTCATCTTTTTTTTTTTTTTTTTTTTTTTTTTTTACATCAGCTTTGAAATCCAATTAATTTATTCCGTACAGATTAGGATTATTTTACACTGTTCAAAAGTTAATGCATTTTGTTTTTTTGCTTCATTTCTTCACTGTTTTGTTATTGTTTAGTATTTACACATGAAAGCAATGCACATGTGGAACTGAACTGAACACAGGTGTGGTGGTTATTGCTTTAATCATTAATAATCAGCCGCTGTAGATCACCCTTCCTTTGAAAGGCCCCTGCAATTCATCTGAGGGGTCCCTTAGTGTTATTAAGATTATTTCTGTGAATTAGGAATGGGGTCCAGAAATAGAGAGGATATCATCCCTTGGAACTCAAGAATGCTTGAGCAGTCCATAATCCTCCCAGTTTACCCTGTAAAATAACTATTAAAATGTAATAGGTGGGCAATAACTTTCCCCTATACAGAACATATTATCCAAAAGGGTGAAATTGTCACGAGTAAAGGATCCAAAAGCAGAAGTTGACAGGATTTAACAGTCTTTAATGAAAAATATAAACAAGGCAGTCTGTCGTTGTGGAACACAGAACTGGAGAAAACAAAAACCCTCCTGTCTTGATGAAGAATTAGATCTGGTCGCCCGTAGAGATGGAAGACAGTGCTTAGTAGGTAGGGGAGACCGGGGACGGTTGTAACACGGGTCAGTTGTAACAATTCCAATCTGTCCAATCAGGAACTAGTTACAAATCACCTGATTCACTTCGCACATCCTCAGTTTAGTTCTTATTCCACATGTGAAAAAGTATAGCCTAGTGGCAGACACAGCACATGTTAGAGTGGAAAAAAAAATTTGAGATAAAAAAGTAACTTTTTTTACTTTTTTTGTTTTTGTTATGGGAATTTCTGCTTTGTAGTTAAACTCCTCAAACTTTTAGTATGTTTATTGTGTGTCTGTGTAGATATTTTCCATGCAAGTTGTAAGTGCTAATGTTTTGCCTGTTAGCTGTAAGGTGAGCTAGTTCATGGCTACATGACTCTGGGTTAGTTGTAACAACAAGACTCTGGGTCAGTTGTAACAACAATGAAACAAAATTTTTTATGGCAAATACTATAGACTTACAGTAACAACCATGCTTACACAAATAGAATGTTCAAGTGTTAAGTTCATTTTATTATGGTCAATTACTATGACAGAGAAACAACAGTCACACACGCACACACACGCACGCACGCACGCACACACACACACACAATGTTCAAGTGTTAAATTTTATTATGGCCAATACTAACACTGGCAGTAACAAACATGCTTACAAACAAACAATGTTTGTTTATAACCATTATAAATTGTTCAAGTTCAATTTAAAATGGTCAATTACTATGATTGAGAGTGACAAACACACTGAGACTAAGAGTGAAACACACATCAGTTATATTTAAAAGTCAGTGTTGAATAAAAACCTTTCAAAATATTTTTTTGTCAAAATCCTTATTTCATTATGTTACATATCACCCCGGTGGATATCGTAATGTTACATCTCACCCCAGGGTATGTTACAACTAACCCAGACTATGGGGTGAATTGTAACATTTCACTCCTCGTGTTTGAAACTAAACCATGCATTTTCTGTTTGTGTTGCAAAGACAATAGCTATGTCATTTAATAGCAGACACTTGTAACTAGTTTGGATCACATTTTGAACACACTGACTTCAAAGTACTTCAATCTATAGACAGAAAGGTCAAATTTGTTACAACCATCCCCGGTCTCCCCTATCTCAGCCAGGATAAGAGGACCGCATAGGTATGCAGAGATGCAGGACACAGAGAATACTTAGACGCAGGCTGTACCGGACAGACAAGACAGGGTGAGTTCTTCCGAAAATCTTATTGACATGAAGGGAGCAGCAGTCGTAACGCATGACATGAAACAATAATCCGACAAATAACTACTAGAACCAACACTTAGATAAAGGGTGAACACTTAGGAGAAAGTGGGAACAGGTGTCATCGCAAAGCAGTGCAAGTGCTGATTGCGATGATTAACAGGTGCGGGTAGACAGAGAGGCCTACGAGAGAGAGAGAGAGAGAGAGAGAGAGAGAGAGTCAGTCACAGCGGCGCGATGAAGGACGTCCCAATTCAAAGGCTGCATCCTTGGAAAGTTGCATTTAAAGGCCGATTACGTCACCGCGGCGCAATGGAGGCTGTCTCAATTCAGTTTTACATCCTACGAAGGCCGTATTCGAAGGCCGGATGCGTCATCGTGGCGCGACGAAGGCTAAAAGCGACACCAAATGCACCCTTCTTTCCCCGTGAAAGGAAGGATACAAAAACGAATCCTTAGTAGCCTATTCTACCCCATAAGTCATTGCGCGCCGGTGACAACAGCATTTTTTATTTATTTTTAAAGGCGGCCGAGACTAGATTTCGGTGGTGGACAACAAATTCACATTTAAATTGAAGTATTATGTTTTCATTTACTAAAATAGCTAGCGAAACCAGAGTTAAAGTTTCTTATAAACTTCATCTTAACTCCTTCGTCATCATTGCGTGGCTTCATTTGTCAGGTAGTTTGAGGCAAAACTTGTGCTAATATTAGTTTAATGACCTATTTGTAATATTTGCATCTCACTTGTGTATTATAAGAAATATCACTCACCCTATAAAGCCCACAACAATAAGAAAAGCAGTAGATAAGGCAATGGGGTTTCACTTTTATGTGTTTTTGTAGTGCTGTCATGAACGCTATGTGGTTCTAACCAAATTTGAGTATACAGAAATATGATTTCTTAAGTATTTTGTATGCATGTCTTGATGTGTCATATTTTGCAGTGTTAACAATGCACTTAAACACGCCTGTGTTAAGTACCCTTTTCTGCTTTTTTAGAGCAATTCAGGAGAACAAAAAATACAAAGTAAGAAAGTTAATACACAGGTCTTTGCTGAAATGTATTGTGCTGTTGTTGTTAACAAGCCATGGTTCATTTGCTCTGCCCTTAGGATTGCAAGTGTCCTGGGACAGGAGAGGGTGTGAGTGGGAAACCCACTGCTGAAACTTGGCCCTGGTTTGTCCTCATGGATGAGGTGTTGGGACAGAGGCATTGCACCAACCCCCTTGTCGTCATTGCCTGTGTGTCGTCAGGACACACCAGGGCCGAGTTCAGCAGTGGGTGTTGGATATCAGATGTTAAATATATCCAAAGTTCATCAGAGTTGTAGAAACTTGATGGCGTGTCTGATTAAAACCCGGGACAAATACCAGTCCATTGCTCTCTTTTATTTTCAGTTCAAGATGATTAAGTCTTGGGCAATTCACATGGTATGAAGTTCATGGATTCACATGTAGCAGATTCACACGTTGTAAATGGACAGATGTTAACAGATGGACAGGATGAATTGGATGTACAAGATGGTTTTAAGTCATTCACGCATCTTAAGGAAAGGAATAAAAGGACATGGTTGGGTCTCCATTCAAACACCCACACCTCACCAATGCAAAAAAAACAAAGGAAGGAAGTGAGGCCTACTTATAGACCTTAACCAGGGGGTGTATGGGTAATATAGTGTACTATATTTAGTAGTGTAGTCTGCTTTGAATTGTGGGATATGTAGTACATACGTATGAAAAAAAAATCAAAGAAAAAGGGCCAAATTCACAACAGCCGCCCCCAAATACAGTGATGTATTTGCTATTACTCATTTATTTCAGGTAATGGAATCAACTTAGCAACTGGACGTACATACATCTTTCCATTAAGGAGGTGGTATTAAAGGATAACTAAACCCTAAAACAACTTTTTTTAGTTAATGATCTGTAAGACTGGGGCTTTATTAATGCCGTTCATTGATTCAAGTAATTTTTTTGACATATGGGTTTAAAGTGTTTTAATTCTACAATATATGGTGTAAAAACCTCTGAGTGCTGCCCTCTTCAGGTTGAACAGTGGCTACTGCAGTTAAATTTTCCTATTGGAAGTTGTGGTGGCCGGTGACGTCAGAGGGAACCAGCTAACCACGCCCTTGCCTACAGAGAGATGAGTCTCAGATGCACGCCCCCTCTCCACTGGGCTCTGCCTACTTTTCCAGCATTTTTCAAATATTGCCAGTGGGTTGAGTCAGGCTCTTACCAGGGGTTTAGTTACCCTTTAAAGGGTTAGTTCATCCAAAAATAAATAAAAAATTACCCCATGATTTACTCACCCTCAAGTAATCCTAGGTGTATATGACATGCTTCTTTCAGACGAATAGAATCGGAGCTGTATTAAAAAATGTCCTGGCTCTTCCAAGCTTTATAATGACAGTGAATGGCTGTATCTGTTTTGAAGTCCATCAAAGTCCATCCATCATAAAAGTGCATCCATCCATCATAAAAGTAATCCATACAGCTCTGCGGGGGTTAATAAAGGCCTTTTGAAGTGAATTGATGTGTTTGTATAAGAAAAATATCCATATTTAAAACTTTATTGACTAAAATCTAGCTTCCGGCAGACTGCTGTACGCATATACGCAAGTCAACTTAGACCACAAGAGTAACTAGTGACGCATGTTAGACGAAGGATGTAGGAGTATCGTAAGTTTAGATGCCTCTCGCGGTTCAAACAAACAGGGCTGGACAACAAACTCAAGCTCCTTCGACATTTCTCTTTAAAAATTGTCGTTTTAGACTTCTAATCTGTGACTGGTGTTTTGTTTTGCTCTATCCTCTGCGTTTCCACGTTCATCATTACGCTATGCGTCAGGTCAAGGGTTATTCTTCCACCGTAAATCGATGCGTACACCAGCTGCCAGAAGATGGTTATTTTAGTCGATAAAGTTTAAAATAAGGTTATTTTTCTGATACGAACACATCACAAACATATCGATTCACTTTATAAACCCCCGCAGAGCCGTATGGATTACTTTTATGATTACTTTTAGAAGGCCTTTATTAACCCCCGGAGAGTCTTGTGGATTACTTTTATGATGGATGGATGCAATTGGATGGATGGATGCACTGATGGACTTGAAAACAGATATGGCCATTCACTGCCATTATAAAGCTTGGAAGAGCCAGGACATTTTTTAATATAACTCTAAAGTTCTATAAAGAAGAATGTCATATACACCTAGGATGACTTGATGGTGAGTAAATCATGGGGTAATTTTCATTTTTGGGCGAACTATCTCTTTAAGTGCTGCCCATGGAGATGTTGCCAGCCTTTTGGGACTGGAAAAAACATATCACAGGGTTTTGTGGAAATTTCTATTGGCTTCACCTTTAAAAAAAATGTTGCTGCATATATTTTAACTTGCTGTAGCTGCTATTGCTATAGTGACCTGCTAGATGTTGGGTAAACCCATGCAATCAGGCTTTAAAACCTGTGCCGTTGTGCCTGATACCACTAATAAATAAACCTTTTGTACACATAATAATTATTTGTGTTGGGCTGGGCCATTGCCTCCAAGGTATCTCGTATTTGCTTACAGTCATGTTCCAAACAATGCATTATCCCACGATCTATCCCCTGTGTAAGATGACCACCAAGGCTGTGGTCAAAGTTTTAAAACAATTTATTTCTATTTTCGGAAGGCCCAAGATTATTCAGAGCGATTGAGGGACCAGTTTCACATCTGGAATGTACAACCAGTCTTGTGCATACAGTATATCACTTTGAGTCAAGGTGCGTTAAAGCGATTTCATCAGCCTCTGAAGTCGTTGTCTAAAGACCACCCATTGGCCCAGTGGCGGAAGTCCAACGGTATGGGCGAAGGGATAATGCGTGTACAGTATGTCTTTTCAGCGTTCCAGTGAAGTTCACTTAATTTATTGGAATTTAGTTTCAATATTACTTTAGCTTTGCACTTAATCTGACTCTGATGACTGATGATAATCAAATTCAGATTGTGTTTCTTATTAGAAAATAATCATAAATATTGATTATGAAGTAATTTAGATCTTTGATTACTCTGGGTATCCCATAATTTCAAATATCCGTTCATTAGGGACCCGGTGTCGCTTTGAGACGTCACGTTGCGAAAGTGCGCTAATGATCACAAACTAGCCAGTTCTGAAATAGTTAGAAGGTGCAGTGCAACTATTTTACCCTAAGCGGCCGCTCACTGCTGACTCATTACAAAGGTGTAATTTTTTTAATAGTTGCGAGCTTGCATCGTGCTAAGTCAGTGATAGTCAGAAATCGTGCTCCATTCAGACAGAGATTTGCGGAAACACCAGACTACACATTAGTCTACTAGGAAGAATGATTTCAGAATACTTCCGAATAAATCAAAATGTAACATTTATTTGTCAGGTAAAAATGTATCATGCCAATTACACAAGTGATTAAAAGCCAATTCAGAAATAATAAATACATGACATCAATTACTCAAAGATGACTCTAAAAGCAAGCAATGCCACTTTTCCAATGGGAAAACACTGACACCGCACTGTATGTTTTTTTTCCTGGTTACAGGTTCCCAAAGACTGCTCTGTCACCCTTAAATACCCAGACCAGAACAAAAGGGTTGTTTTGGGTCAGTTCATGTCCCCCAGGGGGTAGCACCTGGTTTTGGGGGAGAGGGGTGATATCTTGAAGAGACATCACCCAAAGAGGAGAACAGGTCTCCTAAGTTCTCAATCTTTCTCATTATATCAATGACTGCAATGAAATTAAGACCATTTTACCAATCGCACTGAGACATTTAAAATGATACCAAACATGAAAAGGATAAACAATAGATTCATAAGATACATCATATGTGATACATAGACATTCTTAGTGAACTTTTGGTGACTTAACCCAGGGGAGAGGAAGGGAGGAGGGAGAGGGGGATGCAGAGATAAGGAAGGAGAAAAGTTTGGACAGGACAATGTCCTGTGCGATCTTCTGTCCAGGGTGCGTTTTATTGCTTTATTGCAAGGGTGAGTTTTATCTCAGCTTTTGTCTTAGCAGGAAAATCAGTTCTTACAGTTGTTACGCACTTACTGTGTTGAATTGTATCAGGATTGAGAAGAGGGTCTGTCTTGGTTGATGCTCGTAGTCTGGAAGTGACACAGGAGAGTTTGGGTTTTAGTCCAAAAAATGTTTTGGTCACACAGAGCATGGGTCAATTAATACCAATGGCTCCTGACGATGCATTGAGGTCTTAAGAAGCAAAACAATCGGCTTATGCAAGAAACTGAACACTCTTTACAATATTTTTACATGTAATCCACAGCCTCAGCAAATAGTGCTGAGCACATACATAACAGTCTGGAGCACGAGCTTCCTGTCACACCATAACGTATGCGCAGGAGCAAACTCACACATGAGCTGATGCTGTGTTTGTTTACCACATAGAGGGAAGACGCGTGTTGTTTTGTTCATCAAAATTGTACTTACTTGTGCTTATCCTGGATTAACTAAAATTAAGATTACATTTGCTTGTGCAATATCAATCAGGAAGATTTACTTTTCACCAGATACCCAACGTTTGAGTGCATGCATCATTAAAATAAATGTTTCATTTAGAATTGTTGCATGTGGTCTCCCTTTTTCTTGCAGGGTTGTAACAATATTTTTTTTTTCTGCTGGTGCCCCCTAATGCACATTGTGTCAACTTTGACCATTGGGTGGCGCATATCCCGTTTGTTGTTACACAGCAGAAAAAGGAAGGAAATATTAGGAAGCAGTGCTGGTAGAATGCATGGAGTGAAGTCGCCATCAGGATTGGTCACTGGTCTGTTGCCTGGCTACCAGTTTCTTTGAAGCTGTTGATTTGTCAAACAAGCAATGACAAGTGTCTCATTTACTCCTGATATCAAGTCATCTGAGAAATCAGTTACAGTAAACTCTGAAGACTAATTATAGCAATTATGGTTTGCTGTTGAGTAAATGTGCACCTGAGGGTGCTTTTAACACCTGTGCTGAATGCAGAGGTGTGAATGCAACACATCCAAACACACTGTGAATGCACTGATGCAATTGCTGCTGCTCATTATTCAGGGGTCAGTTGCATAATACTTGTTTTGAAAAATACATCAAAACAAATATTATGTAACTGACCCCTGAATAATGAGCAGAAGCTATTGCATCAGCTATTGCCTCTGCAACTTTGGTGCTTGGCCCCTAATGATAGAATGGAATGTTCCTCTAATGATCACATAAACCAATAAAAAAATGCCTTAAAAAATGTTTTGAACATTTAAAAAATTTTTTTTAGAAATAACGTTTTCATAAATTAATTTCATAATTATTGTGAATGTTTGCACACAAAAAAGGGGGAAAAACAACATATTTATGTTAGCTGGGTTACTAATGAGCGGACAAGTTGAATCAGGTTTAATAAGAGAGACATCTAAACTGTTCAGAGCTGGCCTACTCCAGGATCAAGGTTGGGAACCACTCTTCTATATGACTGTCCTTTTTGTTGTCATTGTGTTTTTCCTATATGGTAACACAGATAAGGCATCACTAATGAAAGTATAAAGTACATACTATCTACCTTTTTCATTATTCCAGTAGATTGAGGATTTATACTGTTTACTTGGTTTACTTAATGATCCAATGCAACAAAATTCATGAACACTTTTGTCACTTCATTTCAATGTGTGTCTAAAGAAGTTTACTTAATTGTTAAATTCTGACAATATCTGCATTTGAGATTTAAACAGCAAACATACTCAGTTAAATGAGCTATACACTGATACATGTTTTGAAAATTACAAGGATAAATTATACAATTATAATTATTTCTACCTTCATGAGTAACAGATTTACCAGTTTAATTACTTACTACAATTAATATTCTGTAAAAATGTTGACCAAAGAGGATTTTGGCTGAAATATTTTAAGAGTTAAGATGTGTTTAACAGTCTTTTTAAACCAGGAATAAAATAAAGCATAGACCAGAGGATTCAGACCTGAATTTGTATACACAACCCATGTCAATAAATTTATGGTTGTGGAAGAGACTACTGATATAGAACAGATATAGTATGGAATATAGCAAAGCAGATAAACTGTCACAATGATTCCTAATGTCAGAGCAGCTTTGCGCTCAGATTTTCTCCTCACTGAACCTTCCATTACACATTTACCACCCTTCATCAGAGAGTTTATAACTTTCACTTGCTGATGTGCAACATAAAATATTCTCAAATATAAAGTTATGATGAAGGTACATGGAAAAATAAAAGACATGACCAGATCAGTAATTCTCCAGGCAAAACCTGTCATAACCGAACACTCTCCATAACACATGTCTGTTCTGTGTGAAGTGTCAAAATATCCATTATTAATTACAAGGATAATGTTATAAGTTGAGTAACAAACCCAGCAGAGACAGATGCTCACTAAAATTTTTGTTGTGGTTATTTTCTGTGGGTACTGTAAAGGGTGACACACAGCCACATAACGATCAACAGCAATTAAAACTAAATTACTGAAAGATGCTGAGAAAACCAATCCAAGGATTATCATAAACAGTTTGCAGAAAGTGTCTCCAAAGTACCAACACGTCTCAATCAGCCTAGTGCCCTCTACAGGTATCACAATAAGTCCCATAAGCAGGTCGGCCACAGCCAGAGAGAGAATAATCAGGTTTGTTGGAGTGTGAAGCTGCTTGAAGTGAGAGATGGAGATTATCACCAGCAGGTTCAGAAACACAGTCCATGCTGACAGCAATAATACAAACACATACATGATATTGTATTCATGTGTGGAGCGTTTCCCCTTGATACATGATGAGTTGATGGCAGGAAAGCAGTATTGAGTCTCATGATCCTCTGTCTCATAGGCCATGAGTGAGTCTCCTCCTGTTAGGAGTTTGTTCTGTTCTCCTTTCATTTATACAGTGTCTGGATCAGACGGAACAACCCCTCTGACGCCCACTCTGATGTATTTTTTTTTGTGTGTGTGTGAATAATTTCTATTTTAAAGGTCCCGTATGACGCTTTTCACAAGATGTAAAATAAGTCTCTGATGTCCCCAGAGTGTGTATGTGAAGTTTCAGCTCAAAATACCCAACAGATAATTTTTTACAGCATGTTTAAAGGGGGGGTGAAATGCTATTTCATGCATACTGAGTTTTTTACACTGTTAAAGAGTTAGATTCCCATGCTAAACATGGACAAAGTTTCAAAAATTAAATTGTACGTTTGAAGGAGTATTTCTGTGCCAAAAATGCTCCTTCCGGTTTGTCACAAGTTTCGGAAAGTTTTTTTCGAGTATGGGCATGTGTGACATCAGATAGGGCGGAATTTCCTTATATGGGTCCTAAGGGCACTTCTATCGGAAGAGCGCGGGTGCGCGCGCAACCGTAGACCAGAGCAAGAGAGCGGAAAGCAGTTCGCCCATCATCACAGCGCTGTGCTCGGCTTTAGGGAAGTCAGTGTCACCAAAGAAGTGGGTTTTTAGTTGCCAGGGCAAGACATCCCTGCACAGATTCCCAAAGAACCCGGCGTTAAGGGACCAGTGGATGGAGTTTGTTTTTCCAGAGCATCAACGGAGTTGATGCAAGACTGTTTGTTCCCTGCATTTCGACAATGATTGTTTTAGAAACAAAGCCCAGTTCGACGCCGGATTTGCAGATCGTCTAATACTTAAGGATGCAGTCCCAATGATAAAGGTTCACGGTCGTGCGTTGGAACCGTGAGTAAAACTGCTTCAAATGTCTGTGTGTTGTTAGCTATCGGCGCGTAAGCACAGCCCACACGGCACGCCTCCAGCCGCTCGTTTTTTTCCGGAAAGACTTGGAACTGCCTATCTTTCTTTTATAAATATAATAAAACTAAAGACTTTTTGGAGATATGAAGGATGCAGTACTACTCTATATGTACTCAAGATAAACATGAGATTGACTGAAAATGAGTGTTTCACCCCCCCTTTAAATTGTCATTTTTTTGTGGCTCAGAAAAACGCGCTGTTTTAGTGTGTGCCCTTTAAATGCAAATAAGCTGCTGCTGGACGGAACAGGGGGCGGAGCTTCATGAGCTCGCGCTCAGTCTCTCATGATAATTTCATCTCACGGAATGATGATAATAGATAGATAGATAGACACACAGACATATAATAGATTTACAGAAAGACAGATGATAGATAGATAGATAGATAGATAGATAGATAGATAGATAGATAGATAGATAGATAGATAGATAGATAGATAGATAGATAGATAGATAGATAGATATATAGATAGATAGATAGATAGATAGATAGATAGACAGACAGACAGACAGACAGACAGATAATTGATTGATAGATAATAGATGGATATATAGTAGATAGATAGATACTGTAGAAAGAAACACATGATGTTTATGTTTACGCTGTCGAGGATGCCAGACACATTGGTGTGATCGGTGTCAGAGTTGCTTCTCCAGAGGTTGTCATTGTGTGTGTTAAACAAGTCCAATAAGTAGGTCAGTCACAGCCAGAGAGAGAATAATCAGGTTTGTTGGAGTGTGAAGCTTCTTGAAGTGAGAGATGGAGATGATCACCAGCAGGTTCAGAAACACAGTCCATGCTGACAGCAATGCAAAAAACACATACATAATATTGTATTCATATCTAGAGCGCATTCCCTTGATACATGATGAGTTGATGGCAGGAAAGCAGTATTGAGTCTCATGATCCTCTGTCTCATAGGCCATGAGTGAGTCTCCTCCTGTTAGGAGTTTGTTCTGCTCTCCTTACTGTCCTTTCCATTTATACAGTCTGTACCATCTACTTCCCACTGATGATGTAACATACAAATACATTTTTTTAAATTAATTTTTTTAAATCTTTTTTTTAAATTATAATTTTTTTTTTTTACATTAGCTTTGAAATGCAATTAATTTCTTTAGTCCAGATTAGGATTCTCCTATACTGCTTCATTTCATCACTGTTTTCTTATTGTTTAGTATTTCCACATGAAAGCAATGCACAGGTGGAACTGAACTGAACACAGGTGTGGTGGTTATTGCTTTACTCATTAATAATCAGCCACTATAGATCACCCTTCCTTTGAGAGGCCCCTGAAACTCATCTGAGGTGTCCCTTGGTGTGGTTAAAGGGACACTTCACCCATTTGCATTAAGCTTTGCATTGTTAGAAACCCAGTCATACTATTGAATGGTCGTGCAACACTCTCTCATTTTCCCCTGAGATGGGAGAAATCTGTTATTTACCTCTTACACTTCCTCCTACAATGACGCAAAAATCGTCATTTTGCGTCATTGTAGGAGGAAGTGTAAGAGGGGGGGATTTCTGTTGAGACTACAAGCACTAGTTCCTCATCTCTCCCAGGGGGCGGGACCCGCTCACGCTACAGACCTATTACAGATCAGTGCGTGGGACTTTACGCTCTGAAACTGAAAGCAATATCCTCCATCTTGTTTGAAGCTAAGCTAACAGGCGCTGTGGAGACAGATGTAAAGTTATGACAATAGCGGAGGAGAGTGCTCAATATGATATAGAAGAAGAGGAAGAGGATTTCGGAAGTCTGATGCTTGAATCAGGTGTTTGTGGCTACCTTTACAAGCCGCATTATAGCGAAGAGCAGCCGAGGCAGAAGACCTGCCTGCCGCGGACGAGGAGCCCGGACTGGCTCGGGTTAGGGCGGACCGGTGGCGCCGGTGATCTCACTATGCAGCTACGAACCGCTATGAACACAGAGATAGAGTCCGTCTGCGGCAAAGAATTTCAACGATGACAATTTCTCCTGGACGAAATCTCTGAATCAGACGAGGACACGGACGTTTGTGTTGTGAACAAGTTTCCTAGTTTCGCACCGCATATGTTCTGACTGAACATCCAGGTACCATGCAATAATTCACCTTTTCGAAAGAAATACAAACGAGGAGTAATACACTAATGAGTTCGCCAACTAACTAGACATTTTGTGTGAATGTGAAATTTTTTTCAAGCTCTGGTGGTAGCTAGACTTGTAGACGGAAGAGTGATTTCTCTTATAGGCAGATTATGCGCTTTCTGGATTAGTGGGAGTGGCTTGCGGAGCTGTGCAATGTGGTGCATTGTGGGAGTTGTTGTCTTTCATACAAATGCGTCCTGAAGTTATTTTTTGTCTTTTCTCGGTCACAAAGGCACCAAATTCAAAATTTCTTTTACATTTCGACTACGTATATGACCCACTTTAAATAAAAAGCAATGTTCAAATGGGTGAAATGCCCCTTTAAGATGATTTCTGTGAATTGACCCTTCGCTAAGCCCCGCCCTCCTTAGTTACTGTTGCTACGCCTGTCAAGCTTTTGCGCCTGGCACGTCTATTACAGTATGTATGCACCGGTTTCAGACATTCCTAAGGAGATAATTAGTCATTTTTGGCGAACAGGTGAAAATATGAGAGAGCAAGACTGCAGTATGCATTCGAGGGCTATATCAATTTCATCAAGCAGTAGCCGCCTCGTTCGCTGATCATTCAAATGGGAAACACACAAATTGAACAGCTCTATGTGCATGCACAGCAGCGTAGGCTAAGTGAAATTTAAAAATATTCTAATATTTATAAATCAAACAGCTTATCCATAAGTATTGTGGAATAAACACAAGACATTAGCCTGACCACTTTGCAATGATAACATTCTCCCGCTTATATTTGTAGCGCACCAGGCTACTGCTCACACGTCGGGGGTCACATAAGTGACTAACTTACTGTTATGAACTGATTAAGTTTGCATACCAACCTTTTCTTTGGAGATCTCCGGCAAGCCCCCTGATGTTCCCTCCTTTTACTAATTACCTTTTACTTTTACTAGACACCGGGAGAGTCGCGATCGGATTGGGGTAACGTTACTTGTTTGGCCGTCGATTAACAAAATGCTGAAATACATTTTAAGTAACGTTAAATTATGTCTGTGAGCCTCCGTCTTGCCTTTAATCACACTGCTTGATCCACGAGCTGGACAATAACTTTATTCTAGAGCTGCTATAAAGCCAAAACACTTTACTTTTAATTTCCTATTATCAATGTAAAGCTGCTTTGGAACAATCTACATTGTTAAAAGCGCTATATAAATGAAGATGACGCCCGGCATTTCTCCCCTTGGATTTTAGGTTTCGGGAAGGGAACAAAATCCACCACCCCGTCCAAACTTTTACGATACCGGGTATCTGATTTGCACAATGAATCCATACGCACAACGCTTCGGCATGTTTCCCTCGCTCGAAAGCTTGCCAGACCTCCCGCGCCTAGTTACGGTTGCTAAGCCACGACTGGCCTGTGGCGGTTTTCGGGCGTGGCTTAGCGAAGGGTCAATTAGGAATGGGGTCCAGAAATAGAGGGGATGTCATCCCTTGGAACTCAAGAATGCTTGAGCAGTCCATAATCCTCCCAGTTTACCCTGTAAAATAACTATTGGTGTAATAGGTGGGCAATAACTGTCCCCTATACAGAACACATTATCAAAAAGGGTGAAATGTTCTTTATACTGTGCAGTGAAAAGGCTATTGAATTGAACATATGTGTAATAAAAAGGTTTCAGTTCCCAATGACATCCATTATATGGACAAAAAATACAATAAAAGTCATTGGGAAGCGAAACTGTCTGGTTACCCATTCTTCAAAATATCCCACACCGTTTTGATTAGACATGAGTGCGAGGGTGACTCCTCCCTCCGAATGTGACAGCCTGGAGTTTTCTCAGAAAGTGTTGTTTAATTTACTGAAATTTGACAAAATACTCAAACAGCCTAAAATGAAGATTTGATTAATTGATTTTAGGAAGATGGTCAGCTTTAGTCAATATAATTGGGAGATAGTTTGTTGGAAATTATTAATATTATTCTTTAAAGTAATCACTTATTTTTAATCTCATACTGTGTCATCTTTGGAGCTTTTGTTTTCAGTTCATTAACATTATTAAACTATCTTTTCATTAAAGGTTGTAAACAAGCATTGTTTTGAGGTCAAATTGTTTTTCTATTTTGTTTACTCCTGTACCAAGCACATCGACATCAGGACAGCCGTTGTTTCTTACGTTATACATATTGGACGTATACACTGACAAAAAATAAACCTTGAGTTTGATTAATAGGTTTGATTGTAGAATGTTTGCTTAAAAGGTTTCATAGGCCTATGTTATATGTTATTTATATGTATATAACACTGTTGAAACAAAAAAACATATAAGGTAGGTGTAAGTCTTGTGTGGTGGATTACAAGATGAGATTTAATTCTCCTTTTAGGTTAAGCAATGCTTAGCATTGTTTTTTTAATATATATTTTGTGCAGAACCCTGGGTTGAGTACACCGCTGTGGTTTGTGAATTGGGCAGATCTGTTTAATTCACTACCAGCTGTATTTTATTGTTTGTCCATTCCGGATTTTGTAAAGATGGGATCGCGTTAATGCGATTTTTTTTCACCTTTTTGTTCAAAATGTTTGTTTTTTTTAAAATGAAACCATACCCAAACAGTTACAGTCAGATTTAGTTTAAAAAGAGGTAACCCTTCGGGTGCATCCATCATTATCCATGAATGGCGTTTCTGTAATTCTGGGGAATAATTTTGCAGCGGGGCAAGTGTGAAGAAATGTGGTTCCTCCACCTGTAGTTTAATTTACTCCATTGAAAAGGTGAACTAATTAATTGATGCGAGAATTCCCTGCTGTGTTTCTGTCTTGTGCCATAATGTGCAAAGAGCCTTACTCTATCATCTGAATGTATAATGTCCAAGCTTGTGGTACATGGTTTATCTGCTCTCTCTCCTATTTCTCATAGTGATTTACTAGCTGTGCAGCAGAATGACCCTGCTTTACAAGATCTGTTCACTACTGTTGTGCTCCCCGAGGAGGTGAGAGTGTTGTGAACTGCTACTTTATACAGAATAAGTTGCTGTTGAGGAAGTGGAGAAGCTCAGCAAAAGCAAGATTCATGTGGTGAGGCAATAATTCAGGTAGAGGTACCTGGTCAGTTTAAAGGGTTAGTTCACCCAAAAATGAAAATTCTGTCAGTAATTACTCACCCTCATGACTCCTCCATAGGCTTCTAAGGCATTATAACTTGCTGGCCCAGAAAATGTATTAAAGACATCGTTAATCGTAAAGAGAGAAGGAAATTAATAGTTTAATAAAGTGTTTTTTTTTTGTTTGTTTTTTTGCGCACAAAAAGTATTCTCGTTGCTTTATAAACTTAAGATTGAGCCACTGTAGTCACTTGGTCTATATTAACGATGTCTTTAATACATTTTCTGGGCCAGCAAGTTATAATGCCTTAGAAGGCTATGGAGAAGTGATCCAGCTCTCAGATTTAATCAAAAATATCTTAATTTGTGTTCCGAAGATGAACGAAGGTCTTACGGGGTTGGAACAACATGAGGGTGAGTAATTACTGACAGAATTTTCATTTTTGGGTGAACTAACCCTTTAAGGAGATGGTATTAAAGGGTTAGTTCATCCAAAATTGGAAATTACCCCATGATTTACTCACCCTCAAGTCATCCTAGGTGTATATGACATTCTTCCTTCAAAAGAATACAATCGTTATATTAGTGTTATATTAATGTCCTGTATATAAAATGTCCTGGCTCTTCCAAGTTTTATAATTTCAGTGAATTGCCGTATCTGTTTTGAAGTCCATCAAAGTGCATCCATCCATCATAAAAGTGCATCCATCAATCATAAAAGTAATCCATACGGCTCTGCGAGGGTTAAAGCTCCAATATGTAGGAATTTTGTAATAAAATTTCCGAAAATAACTTGCACAGTGTGATATATTTCCTCCAGTTGTGTACTTACAATATCTCAAAAGTCTCCAAAGATTTTTTATTTCAGAGAAATTCCGATTTTAAATAACTGGCCGTCCCGGAAAAGAAATGTCGCGCCTCAGTGACGCAATGTCCGCTCTATTCTTTTTTTCCGGTGTGGACCATGTGATAGGATATTCCACCACACCGGATTATTTTTTTTTATTTTTTATTTTTTTTACAACAACTTTATTGAGGTTTTTTTTCTTATCACAATAAACAATAAAGACGTCTGACAAAGAATAAAAAAGAATAAAATAAAAAATATGACCCACCACACCGGAATTTCGCATGGTCAAATGCGGAAGTGGTGGTTAAAGCGTTATAGCCATAGACTGTATGGTTATAGCTGTTATGGATCACGAACTCTTTGGCGAGTATTGAAGTGCCAACAAAACGAAAGCGTCCATATTCGGATACACGCGGAGTCGCGGACTGTGTGACAAACGGAGGAATAAAACCCGGATAAATATCGGCAGGCGTTTTCGAGATGGAGAGAGCTGCGCCACTATCTGGGACTTGACAGAGACTCTGCTCTCGCGAGTGTATTGATAGACAGGTAAGACATGCAACTGTCAATAATAGCACTTATAAACAAAGTTATATTGCTCTTTGTACTTTGGTAAGGCTTTTTATCACGTGTGGTGGCCGAGATTATGGCAGTACAATTAAATACAATCGGATATGATGTTAAAAAAATATATTTAGTCATTACTTGCAAATGTTCGTTCAAATGTACTTTTAGATATTGGTTTGAACACGTTAAACAACACGTCATTAACCATAAAAACGTAAAACTGCACAACATAAACCAAACAAATCATTTGACAAATAGCTGTATGTTGTAAAGGGATAATATAGCATAACATTTCACGTTCCTTGCAGTTCATTAATTATGATGACATAAAATAATACGATCAGACATACAGGTAGTACAAAAACGAAAAAATTACCTCATCCGTGATCATGATTCATTAATTCCATGTAGATATATCGCTAGATGGTGAAAACGCATTAAAAAAAAAAACATCTCCCATCGTCACCTCCTTCATAGCGTCATCAAGCTTCGCCTTTGTTATTGTTGGAAACTGCGCCCTCTTGTGGTCAAATACCAAAGTTGACTAAAATAACTTGCTTCCGGCAGACGGCTGTACGCATCGATTTACGGTTGAAGAATAACCCTTGACCTGACACACAACGTAATGACGCAGAGGATAGAGCAAAACAAAACACCAGTCACGAATTAGAAGACTGTTTGTTTGAACCGCGAGAGGCATCTAAACTTAAGATACTCCTACGTCCTACGTCATACATGCGTCACTAGTTACTTTTATGATGGATGGATGCACTTTGATGGACTTCAAAACAGATATGGCCGTTCACTGCCATTATAAAGCTTGGAAGAGCCAGGACATTTTTAATATAACTCCGATTGTATTCATCTGGGAGAAGATTGTCATATACATCTAGGATGACTTGATAGTGAGTAAATCATGGGGTAATTCTGATTTTTGGGTGAACTATTCCTTTAAGTGCTGCCCATGGAGATGTTGCCGGCCTTTTGGGACTGAAAAAAAACAAACAAACCGTATAGCAAGGTTTTGTGCCAATTTCTATTGGCTTCACCTTTAAAAAAGATGTTGCTGCATATTTTAAAGAGATAGTTCACTTTGAAATTCAATTTTGGTATGTTTTAGCTTACCTCAAGGGCATCCAAGATGTAGGTGTCTTTTTTTCTGCAGTAGTTTCAATTTTGATATTTTTAGGTCAAACCGTTCTTGTCTGTCAGTCAAATAATGCAGGTCTATGGTTACTGTCTCAAAGAGCATGCACAGAGTCCAAATTAAAACAATTCCCCGTCATCCAAATTAAACAATTGCCCATCGTAAGTACACATTGATGGCCTAAGACACGAAACGAGCGGTTTGTGTGAGAAAACAAACAGTATTTATATCATATTTATAGATGTCGCCTTGGCTACGGTTTCGTTCCAATGAACTGCAGTAGCCAAGGCGACACCTAGTGTATATATCTATACCCGCCCGCGCCTTCAGATCACTTGGACACGGCTGTGTTCAAGAGGTAACAACGATATAAATACTGTTCGTTTTCTCACACAAACCGCTCGTTTCGAGTCTTAGGCCATCAGTGTGTACTTACGATGGGGAATTGTTTAATTTGGACGACGGGGAATTGTTTTAATTTGGACTCTGTGCTTGCTCTTGGAGACAGTAACCATAGACCTGCATTATTTGACTGACAGACAACATCTGGAATGTACAACCAGTCTTGCACATATAACGCTCTGAGTCAAGTTGCGTTAAAGCATTTTCATCAGTCTCTGAAGTCGTTGTTACACACTTAACTGTGTTGAATTGAATCAGGATTGGGAAGAGGGTCTGTCTTGGTTGATGCTCTTAGCCTGGATGTGACACAGGAGAGTTTGGGTTTAGTCCAAAACATTTTTTGGTCACACAGAGCATGGGTCAATTAATACCCACGGCTCCTGACGATGCATTGAGGTCTTAAGAAGCGCAACAATTGGCCTATGCAAGAAAATGAACACTATATACAATATGTAATCCACAGCCTCATCAAATAGTCCTGAGCACATACATACAGTAGCAGTCTGGAGCACGAGCTTCCTGTCACACAATGACGTATGCGCAGGCGCAAACTCACACATGAGCTGACGCTGTGTTTGTTTACCACATAGAGGGAAGACGCGTGTGTTGTTTTGTTCATCAAAATTGTACTTACTTGTGCTGATCCTGGATTAATTAAAATTAAGATTATGTTTGCTTGCGCAATCTCAATCGGCGAAGATTTAGTTTTTACTCAAGATTTGAGCTCCTGCGCATGCATCATTAAAATAAATGTTTCATTTAGAATTGTTGCATGTGGTCTCCCTTTTTCTTGCAGGGTTGTAACAATATATATTTTTTTTCTGCTGGTGCCCCCTAATGCACATTGTGTTAACTTTAACCATTGGGTGGCGCATATCCCGTTTGCTGTTACACAGCAGAAAAAGGAAGGAAACAGTAGGAAGAAGTGCTGGTAGAATGCATGGAGTGAAGTCGCCACTCAGGATTGGTCACTGGTCTGTTGCCTGGCTACCAGTTTATTTGAAGCTGTTGATTTGTCAAACAAGCAATGACAAGTGTCTCATTTACTCCTGATAACAAGTCATCTGAGAAATCAGTTACAGTAAACTCTGAAGACTAATTATAGCAATTATGGTTTGCTGTAAATGTGCACCTGAGGGTGCTGTTAACACCTGTGCTGAATGCAGAGATGAGATTCATTAGAGGTGTGAATGCAACACATCTAAACTCACTGTGAATGCACTGATGCAATAGCTGCTCATTAATCAGGGGTCAGTTACTTGTTTTGAAAAATACATCAAAACAAATATTATGTAACTGTGTTTAGAATAGATAGAAGTAAAAGAAGTAGAACTTTTATTCCAGAGATGTCTATACAAGTAGATATAAAAGAAATTCCACTCTGTACAGGTGTCAAAAAAATAAAAAAAAATAAAAGAAAGCTGATGATGATCTCAGTCAGACATTGTGTTAATTGAGTTGAGTTGATGGCAGGAAAGCAGTATTGAGTCTCATGATCCTCTGTCTCATAGGCCATGAGTGTTTCTCCTCATGTTAGGAGTTTGTTCTGCTCTTTTGTTCTACTCTATTGTCGTTTAATTTATACAGTGTCTGGATCAGACTGACCAACACATGCCATGATCTACCGCCCACTCTGATGCTGCATAATGTTATAATTATTTATTCATTGTATGAATTGTTAAATTTAGCCACACAATAATAGAGTAAACAGTGCTAAAGTTTTAATTAATATTAAATATGATAAACCTCTTTTTCTATTTATTTTCATGTGAATTGTGTTTCTGTTAGTAATCAACATTTCCAAAAGTTAATACATTTTTTCATTTTTTAGGTCTAGGTTGCTGCTGCAAGAGGTGTTAGTGAGGCCAGCAGGGGGTGCTCACCCTGTGGTCTGTGTGGGTCCTAACACCCACCTAGTGACGGGAAAAATACTGTAACAAGCACCGTCCTTCGGATGAGATGTTAAACTGTTGGCTTCTGGATTGGCCCACGTTGGGTAAACTTTTTTCCGGCAACAACAGCGATGGCTGAGCTTAACAAGAACCAGTTTGGGAATCAAAGTCTTTGTGTGAATTAAATAAATTAAATATCATGAAAATGTTTAAACTGTCGTGGGGATTTATTGGTGAGACTGCAAAGCTCTAACTAAGAGCTAAATTTAAAAACTAATTTGAAATGACGGTGCTTAACTAGGTAATATCATTTGCTGTTTGGTGCAGCTGTGCATAATTACACTCCAAAAAACAGTGAAAAACGTCTCGGTTACGTATGTAACCCTCGTTCCCTGAGTAGGGAACTGAGACGTTACGTCGGATGATGACGAATGGGGTTTCACTTAGAAAGCCTCTCACCTTCGAGTATATAAAACGAGCCAATGGCAATGAAATGCCATGGGTCTGCGGAATTTGCATAGCGTATCTCTGCCCCACGCAGGGGGTATATAAGTACGTACGCTGGCAACATGCAGATATGTCTTCGCTGAGGAGCCGAGACTGAACTCAGGCGTTCCCAGCGGTACAGCGGAAGTGGCAGGGAGACATAACGTCTCCGTTCCCTACTCAGGGAACGAGGGTTACATATGTAACCGAGACGTTCCCTTTCGTAGTCACTCCGAGTTACGTCGGATGACGACAAATGGAGTCCCCAGTCTAATCAAGCCACCTCGGCTGTCTTCCAGTGCCCTGCGTAAGTCTGAGCTCCCTGTCGTGAGACTAGCACGGACGAAGGAGTCCTACCTAACACAGGAATACCAAGGTACACTGGGAAGCATATCTCAGTGAAAATATGCAATTATGCCCAGCCCGAAGGGGGGGACTTGGAATACACATATGACCCGGAGGGGCTGCATATGGAGTATCACTGGGGTGTCCAGCCGCAGGTGGAATATTTTAACCCCAGGGGGGGCAAGGTGGCTTGCCAAGGGAAAGACACATGCTCAGAGAGGCTTACAGTGGAAATACACATGTGGGGGTCGCCCGGAGGGGGAACCATGCACATGGAGGCACCTAGCCAAGGGCGAAAGCTGCCGGAGGCATAACTCTGGTGCTGACGTCAACAGTGCTGGAGGAGCTCAGGGCGTATTAGGCTCACCTGAGGAGAATATCGCACAAATCCCATCCGTGGAGAGGAATGGTGAGCAAGCGAAGACACCTGAGCAGAATCTAGTACCGGCTAATTGAAGCGAGTACATGAGAAGAAACTGGCTCCACTCGGAGATTATAGAATCTCGCAAATGTGTTAGGTGTCGCCCAGCCTGCAGCTCTACAGATGTCTGTTAGTGAGGCGCCATGCACTAAAGCCCAAGAGGATGCTACACTCCGGGTGGAGTGAGCCTTCACACCAAGGGGGCATGGTCGACCTTGCTGCTGGTATGCCAAAGCATTGGCGTCCACTATCCAGTGGGACAACCTTTGCTTGGAGAGAGCCTTTCCCTTCAGCTTCCCACCATAACAGACAAAAAGCTGGACTGAGGTCCTGAAACACTGCGTTCTGTCTACATAAGCACGGAGGGCGCGTACTGGACAGAGCAGTGCCAAGGCTGGGTCTGCCTCCTCCAATGGCAGCGCTTGCAGGTTCACCACCTGATCTCGAAAGGGTGTGGTTGGAACCTTGGCCACATATCCAGGCCGGGGTCTCAGGATCACGTGAGAGTTAGCCGGCCCGAATTCCAGGCACGCTTCGTCAACCGAAAAAGCCTGTAGGTCCCATACCCTCTTGATGGAGGCCAATGCAACCAGGAGCGCTGTCTTCATTGACAGGAACTTAAGCTCCACTGATTGCAGAGGCTCAAAGGGAGCACTCTGCAGGGCAGTTAAAACCACTGAGAGGTCCCAAGAGGGTACGAGGGGAGGGCGAGGAGGATTCAGTCTCCTCACTCCCCTCAGGAACCTGATGATCAGGTCGTGCTTTCCCAGAGACTTACCATCGACTGCATCATGATGTGCGGCAATGGCGGCAACATACACTTTCAGGGTGGAGGGAGACAGCCTTCGCTCCAACCCTTCTTGCAGGAAGGAAAGCACGACACTGATCGGGCATTTCGTGGGTTCTTGATGTTTAGAAGAACACCAGTTGACGAAGAGGTTCCACTTCAACGCATAGGCATGTCTTGTGGACGATGCTCTAGCGGAAGTGATGGTAGCCACCACCGCTGGTGGTAGGGTACTCAAACCTGCCTCGTCCTGTCCAGGAGCCACACGTGGAGGTTCCAAAGATCGGGACGAGGGTGCCAAAGGGTGTCCCGTCCCTGAGAAAGCAGGTCCTTCCTCAGGGGAATTGGCCAGGGAGGTGCTGTCGCGAGGAGTACTAGTTCTGAGAACTAGGTCCGGTTGTGCCAATACGGGGCAACCAAAATGACCTGCTCCTCGTCCTCCCTGATCTTGCGCAAGTTCTGCGCAAGGAGGCTCACTGGGGGAAACGCATACTTGTGTAGGCCCCGCGGCCAGCTGTGCGCCAGTGCATCCGTGCCGAGCGTGCCCTCGGTTAGGGAATAATACAGGGCGCAATGGTACGAGTCTTGGGAGGCAAACAGGTCTACCTGTGCGTCCCCGAACTGATCCCAAATCAGCTGGACCGACTGGGGATGGAGTCTCCATTCTCCAGCGAGAGGCCGAAGCCAAGACATTTACATTTACATTTACATTTAGTCATTTAGCAGACGCTTTTATCCAAAGCGACTTACAAATTAGGACTAAATTAAGCGAGTCATCATGAAGAGGCAAAAACAACAACAACGCAAGAAGTGCTCAAAATACGAAGTTCAGGCATTATTCAGAGTAGCATAAGCCCGATAAGTGATGTTTCAAAGGGAAAGGAAATATTATTTTTATTTATTTTTTTTATTTTATTTTTTATGAGGTTAAGTGCTCACGGAATAGATAACAAGAAGACAGCTCGTCAGCCGCCTGGTTCAGGTCTCCCGGAATATAAATGGTTCAAAGCGACCTCAGATGCTTCTGACTCCATGTGAGGAGGTGGCGAGCGAGTTGCGACATACGGCGGGAGCATAGACCACCTTGATGGTTGATGTACGCTACTGTCGCGGTATAGTCTGATCAGACTAGTACGTGCTGACCCTTGAGCAACGCACGGAAGCGGTGCAGGGCGAGACGTACAGCCAGCAACTCGAGGCAATTGACATGCCAAAGGCGCTGGGGTCCTGTCCAGGAGCCCCCGGCAGCATGTCCATTGCACATGGCGCCCCAGCCCGTGGTGGAGGCATCTGTTGATACAACAACATGCCTGGAAACTCATTCTAAGGGCACCCCGGCCCGTAGAAAACTAAGGTTCGTCCACGGGGTGAAGGTCTGACGGCAGGCTGGAGTCACTGGGACTTGGAGCGTGCCGTGTTGCCATGCCCACCTTGGGACTCGATCGCGAAGCCAAAGCTGAAGCGGTCTCATATGAAGCAATCCGAGCGGCGTTACTGCGGCTGCGGATGCCATATGCCTCAGGAGCCTCTGAAATGGATTCAGTGGAACCGCACTCTTGCCCTCGAATTGGCGAAGACAAGTCAGCAGTGACTGCTTCCGGTTTGTCACAAGTTTCGGAAAGTTTTTTTTTCGAGTATGGGCATGTGTGACGTCAGATAGGGCGGAATTTCCTTATATGGGTCCTAAGGGCACTTCTATCGGAAGAGCGCGGGCGCGCGCGCAACCGTAGACCAGAGCAAGAGAGCGGAAAGCAGTTCGCCCATCATGCAAGACTGTTTGTTCCCTGCATTTCGACGGTGATTGTTTTATAAACAAAGCCCAGTTCGACGCCGGATATGCAGATCGTCTAATACTTAAGGATGCAGTCCCAATGATAAAGGTTCACGGTTGTGCGTTGGAACCGTGAGTAAAACTGCTTCAAATGTCTGTGTGTTGTTAGCTATCGGCGCGTAAGCACAGCCCACACGGCACGCCTCCAGCTGCTGTTTTTTTTCCGGAAAGACTCGGAACTGCCTATCTTTCTTTTATAAATATAATAAAACTAAAGACTTTTTGGAGATATAAAGGATGCAGTACTACTCTATAGGTACTCAATATTAACATGAGATTGACTGAAAATGAATGTTTCACCCCCCCTTTAATGTAAAAATTACATCAGCTTACTTGAAAAGTTATATTAAGATATTTCATATTTTTATTGTTAGGCTCCACTGTTAATTATTCTGTGGAGCTCCACTCTTTAACCCTTTCATGCATGAATTATGATATCCTCAGTCAGGATTTTTTTCCTATGTGTTTTTATTGCTCTTAGGGCATGAAAAACAAGAATTGATTTTCATTTAATTTTTTTTACAAATTTTTCAAAGAGATCTTCAGATGTCCACTTGAGTGGACAGCATGCGTTTATGGTTTAAACTGAAGATATACTGTATTAAATAAGACAATAATCAAAAAGATAAAGTATGTAAATTTAACGAACTAATCAATACAATTATATCAAATCATGTGAAAACTATTAAATATATACAAAAAAATATAAATGCAAAATATTGCAAAGGCTTCATACAACTTCATACAAGTTGCACTTCGCGTATCTTTGATATCAGAACATGAGGACGTGATCCCATCAGAATTTTCTACAGCCTGTCAAGGTACAACTGTGGAAACCACTCAGATGCTCCCTCCAGTGCACCAGAGTATGGAGATTTACCCTTATTAGCTGATAATTCTGATTATGTTCAAGATGGACATGCACATTTCTAGCATAGCCCTCCTCTGAGAAAACCTAGCGATACGTTTTTTCAGTCTCATCTGAAATGACCAGTGTTGGGGGTAACGCACTACAAGTAACATGCATAACGCATTCAGATTACTTTTTGATGTTACAAGTAAAGTAATGTGTTACAAGTAACATGCATTACCTAATCAGATTACTTTTTGATCTAACAAGTAATTAACTACAAGTAATGTGCATTACATAATCAGATTACTTTTTGATGTTATGAGTAAAGAAACACATTACAAGTAACATGCATTACGTAATCAGATTACTTTTTGATGTTATAAGTAAGGAAACGCATTACAAGTAACATGTATTATGTAATCAGATTACTTTTTGATGTTATGAGTAAAGAAACACATTACAAGTAACATGCATTACGTAATCAGATTACTTTTTGATGTTTTGAGTAAAGAAACACATTACAAATAACATGCATTACGTAATCAGATTACTTTTTGATGTTATGAGTAAAAAAACGCATTACAATAACGTGCATTATAAAATCAGATTACTTTTTGATCTAACAAATAAAGTAATGCATTACAAGTGTCATACATATGTAATCACATACTTTTTTCCATGTCAATGAAAATTACTTTCTAATAAAACAAATACATTTATTTACAGTAAAAAAAGTCACTGCAGATTAAGTTTTTAAGTTTTAAATTTATGTAGTTAATCAGAGTTTTCTCTCAATCTAAAATCAAAACTTGGAAAATTTTACTGTGATATGACTCATAGATATTGCTTGATGCTGCAATATTTTTTTTACCTACAAGAGTCTCCTAGATTAGAAGGAATGGGTGGATATTCCGGAGCAACTTGGCATGTCTGACTGACCCTTGGCCATCTTGGTTTGGAGGGGGAAAAAATCAAAATACAAAGGCTTGCCACTTGATTGCAATTTATAGGATGATGCACAAGGGTCCAATGAAGAGGCTGATGTGCAACTTTGCCATAAAAACCCGTGCAAATTCAAGAAAATGCATTTTTAATAGCTGTCCACTGTAGTGACCACTATGCATGTAATTTGAAGTTCCTCGGTTTCAGATGTGTTAACCCCTGAGGCCTGTTATAAACCATTTTAATAATTCACTTTGAGATGAACCTCTATAATACATTTGAGACTTACACATAGTTATATATGACTGCCCTCTTTTTGTCATTGTGTTTTTGATTTACTATAAAACTGATGAAATCACTGATGAAAGTGAAGCATAAAGTACATTATATCTACTTTTATCATTTATTTCAGTGGACTAAAGATTTGTGCTTCTTTGCTCAAACAACTGAACATTGTAATTGTTTTAACGTGTAAAAAGTTTGGTTAATTGTTAAATTCTAACAATTAAATCAATCCATCAATAATGCAGCAATTGTAACGGTGTGAGATACGTGTAGTGTAAATTACAAATATAAACTGTTAATCTACCTTTATGACTGTATAACAATAATGCAGTTTATGTGAAATTGCTCTCAGAGGGAAGGTTTAACCAGTTTAATTAATATTGATGCTCTGTAAAAATATCAACCAGAGAGGATGCTGGCTGAAATATTTTCAGAGTTAGGATGTGTTTAACTGTCTTTTTAAACCAGGGATAAAATAAAGCATAGACCAGAGGATTCAGACCTGAGTTTGCATACACAACCCATGTCAATATATATATGGTTGTGGAAGAGATTACTGATATAGAACAGATATAGTATGGAATATAGCACAGCAGATAAACTGTCACAATGATTCCTAATGTCAGAGCAGCTTTACTCTCAGATTTCCTCCTCACTGAAACGTCCATTACACATTTACCACCCTTCATCAAAGAGTTTATAACTTTCACTTGCTGATGTACTACATAAAAAATCCTCAAATATAAAGTTATGATCATGATACAAGGAAAAATAAAAGACATGCACAGATCAATGATTCTCCAAGCAAAACTCATCATAACAGAACACTCTCCATAACACATGTCTGTTCTGTGTGAAGTGTCAAAATATCCACTACTAATTACAAAGGAAGTAATATAAGCTGAAGAGCAAATCCAGCTCAGGCAGATGCTTATTAAAGTTTTAGTTGTGGTTATTTTCTGTGGGTACAGTAAAGGGTGACACACAGCCATATAACGATCAACAGCAACTAAAAATAAATTACTGAGAGATGCTGAAAGAGGCACATCAATAAATATTAAATAGAGTCCGCATAAAGTGTCTCCAAAGTACCAACACGTCTTAATCAGCCTGGTGGCCTCTATGGGCATAACAAGTCCCATAAGCAGGTCGGCCACAGCCAGAGAGAGAATAATCAGGTTTGTTGGAGTGTGAAGCTTCTTGAAGTGAGAGATGGAGATGATCACCAGCAGGTTCAGAAACACAGTCCATGCTGACAGCAATGTTACAAACACATACATGATACTGTATTCATGTCTTGTGCTTTTTTCCTTGATACATGATGAGTTGATGGCAGGAAAGCAGTATTGAGTCTCATGATCCTCTGTCTCATAGGCCATGAGTGAGATTCCTCCTGTTAGGAGTTTGTTCTGCTCTCCTTTCTGTCCTTTCATTTATACAGAGTCTGGATCAGACCGACCAACCCATGATCTACCGCCCCCTCTGATGCTGCATAATGTTATATTATTTATTCATTGTATGCATTATTTTGTTTAGCCTAACAATAATAGGGTAAAATGGTGCCAAAGTTTAAATTAATATTTGCAAGCTTTTTTATTTACATGACAAACTTCTTTTACTATTTATTTTTACATTAATTGTTTCTGTCAGTAACCAGTAGGCTATTTCCATATATTTCAAGTTAATATATTTTTTCAATTGCCATATACTTAGATTTCTTTTCACTTTAAGGTACTGTATGCTAATATTCCACAGCACACTGACTTCAGATCCAGAGGTAAAGTAGACCTTTTTTTCCTCCACAGTATCATCTTCAATTAAAATTAAATAAATTTTGGAGTTGCTTTTTGTATTGTAAAAAAAAAAAAAACAGTAATAAATTAATAATAGAACTGTAGTATTTCTTTAAAGGTGGGATCAGTAATTTTTGAAAAACACTTTTGAAATCTGTGTGGACCGACTACCAAAACACTGCTACCAATCAGCAGTAAGGGGCGTGTCTACTACTGATGGGGAGGAGAGAGAGCGCTCAGTGCCACAGACATTTAGCAGAACGACTATATGGAAAGAGAGAGAGATAAAAAACAAAAGAGGAAAATGTCTGAGGAACTTAAATGAAAAAGAAGGCTTAAGATCAGGTAAGAGGTAGAACTTGTGTTAATATCAGAGAAGCTTAAAGTATCAGCGCTAGAGAGAACTTAAGGAGCGGGAAGGCCTAACATCGGATGCCGAGTTTGCTTTATTTCTTCTTGATAGGTGAATAACATTGTTTAGCTTTGTTTCACAAAACTAATATATGCTGGCATATATTTTTTGTTGTTTGATTCAGCTATAAAAAATACACATATAAGCCTGGCGCATTTAAACCTCCTCCAATGTCTGTTTCAAGCGTCGGCTCCCAAAGTGTGTCTGAAAAGTAAGATAATATACTCCTAATGTTTGTTTCCTTTGGTTCCTCATTTAGTGATCGATATAACTCCCTAATCTTGTTATAGTTGTAATATATTTGTTCTTATGGCTGTCATGCTTGTGCTATCGAGTTGATCATGATAACTTTGTCGGTGTTGAGCATCGTCTTCCACGTAAAAACGGAGCTGAACCCATTGACGCGTCAAAACACACATACATTCAACATGGATTACCATAATAACACATTGCTTTCACTTAATCCTCGGCCGGCAGGTAGAGCAGATTCCGCCATAGTCGTTGGTTGGGTTACAGTCGCGTACGTAAGTGTGGGGTGGAGCTATCAAAATAGGGGCGAGATCCTTTTGGGTAGGGGCATGTTTGTTTTGGTGATTTCAAATATCAACATTGGCCAAAAGTGTTTTTCAAAAACTACTGATCCTACCTTTAATACTAGAATAGATACATTAAAAACTTAATAACTTTTCAAGTGACGTTATGGCTTGTAATTGAGGAAATGTCCACTGGAGGGACTGTTAACACTGTTACAATCAGAGATGATCCTCAAAAGGCCAATTTCACACTTCTGGGTTTTTGGCTTCCAGATTGGCCTACGCTGGGTAAGCTTTTTCAACAAGTACCAGTATCTACTGTAAGTGTCACAGACTGACTGTGACCCAGGACTTTTATTTTGAAGTGATTGAGCATGGGTATGTGCACACAACAAACTGTTTCCAGTAATACACATACACACAAACTATATGCCGGCAAAATATACCATCCTTATGTAGTTGAATGTTTGTAGCCCTGATTTTGTGTTGTAACATCCCATCAGTCGTCTCAAGTTGTTAGTTTTAGTGTTTTGTCTGTTTAATGCTTTAATGTGATTAAATGTTTAATGTTCAGTGACTCATGCTGATCAAATATCATTACACAGAAAAGAATACCAAAAACACTTTTTGCAATAAGAATTTATTTCATTTCATTCAGTTATCAAGTTAACTTCAATGCATCTCAAACAGCTACACATATATTCTGGTGCACCCCTCGCTTGCCAAACCAGTACACAAGGAAAGTAGCCATATTTAAACTAACATGTGCTCATGGAAGATTACTCCATCTGGTTCTGATGGAGTAATGTTCAGTCTGGTTCAGTCCACATGCAGTTTTGCCAAAGTACCAGCACATCTCAACCAGTTTAATGGCTTCTATGGGCATCACAATAAGTCCAACAAGCAGGTCGGTCACAGCGAGAGAGAGATTAATTAGGTTGGTTGGAGTGTGAAGCTTCTTGAAGATGGGGATGATCACCAGCAGGTTCAGAAACATGCTGAAAGCAAAATGAAAAAACACATACATGATACTGTATTCATGTCTGGAACATTTTCCCTTGATACATGATGAGTTGATGGCAGGAAAGCAGTATTGAGTCTCGTGATCCTCTGTCTTATAGGCCGTGAGTCTCCTCCTGTTAGGAGTTTGTTCTGCAAACTCATTTCTCCATTCTTCATCTCATACTTAACTCAAAATATCATCTTATGAGTACCTATGTGTTTGTTTGTTTATTTATTTATTTATTTATTTATTTTATCTTTGAAACCTAGGCTCATTGGAAAAATGTACCTCTACCTAATTTTTTTTTAATTTTAGTCCAACAACTTACCAATAAATTCAATTCACTGCAGTTTCCAGTTAAAATTACCAGTGTGTGACAGTAAAATCAACAACAACTCCTATTCCTGCTCACAAAAATCATGATTAATGGGGCAAATTATCAATCAGTAAAAACACATTTTCACATGGTTCCTTACACAATTCATAGTTTTTGTGTTACATCATACCCGTTTAAGCCGGGGACACACTTAAAGGGTTAGTTCACCCAAAAATTCTGTCAGAAATTACTCACCCTCATGTTGTTCCAACCCCATAAGACTTTCGTTCATCTTCGGAACACAAATTAAGATATTTTTGCTTAAATCTGAGAGCTTTCTCACTCCTCCATAGGAGTTATTTTTGTTTGTTTTTGCGCACAAAAAGTATTCTTGTCACTTTTCACAAGAATACTTTTTGTCCGCAAAAAAAACAAACAAAAATAACGACTTTATTCAACTATTAATTTTCTTCTGTGTGGGCCTCTGAGTGAGAGAAGTGCTGCGCTGTTACACTACATGAACTCGCACAGAGGCCCACAAAGTGGAAAAGGAATAGTTGAATAAATTTTTTTTTCTTTTTTTTTTTTTGCACAAGAAGTATTCTCGTCACTTGACAAACTTATGGTTGAGCCACTGTAGTCACTTGGACTATTTTAAACATTGTCTTTACTAACTTTCTTGGCTGGTAAGTTTAAATTTTTGTCAATTTTTGTAAGCCTATGGAGGAGTGAGACAGCTCTCAGATTTAAGCAAAAATATCTTAATTTGTGTTCCGAAGATGAACGAAAGTCTTACGGGGTTGGAACAACGTGAAGGATGAGTAATTACTGACAGAATTTAAATTTTTGGGTGAACTAACCCTTTAACGACTGTAAGGCCGATTATGAATGTAATTTGATACTTCCGACTGATCATGCCCAAATGTGCCGAGTCGCGTTCAGTCAGTGTTCACAGTTTGTGTTTAAAATCTGCTGCAGTCGATGGAAACAGTCAAGTCAAGTCAAGTATATTTGTATAGAGCTTTTCACAATACAGATTGTATCAAAGCAGCTTCACAGTATTAAATTAAAATAATACAACAAGGTTTGTTTCTAGTGGAATATAGCCTATTGATTGATAAAATTAAATTAAATTTCCCCAAAATATCCCCAACTGAGCAAGCCAAAGGCAACAGTCTGTATGTTTGTTCAGTCTGTCTTAGAATGTTTCAGCTAGTCATTAAGTGTCCCCAGGATTAGGGACGTAAAGTGTTTAAGAATATCTGTATGGGTATTTGGATTCCAAAACTTGCAGGTTTTTTCACATATTTGTATCAGGCTTGTAACCAACCCCTTCATCCGTGACTTATTAACGATACTGCACTAGCCTTAAGTACCTTATTGCTTTTATAAAATGGTTACCACACAATAAAAATATTAAAGCCAAAAAATTATGTATCAGTGCAACTTTCATGAAGTATTATAAAATCACATGTATTGTGCCAACCACAGTACCCAGAATCTCCAGGCACACAGTAGAGAGAGCTTGGGCAATACCACTTCGGATGTACATCTGAGGGCAACACCAGGGCAGAGTTGGAGTACCCAGCAGTACTTGCAGCACAGCCAGGAGGCAGGGGAGCAAGCAATCAACTGGCTGACAGCGTATGCAAGGAAGGATTGAGATAGATTTGACTGGGAAGTGGACAAGGTGTTGGAACACGTTCTTGCAGGGGAGCTGAACCAGAAAATGAAGGCAATGGCAAGTATTATCTGGAACATTGGTGCTGAACGTTTTGGAGTTTGCACTCGCAACTAGGTATGGGCATCATTTTGATTTGAACGATTCTGATTCCGATTCCGATTCTTCATTTTGATTTCGGTTTTTTTCGATTCTCGATTACGATTCTTTGAGGGGTGGAGTCAAAACCTGTCACAGGCTCATTTCACAGAGGAAATTTTTATTTTGATTTAGTTTTAGTTTTGGGAGCTGCAGCCCATGTGGGAGAAAATTAGGAATGCCTCTGCACCAGACCAAAAAACAGATTTATATATGCAGAACTTGCACCCTGGTCTGGACTCTCTGGACATAGGACCCGACCACAGAGGCACTGGGGCAGCTCGGAGTGGGATCTGGGTGTGCGGTGCAACACTCATCTGGCTCCACGGGTAGATAGAGGATGCGTGAGAAGGCTTGACAATTTTTGTTAAAGGGGTCATATAATGGTACATGCACTTTTACAAGTTGATTGTACTGAAATGTGTGTTGGCAGTGCCTGTACATCATAAAATAATAAAAATCCATCCAGTGTTTTTTTTTAATCTTCTTATATGTTTCCCCCTCTCCTGAATCAAGCTGTTCGACGCCCCTCTAAACACTGTCTAAACTTGCTTGATTAGACAGTTGTCGAATGCGCATACGTCGCGTCTGAATGCGTTGTTGTCTTTGGAGCCCCATCGATTTGATTTATAATTCTTGATTTTACTCTTTAAACTTACTTACAACAAACATTTTCTACTTTTCCTCACTAAGAAGCACTAGTGCTCAAACCTCATAGTTATCCAACGGACTGGTGAGCAGACGCATCCCAAGCCTTAGTGATCCAACGCTGGATACTCCTATAGGTTACGTCCGTGGATCACGGCTGAACGCTTCTTCTCAACACTCATAAACATTTTTCGCCTATCGTGCGTCTACTCTTCACCCGTACCACTAAAAAGACGGATTATATCTAAGACTTTAGTCATAAATTAGTATTAATATTGATAGCATCACTGGTAGCGTCGTTGCTACAGTAACTTACTGTCCATCTGTTAAAATGGCGAATATATCAGATGTAAGTAGTCTACCTTTTGGTGCAGGTGAGGACACATTTGAGCTGCACGCGGTGCAGTCTGAGCTGGAAGCTGTTGAGAAACAGATCCACGACCTTTTAGTGAGACAAGCCGAACTGATAGACCGGCAGTTAGCTCTTGAAACATCACGCGCCGATGCACACAAATCAGAGATTAACGTTACTAACCCGCTGATTCCGACCTCGTCTACTCCGTGCGTTACTCAGCATCGGTCCCGAGCGCCGAGGTCACGATCAGCCATGGTCTCGTTCACTCCGGCTCCAACACGCCACCACGAAGCCTGGATATTTCCGCAGCGGAAGACGCGAGTCAGGTCTAGACCAAGACCCTCTCCAACCCTCCCGGTTTTCGAGTTATCCACACAAAACCGCTTCTCCCCTCTTTGCGAAACAGAACGTGATGCTGTGATCATCGGCGATTCCATCGTTCGGCACGTCCACGCTACATTAGGTAAAAGTAAGGTGCACAGTCACTGCTTTCCTGGTGCTCGTGTTTCTGAAATCGCTGCTCACGTAACCGAGATTCTGAACGGTGACGTGTGCGTCGGAACTGTGGTCTTGCAAAACCTGTCACAGGCTCATTTCACAGAGGAAATTTTTATTTTTATTTAGTTTTAGTTTTGGGAGCTGCAGCCCATGTGGGAGAAAATTAGGAATGCCTCTGCACCAGACCAAAAAACAGATTTATATATGCAGAACTTGCACCCTGGTCTGGACTCTCTGGACATAGGACCCGACCACAGAGGCACTGGGGCAGCTCGGAGTGGGATCTGGGTGTGCGGTGCAACACTCATCTGGCTCCACGGGTAGATAGAGGATGCGTGAGAAGGCTTGACAATTTTTGTTAAAGGGGTCATATAATGGTACATGCACTTTTACAAGTTGATTGTACTGAAATGTGTGTTGGCAGTGCCTGTACATCATAAAATAATAAAAATCAACCCAGTGTTTTTTTTTAATCTTCTTATATGTTTCCCCCTCTCCTGAATCAAGCTGTTCGACGCCCCTCTAAACACTGTCTAAACTTGCTTGATTAGACAGTTGTCGAATGCGCATGCGTCGCGTCTGAATGCGTTGTTGTCTTTGGAGCCCCATCGATTTGATTTATAATTCTTGATTTTACTCTTTAAACTTACTTACAACAAACATTTTCTACTTTTCCTCACTAAGAAGCACTAGTGCTCAAACCTCATAGTTACAACGCGGACTGGTGAGCAGACGCATCCCAAGCCTTAGTGATCCAACGCTGGATACTCCTATAGGTTACGTCCGTGGATCACGGCTGAACGCTTCTTCTCAACACTCATAAACATTTTTCGCCTATCGTGCGTCTACTCTTCACCCGTACCACTAAAAAGACGGATTATATCTAAGACTTTAGTCATAAATTAGTATTAATATTGATAGCATCACTGGTAGCGTCGTTGCTACAGTAACTTACTGTCCATCTGTTAAAATGGCGAATATATCAGATGTAAGTAGTCTACCTTTTGGTGCAGGTGAGGACACATTTGAGCTGCACGCGGTGCAGTCTGAGCTGGAAGCTGTTGAGAAACAGATCCACGACCTTTTAGTGAGACAAGCCGAACTGATAGACCGGCAGTTAGCTCTTGAAACATCACGCGCCGATGCACACAAATCAGAGATTAACGTTACTAACCCGCTGATTCCGACCTCGTCTACTCCGTGCGTTACTCAGCATCGGTCCCGAGCGCCGAGGTCACGATCAGCCATGGTCTCGTTCACTCCGGCTCCAACACGCCACCACGAAGCCTGGATATTTCCGCAGCGGAAGACGCGAGTCAGGTCTAGACCAAGACCCTCTCCAACCCTCCCGGTTTTCGAGTTATCCACACAAAACCGCTTCTCCCCTCTTTGCGAAACAGAACGTGATGCTGTGATCATCGGCGATTCCATCGTTCGGCACGTCCACGCTACATTAGGTAAAAGTAAGGTGCACAGTCACTGCTTTCCTGGTGCTCGTGTTTCTGAAATCGCTGCTCACGTAACCGAGATTCTGAACGGTGACGTGTGCGTCGGAACTGTGGTCTTGCACGCGGGAGTGAACGACATCAGGCTGCGCCAGATGGAGGTTCTGAAGAAAGACTTCCGGAATCTGATCGATACGGTACGCAGCACATCGCCTGATATAACGATAATTGTGTCAGGACCGCTTCCCACGTACCGTCTAGGACATGACAAGTTTAGTAGATTATTCGCGCTAAATGAATGGTTAACGCCATGGTGCAATGAGCAGAAATAATTGGAATCTGTTGTGGGAGCGTCCTAGGCTTTTCCGTGCTGATGGCTTACACCCAAGCAGATTCGGAGCGTATCTTCTGTCGGATAACATCTCTAAAATGTTAAATACCTTTTGACTAGTAACCAAAAGTCCAAATCATAGTCTCTGCTGCACCAATTTAACTGATATAAATACTAGTGTAGAACATTGCATAGAAATTGTGTCTATTCCTCGTTTAGTGCGATCAAATAATAAATCTACTGCAGGATCTAGGAAAAATCTAATTGGTATTAAAACAGAAAATGTTGCTATTAGTAAACAAAAAAAAAAATTCTAAAGCTAGGTCTTTTAAACATTAGATCACTCACACCTAAGGCAATTATTGTAAATGAAATAGTCACAGATAATAGCATCGATGTACTTTACCTTACTGAAACCTGGCTTAAACCAAATGATTATTTCGGTCTAAATGAGTCTACTCCATCAGGATACTCCTATAAGCACGAGCCCCGTCTGATTGGTCGTGGCGGCGGTATTGCAACAATCTATAGAGATTTTCTTAGTGTTACTCAAAAAACGGGTTATAAGTTTATTTCATTTGAAGTACTTGTACTAAATGTTACGCTCTTAGATGCTAGAAAAACATCCCTATTATCTTTAGCCTTGGCTACCGTATATAGACCGCCAGGGCCTTACGCTGATTTCCTAAAAGAATTTGCAGATTTTCTCTCAGATCTATTAGTCAATGTCGATAAAACATTAATTGTTGGAGATTTTAACATACACGTAGATAATCAAAATGATGCGTTAGGGGCTGCGTTTATAGATTTATTAAACTCCTTTGGGGTTAAGCAAAATGTTACCGGACCAACTCATCGTTTTAATCATACACTCGATTTAATTATATCACATGGAACCGATCCAACCGATATAGATATCATTCCACAAAGTGATGATGTAACTGACTATTACATGGTAACTTGCATATTACGTACCCCTGTAATAATCATGCTGCGCCGCGTTATCGATTAGGCAAATCAATCCTTCCAGCCACCATAGATAATTTTTCAAATTGCTTATCGGATCTGTCTCAGCTGCTCAGTGAACCCAAACAAACAGATGAACTAGAGGAACTAACCAGCACTATGACCACCATTCTCTCTGGAAAATTGGATATTGTTGCACCTATTAGACTAAAAAAGGTCAGAGAGAAAATTAAAGCACCATGGTACAACAAATACTACGTGTGTTCAATGTAGAGCGTAAATGGAAACAAACTAATTTAGAGGTTTTTAGAATCGCTTGGAAAGACAGTACGTCACGTTATAAAAAGGCCCTAAAGGTAGCCAGGGCTGAGCACCTCCGCAATCTAATAGAAAATAACCAAATCAATCCTAGGTTTTTATTTAACACCGTGGCTAGACTAACAATTGAACAAGCGTCACCTGAACAAAATATTCCGTTACAGTTTAGTAGTAATGATTTCATGAATTTTTTCACTGAGAAAATAGAAAACATCAGAATCACAATTGTAAACGTTCAATCCTCAATCGCGCCTTATAACTCAGCCTCGATTATCACACCGCAAGAACAATTACAGTGCTTTACAACAATAGAACAAATAGAGTTAAATAAACTTATCACTTCCTCTAAAACAACAACGTGTTTATTAGATCCCATACCAACTAAACTACTGTAAGAAGTGTTACCTATAGTGGAAGAGCCTCTCCTCAATATTATTAACTCATCTTTATCTTTAGGTCATGTTCCAAGAACATTTAAACTGGCAGTTATAAAACCACTCATTAAGAAACCAAAATTAGACCCAAATAACCTAGCAAATTATAGACCTATTTCAAATCTTCCTTTTATGTCTAAAATGCTAGAAAAAGTTGTGTCTGCCCAACTAGGCTCTTTCTTACAAGAAAATGACATCTATGAAAAGTTTCAGTCTGGATTCAGGCTGCATCATAAAAAAAATGAAACTGCGCTCGTTAAAATCACAAATGATTTACTCTTAGCTTCTGACCAAGGCTGTATCTCAATACTAGTTTTACTTGATCTTAGTGCTGCGTTCGATACTATAGATCACACAATACTCTTAGATCGACTACAAAATTATACTGGTGTTCAAGGACAAGCATTAAGCTGGTTCAGATCATACCTATCTGACCGATACCATTGTCTATTTAAATGGAGAAAAATCGATCATTACTCCAGTAAACTATGGACTGCCGCAAGGATCTGTGTTAGGCCCTCTATTATTCTCAATATATATGCTGCCACTTGGAAATATTATAAGGAAACATGGAATTAGTTTCCATTGTTATGCTGATGACACTCAAATATATATTGCATCCCGGCCGGATGAAAACGCTAAATTATCCAAATTGACAGAGTGTGTAAGTGCATAAAACGTTCGTCTTTTATTTTGTATTTTAGTCACTTGAGTGATTTGGACATTTTCACACACATACATTTTTTCACATTTCCTTAAGCATTATGTAAAAAAAAGGGAAATTCATGTATAACAATTATGTTATGTATGTTAATATTGTTCATATTTTGATTGTCTGTGATTATTAAAGGTTTATTGTGTAATAACCAGGGGCTGGAATGTAACTGCATAAAACGTCCGTCTTTTATTTTGTATTTTGCACAAAGTTTCCAGGTGGTTTGGTCACATGGGTATCGGTGGGTATATACCTGGTAGTGTTTCCTGTTTGGTTTAGTGTGTAGAGAGGGGGTGAGTAGCAGGGAGTGCTCACTTTCTGTTGACCGTTTATATGTTTCTCATCATCAATTGTTTCTACGTGGATGGTCTGTTATCATGCCAATAAAACGTTACTGGAATGTAAATGCAAGAAAACACGTCACGGATTTTTCCTGCTGCTTAGCCTCTCAGCGGCTATAGGTTGCCGCTACAGAGTGTGTTAAAGATATAATAGATTGGATGACGCGCAATTTTCTTTTATTAAATCCAGACAAGACAGAGGTAATACTTATCGGTTAAAAAAAACGCCCACAAAACCTCTCACAATACAACTTTGACATAGTAGGATGTCCTGTTACTTTATCCTCTACAGTAAAAGAACTGGGTGTTATACTTGACTGCAACCTGTCTTTTGAAAATCATATTTCATATGTTACAAAAACAGCCTTTTTCCACCTTAGAAACATTGCTAAGCTACGTAATATGCTACCTGTTTCTGATATTCATGACCTCGAGACTAGATTACTGTAATGCTTTATTAGCTGGTTGTCCTGCATCCTCAATAAACAAGCTACAGTTAGTCCAAAATGCCGCCGCTGGAGTTCTTACTAGATCAAGAAAATTTGACCATATAACACCAATTTTATCATCACTACATTGGTTACCTATAAAGTTCCGTATTAATTACAAGGTATTGCTACTGACTTATAAAGCCCTAAACGGCTTAGCTCCAGTTTATTTAACGGATCTTCTATCGCCCTATAATCCATCGCTAAATCACTAAATTCGAGGCTTTTGGTCATACCTAGGATATCCAGATCCACCAAAGGAGGGAGAGCATTTTCACATTTAGCTCCAAAACTCTGGAATAGCCTTCCTGATACTGTTCGTTGCTCAGACTCGCTCTCCCAGTTTAAAACTAGATTAAAGACGCATCTCTTCAGCCAGGCATTTATATAATATTTTTAATCTTACAGTTAAATCCGGTCTCTAGTTCATAAACGCCAGAGGAGAACTGGCCCCCGACTGAGCCTGGGTTCTCCCAAGGTTTTTTTTTCTCCATTAGGTCACCTGATGAAGTTTTTCGGTTCCTTGCCACTGTTGCCTTTGGCTTGCTCAGTTGGGGATACTTAATTTAATTAATCAATCAACAATACTATTGATCAGCATTACCAAACGTGGACGTTTTACACTAGAAACAAACACTTATGTACTATTTTATTTAATACTGTGAAGCTGCTTTGATACAATCTGTATTGTGAAAAGCGCTATATAAATAAAGTTGACTTGACTTGACTTGACAATGGTTGATTGACAGCAGCGTTTCAACATAGACCCGCCCTCGCGCCCTCGTGAGCGAGCTGTCAATAATAGCCCGCGCCAACCGGCGCGTTCATTGCTGATAGCTGGAGCACTGAGTAGAATGGAGCACTGGAGCACTTCACGATGAATGCGGCTATTTTTTACACTCAGGGTACATTACGGCATGTTTTCTATGTATGACATTCTCAATATAATTCATAACCCCATGTTTATAATAAACAACACATTATGGTTATTGTGTTAAATTGTGTTACAAACAGTGTACACACAGAACAGAGGGGCGGGGTGAGCAAAGCTCATTATCATTTAAAGACGCATGCACTTAAACGGCGTGCTGAAAACAGAGCTGTTTTTGACCAGGTAAAATGAGTGTTTTCTTACCTCATGTTACACCCTGTCTAGGGGAAAAGGGGCAACATGAAAGAGTCAACGATGTGCGAGGAATTAGAACAAAAATTATTTATTTTCTTAATTTGGGACATGAAGAAAAGAAAAAAAAAAAATTGGGACATCCCCTCCTTGAACTGCCACCTTACCGTGGTGGAGGGGTTTGAGTACCCGAATTAACCTAGGAGCTATGTTGTCTGGGGCTATATGCCCCTGGTAGGGTCTCCCAAGGCAAACAGGTCCTAGGTGACGGGTCAGACTAAGAGCGGTTCAAAAACCCTTATGATGCCAAAAAAAAACGAGGACCGTGACGTCGCCCGGTATGGCGCAGCTGAGGCCCCACCCTGGAGCCAGGCCCGGGGTTGGGGCTCGTATGCGAGCGCCTGGTGCAGGGCTCCAGACTAACTTTTTGCCTTGGTTGCACTGGTGCGCCTAACTTTTTTATTTAGGTGCACCAGCACAAAATTTGGGTGCACCCAAATTTTTCCTCGGCTGTATCACCTTTAACGCCACAATTTTAAGGTCACCTTTTTATCACGCTCTATACACATTCATATATATTATGTAAATGAATTTAAACAAGAAGGTGTAGGTAAAAACTTTTATTTATTTTTTGAAGCACAATTATTAACGGTATTCCTACTCTTACCGATACTGCTTATCGATACAGTACTTTAACTGTATTCTTATGGTTCTTTTTGTTTTATATATAATAAACAATAGATAAACAAAAGATAAACAATTAAACAAAGATACACTTTATATGCCTACACAGTGCTTTAATTTCAGGAAGACCTACTACTGTTCAGGCATGGTCTAAAAAGAAATCTAATAAAGTAATAAAATGTAAAATAACACTGTAAAATTTATCATAAATAGATTAATGCTTATTAAAGCTGAAGTTATTCTTTCAAGAGCTGTGAGTGATTTTTCTCTTGTTGTTTTATATGCAGTAATGGCGCAATCGTCAACATGTTTATTAGACTGCGGCCCCTTTAAGACCGGGTGCAGATCTAATAGGCTATTGATGCACCATATTCTCCCAACTATTTCCATAACTACGTCCATTTAAGACATAAACTGTTTTTAGTGAATCTCAAAGCCGGTAATTTTGACACGCTTTTGTGTACAATTGATCGTTTAGACGCGCACAATCTGCACATGAAACCGAAAGTATAATTTGCTTGTCTCGGTCTGTTTCGGAGCGCGCGCCGCCATGCGAACAACATCTCTTGCGCAGATTTGTGTGTTTTTAATAGCTCTTTCAATTATTAAACGCGTCCCGCAATTTAGCAGCAGTAGCTAGACTGCATTTACAACAATCACCGATCGTGCTGATTCTGAGTTTTAGGGAGAAATGACAGCGTAATGCTGCGAAGGGAAGAAGTTGCGCGTAGTTAGATAGTTTTTAATGGTTTTACCTCAATATATTATTTTTTATAATCTTTGGAAGCCGAAATTTAAAATAAAATCAGACTAATATAACAGACCTTAAGTGTAACCAGGCTACGTTTGAATGTTTAATTCTGTCCTCCGTCGTCACTCATTAAGCAGGGCTGTCGTGTTGTGCGAGCTGTGGCATCGCATGAGAGAAGAGTGTGAGTTCGGTCAAAGGAGAACAAACGGCAACAAACGTTCGTGGAGAGGCAGCGGATGCGAGGACGTTAGGTGCACCGGTGCGACCTAGGAAAAATGTTAGTCGCACACTTACAAAATTTGGTCGCATGTGCGACCAAATTGGTCGCACTCTAGAGCCCTGTGGTCGTCGGGCCTCCCCCCATGGGGTCCGGCCGGGCTCAGACCGAAGGAGCGACATAGGGGCCACCCTCCCGTGGACCCACCACCTGCAGGAGGGACCGTAAGGGGCCGGTGCTAAGTGGATTGGGCGGCAGTCGTAGGCGGGGGCCTAGACAACCCGATCCCTGGACGCGGAATCTAGCTCTAGGGACATGGAATGTCACCTCTCTGGCGGGGAAGGAGCCTGAGGTTGTGCGTGAGGTTCAGAGATTCCGACAAGAGATAGTTGGGATCACCTCTACGCACGGCTTGGGCTCTGGAACCACACTCCTCGGAACTCAACCACTCTGGAGTTGCCCATGGTGAGAGGCGGCGGGCTGGTGTGGGTTTGCTTATAGCCCCCCAGCTCAGCCGCCATGGTGAACGAGAGGGTCGCTTCCCTACGCCTTCGGGTCGGGGATAGGTCTCTCACTGTCGTTTGTGCTTAAGGGCCGAACGGCAGTGTAGAGTACCCGGCCTTCTTGGAGTCTCTGGGAGGGGTGCTGGAAAGTGCTCCGACTGGGGACTCCGTCGTTCTACTGGGGGACTTCAACGCCCACGTGGGCAGCGACAGTGACACCTGGAGGGGCGTGATTGGGAGGAACGGCCCCCCTGATCTGAACCCGAGTGGTGTTCTGTTATTGGACTTCTGTGCTAGTTACAGCTTGTCCATAGCGAACACCATGTTCAAGCATAAGGGTGTCCATCAGTGCACATGGCACCAGGACACCCAAGGCTGGAGGTTGATGATCGACTTTGTGGTCGTTTCATCCGACCTCCGGCCGTATGTCTTGGACACTCGGGTGAAGAGAGGGGCGGAGCCGTCAACTGATCACCACCTGGTGGTGAGTTGGATCCGATGGCGGGGGAGGAAGCTGGACAGACTCGGCAGACCCAAACGTACTGTGAGGGTCTGTTGGGAACGTTTGGCTGAATCTCCTGTCAGAGAGATCTTCAACTCCCACCTCCGGCAGAGCTTTGACCAGATCCCGAGGGAGTCTGGAGATATTGAGTCCGAGTGGACCATGTTCTCCACCTCCATTGTCAACGCGGCCACTCGGAGCTGTGGCCATAAGGTCTCCGGTGCCTGTCGAGGCGGCAATCCCCGAACCCGGTGGTGGACACCGGAAGTAAGGGATGCCGTCAAGCTGAAGAAGGAGTCCTATCGGGCCTGGCTGGCTTGTGGGACTCCTGAGGCAGCTGATGGGTACCGACGGGCCAAGCGGACTGCAGCCCGGGTGGTTGTGGAGGCAAAACCTCGGGCCTGGGAGTAGTTCGGTGAGGCCATGGAGAAGGACTATCGGTCGGCCTCGAAGAGCTTCTGGTAAACCGTCCGGCGCCTCAGGAGGGGGAAACAGTGCCCTACCAAGGCTGTTTACAGTGGAGGTGGGCAGCTGTTGACCTCGACTGGGGATATCACCGGACGGTGGAAGGAATACTTCGAGGATCTCCTCAATCCCGCCGTCACGTCTTCCATTGAGGAAGCAGAGGCTGAGGGCTCGGAGGCGGACTCGTCCGTCACCCAAGCTGAAGTCACCGAGGTAGTCAAGAAACTCCTAGGTGGCAAGGCACCGGGGGTGGATGAGATCCGCCCTGAGTACCTCAAGTATCTGGATGTTGTAGGGCTGTCTTGGCTGACACGCCTCTGCAACATCGCGTGGCGGTCGGGGACAGTACCTTTGGACTGGCAGACCGGGGTGGTGGTCCCTCTTTTCAAGAAGGGGGATCGGAGGGTGTGCTCCAACTATAGGGGGATCACACTTCTCAGACTCCCTGGGAAAGTCTATGCCAGGGTACTGGAGAGGAGAATCCGGATTCAGGAGGAACAGTGTGGTTTTCGTCCCGGTCGTGGAACACTGGACCAGCTCTATACCCTCTACAGGGTGCTGGAGGGCTCATGGGAGTTAGCCCAACCGATCCACATGTGCTTTGTGGATTTGGAGAAGGCATTCGACTGTGTCCCTCGCGGCGGCCTGTGGAGCGTCCTCCGGAAGTATGGGGTCCGGGGCCCTTTGCTAAGGGCTATCCGGTCCCTGTACGACCGGAGCAGGAGCTTGGTTCATATTGCCAGCAGTAAGTCAGACTTGTTCCCGGTGCGTGTTGGACAGGGCTGCCCTTTGTCGCCGGTTCTGTTCATAATTTTTATGGACAGAATTTCTAGGCGCAGCCAGGGGCCGGAGGGGGTCAGGTTTGGGGACCACACGATTTCATCTCTGCTCTTTGCGGATGATGTTGTCGTGTTGGCCTCATCAAACCAGGACCTCCATCATGCACTGGGACGGTTTGCAGCCAAGTGTGAAGCGGCTGGGATGAAAATCAGCACCTCCAAATCCGAGGCCATGGTTCTCAGTCGGAAAAGGGTGGTTTGCCCGCTTCAGGTTGGTGGAGAGTTCCTGCCTCAAGTGGAGGAGTTCAAGTATCTTGGGGTCTTGTTCACGAGTGAGAGAAGGATGGAACGGGAGATTGACAGGCGAATCGGTGCAGCTTCTGCAGTAATGCGGTCACTGTACCGGTCTGTCGTGGTGAAGAAGGAGCTGAGCCGCAAGGCGAAGCTCTCGATTTACCAGTCAATCTACGTTCCTACTCTCACCTATGGTCATGAGCTGTGGGTCATGACCGAAAGGACAAGATCCCGGATACAAGCGGCCAAAATGAGCTTTCTCCGCAGGGTGGCTGGGCGATCCCTTAGAGATAGGGTGAGAAGCTCGGTCACTCGGGAGGAGCTCAGAGTAGAGCCGCTGCTCCTCCACATCGAGAGGGGTCAGTTGAGGTGGCTCAGGCATCTTTTCCAGGTGCCTCCTGGACGCCTTCCCGGGAAGGTGTTCCGGGCATGTCCCACCGGGAGGAGACCCCGGGGAAGACCTAGGACACGCTGGAGAGACTATGTCTCCCGGCTGGCCTGGGAATGCCTCGGTGTCCCCCCGGAAGAGCTGGAGGAAGTGTCTGGGGAGAGGGAAGTCTGGGCATCCCTGCTTAGACTGCTGCCCCCGCGACCCGGCCCCGGATAAGCGGTAGAAGATGGATGGATGGATGGATGGATGGATGGATGGATGGAATTTGGGACATATGATTCAGGAGCTGACAAAGCCAAAATAACAAACAAAACAACCTTAAATTTAAACCTCTTCCCTAAACCTTAACCCAAAAGAAAAGAAAATGAAAATACAGTCGGTAAACCTATCTCCCTAACCAAAAACAGAGATTAAACAGTTTACAATAAAGAAAACAATGGCGTCAAACTCCCTACTTTCCCAAAAATAAATCAGTATTTACAATATGTACAACCAGGCAAACAAACTGAAAAGGACAGTCCAAATCAGTGTCAGTAAACAGGCAAAGGGGTCAAATGTGCCAACAGGGCCAATGAGATATTTAGGTACAAACAGCTTTCAAATCAAACAAACAAACAAACAAACAAACAAACAAACAAATAAACAAACAAACGGTACTCAGTCTCAATACTCTTAACACTCAAATACTCTTAACACTCAAATACTATTAACACTGGAATAACAAGCTCTCTGCTCAAAAACAAAACCCACTCCTTCCTTCCTCTAGAGGAAGTGATGACGTATCTATTTAAAATACGCTGCTCCAATCAGGATCGAGCAGCAATCATCGTGCAGGAACCAATCAGATGATGTTCCAATCATCCTGCAGGAATCCATCAGATGACGTTCCTAGACAGACACAGTGAAAGACTAACAAAACAACAGAGAGGCAGCAAAATACAAACCATAGGGTCATAACACCATACTAATGAGAATTTTTAATTAAAGTATATTACAAACTTTTAATTTAGACCCTAAAGAATCATATTAGCTTGTACAAAAATGACATTATATGACCCCTTTAAATTCTGCACCCGGCTCTCCACCGGGGAAAGAGCAGCTTCATCCCGGTCTGTGTCGCCCTTCTCAGAGGTGATTTTTCACTGACCGCTTGGCGGTTAAGACGAACTGTCACAGTAGAGCTGGCTGTGGCGGATTCCCCTTTTTTTATTTTTTTTTATTTTTTTGCAGGGGAACGACGCCCTTGGCGATGAGCAGACTGAGGGGCAGCCCAGGAGTGCTCTTGAAGTACAAAGGGGCAAGCTCTTGTTTGCCTCAGCCTGCTTCTGAACTGGGGAGAACTGCTGGTCCCAGTCCTCGACAGTGTCGCCGAAAAGGCCACCTTGTGAGATGAGAGTATTGAGAAGGCACACTTGGCGATATCTCACCTGTTGACCGAGGACCAACGCTTTGACTGAATCTCAGTCAACATGCACAGCTCAGCCCCGGCTCAGAACTACCCTCCTGCATTATGAGTGTTTTGGCCTTTCATAGTTTCAGGGTGGCCATCACATGCAGGGTAGAGCCGGCCTGCACGTAGCACTGCCACCCCACCACCGAAGGTAGTGAGAGAGAAAAAACTTTTTCTGCAGATTCAAGCATGTTTGGCTTGCCATATTGGAACCAATATGCTTCCATACTGCCAAAGATCTTCACGCATATCCGGGGAAAAAGGAAAGAGGCAGGCAAAGTGATTTACGCGTTGCGCTGCGCCCCCAGAGCAGCCCGGGAAAGCATGGCTGTCAAGTCTGAATCTGACTCACAAGCACACACCACTCTAATGGGAAGCTCAGCAGGATCTAGGATCTAGGATTGCGGATCTAGAGCGCTGCAAAACGAATAATAAATAATATATAAAATAATATACAGTAATAAGAACAGGCAAGTGGACTCAAGAACAGGCAAGTGGAATATGAGCAAAGTTTCAAGCTGAGCGATTCCCAGTGAAATACTGGCATAAAGTTGTCTTGACACTGGATATTCGACATTCGCACATTTAGGGACTGTCTCTAAAGTTATATATATATTACTGTATATTTATACTATAAATATTTTTTTTTTCTATTTGCATGTGTTTTCTTCAGTTGCTGTGCGTTGAGCTCTCTCTGCCACCGTATAGTAGGCTGATAGTAGACAATATCTTTCCGAATGTCATGCAGGGCTCATTAATTTATGTTTCTTCATTTTTCCATTAGGATCGGTGAATAAAAACAAACTGGATTTTACACAAATGTTGATAATTCACTGTATTTCAGTAAGACACAGTTCCGAAAGTGTGTTTTATTTCATACCACGCGTGGGAAATAAGACAATAATAGGCTACCAAATAATACAAGCCCTGGCTATTGTTTTTTTTTTTTTTTTTTTTTTGCGTACAATGGGAATAAAAAACCCTGCAGTGCTGAAAAGTAAAAAAAAAAAAAAAAAAAAAAACTAAAATAGATATTATGTCGATCTATAGCAAATATTATTATTTATGTGCTCAAGAGCGTATTTAAGTAATAAATATTCATATCACTTCTCTGCTGGGTATTTTAATAAATTTTTGAAGTAGGCTACTGTTATATTGCACTTATTTATAGTAGTGATTTTTATTTTTAAATAGTTAGGCTACAGCTATATTAATATTTGAAACAATTTTTATCCCGTACACACAATGCGGGGGTGGATAAATAAATAATTAGATTTTTAATACCTGATGTCACAGATAGTCGTAGGCCTACATGTTAAAAACTATAACATATTTTTTTTCATATTTTATTAACAGGTAAACAACAAGGAAAATGAGTTTGCCATTAAACATTTTATTTGCACTTTGTGCAAAAAATGCATTGGAGAACAAATCTCGTGAAAAAAAAAAATCAACAACAAAAAAAACGGTCTTGCTTTAAAATTTTATATCAGCTGCTTATGTTTGGGTTTGTCCAATGTTCCCCTTCGAGGGAACTTGCACTGCGTCGTCGTCGCGACGACACTTTGGGGAACGCCCTTTGCGTAGCGCGTCTGAAGCATGAATGAAATCTGTCCAATCCTGATTGGTGCTGCGTCGATGACGGCATAACCGGAAGATACAAAGGGATGCCGGCACAAACACACGTTAGCTTTTTGCTCTTCAGCAAGCGCTCTGTGTGAAACTGTTTGTCCTATTTGGTGTTGTTTGTCCTATAAGAATTGTCCCAAATAACGTCTGCATTACAATATAGAATCTAGTGGCTCGGATCTCGCGTTTGCCGAGGCAGCGCGTAGTTTAAAGGTCTGCATTGCAATACAGAATCTATAGTGGCTCGGATCTCGCGTTTGCCGAGGCAGCGCGTAGATTACGGCTACTCTGCAATAAAGATTCTGTGACTAATCTCGCATTCGCCGAGGCAGCGCGTAGATTAATGTCTGCATTGCAATACAGAATCTATAGTAGCTCGGGTGTCGCGTTTGCCGAGGCAGCGCGTAGATTACGGGGCTACTCTGCATTAAAGATTCTGTGTGGGTGCGAGGCATGCACAGTCAGCTCCTGAGGGTGCTGGCTGTGTGTTCATTGAGAAATATCTTGACGCACACAGTCGTGCGTTCTGGGTGTTTCAGCCTCGCGCCCGTTGGCTTTCTTCTCGAGAGATGAAAGCCAAATATATTGTGAACGACTCGAATCTCGCGTTTGTCGAGGCAGCGCGTAGATTACGAGTCTGCTATAAAAGGGACACGCGATCTGTGAAATAATACTGTTTGGGTGCGAGGCATTCACAGTCAGCACAAAACCATTCTTGACTGCTCCCTGCCGGTCAGCCGCTTCAGGGGGTCGGGAATGAGGCTCGGTTGACACCCGAGGCCAGCCTCGAGAGGCTGGTTCCCTTAGAAGATTATCTCGGTGCATGGTCATGCCTTCCGAATATATCTGCGTGGGCCCTGCGTACTGTAGAGCTGGGTTACAGACTGCAGTTCAGCTCCCCTCCCCCGAAGTTTAACGGGGTGGTCTGGACTGTGGTCGGCCCAGAGCAGGTTCGGGTTATGGAACAGGAAGTTCAATCCCTGTTGGTCAAGGAGGCCATAGAACGTGTTCCTCTGCCAGACAGGGAGTCCGGGTTCTACAGCCGGTACTTCATAGTTCCCAAGAAGGATGGGGGGTTGCGTCCAATAATAGATCTCAGGCACTTGAATCGTTCTCTGAGGAGATTCAGGTTCAAGATGCTCACAATTCCAGCCATCGTGAGTCAGATCCAGTTCGAGGACTGGTTTGTCACGATAGATCTGAAGGACGCATACTTCCATATATTCATCCTTCCATGTCACAGGAAGTTCCTGAGGTTCGCTTTCGGGGGCGAAGCATACCAATATCGGGTTCTTTCCTTTGGCCCTAGCTCTCTTCCCTCGCACCTTCACCAAGTGCATGGATGCAGATCTGACTCCGCTGAGACTCCAGGGCATCCGTGTACTCAATTATATCGACGACAGGCTAATATTAGCCAGGTCGCGCGAGATGGCAGTTCGACATCGAGATGTCGTTCTGGCCCATATCAGGTGCCTGGGGTTGAGACTCAACACAAAAAAAGAGTGTGTTGACGCCCTCCTAGAGGACTACGTTCCTGGGGGTTGTATGGGACTCCACGACGATGCGGGCACAAATGTCTCCCGCGCGCGTGGAATCCATACGGGCGATGGTCTCCAGAGCAAAGCTAGGCCACAACCTCACTGTGAAGCAGTTTCAGAGACTGCTGGGGCTCATGGCAGCAGCGTCCAACGTCATACCTTTTGGCCTGCTACATATGAGACCCATACAGTGGTGGTTGAGAGCCAAGGGGTTTTCCCCGAGGGGAAATCCGTTCCGTATGATCAGGGTAACGCGCAAATGCCTTCGTTCTCTCGTCATATGGAGGAAACCTTGGTTCCTGTCCCAGGGACCGGTGTTGGGAAATAACCCAGTGTTGCCTCCCTCACTGGGTGGAGGCGCGGTCATGTACGGCCACTTTGCGAGAGGTCTGTGGGAGACCCGGCATTCTTCCTGGCACATCAACTGCCTGGAAATGCTGGCCGTCTACAAAGCTCTGAGGAGCTTTTTCCTGGACCTCCGCGGCCACCATGTCCTGATACGCTCGGACAACACTTCTGTAGTCGCGTATCTGAATCATCAGGAGGGTCTGAGGTCGCGCCCTCTATGCAGACTGGCGCACCAGATCCTTCTGTGGCCCCAGGGGAAACTGTCATCTCTCAGAGCGATGTACGTTCCCGGGGACCAAAATCAGGGAGCAGACATCCTGTCGAGGCAGGGGCTGAGGCCCGGGGAGTGGCGACTCCACCCCGAGGTGGTGGAAGCCATGTGCGTGAGATTCGGCCCAGTGGAAGTGGATTTGTTCGCGTCTCAAGAGACGTCCCACTGTCCACTGTGGTTCCCTCTCAGGCATCCAGCTCCGCTGGGGCTGGACGCTATGATACAGACGTGGCCAAGGCTGCGTCTGTACGCATTTCCCCCGATCGATCTGCTCCCGGGAGTCCTGGAGCGGGTCCGCCGGGAGGGGATCAGTCTACTTTTAGTAGCACCCCCTTGGCCGACCCGGATATGGTTCTCAGACATTGTAGCACTGCTGGACGGCCTCCCGTGGCAGGTCCCTCTGAGGAGGGATCTGCTGTCGCAGGCAGGGGGCACAATATTTCACCCCCGGCCAGAGCTGTGGAACCTCTGGGTCTGGCCCCTGAGGGGGCTTGGTACCTAGAGGCTGGCCTGTCAGCAGGTGTTGTCGAGACCCTACCAGGAGACTGTACAGCCTGAAGTGGAATGTATTTTCCACTTGGTGTAGAGAGCGTAAGGTGGACCCAGTTAACTGCCCAGTGGCTTCAGTGCTGGAGTTCCTCCAAGATCGTTTCTCCGCCGGTCTTACCCCGTCCACACTTAAGGTGTATTTGGCTGCCATTGCGGCTTTCCACTCGCCTATAGGTGATGGGCCTTTGGGAAAGCACCATCTGGTTGTACATTTCCTCCGTAGGGCTCGGAGGATGAGGCCTGCGGCTCGCTCCAGAGTCCCAACTTGGGACCTGGCGGTGGTACTTGAAGGGTTGGCTGAGGCCCCCTTCGAGCCACTGGAGTCGGCTGAGGCGAAGAACCTGACCCTTAACCTGTTAAGCTGCAACCCCACTTTTGAAAAATCCCCAGAAATGACATACCCAAACTGAAACAGATACAGTTCATGAACCCTTTGTACTAAAAGCACAAGTATGATCTCATTTGAAAGCTGACACCTGGCAGTTTATTGTAAATGTAGAATTAATTATTGTCATAATGAAATTTTTTTTTTATAAATAGCTTTAAAGTTTTGTAAAGTTAATAGAAATTTATTTTTATGAAACATCTTCATGAAAATAAAATTGAAGTTGACACTGTAGCAATCTAGAAATGCACTGCAGCTAAAGCCACATATCTAAACATTTTGTTTAAAATCTGAAGATGATAAGTCTAAAACTCTGTATTTAGTTAAATTTTTTTCAAGATAGAAGCACCAAGAGCTAGCTAGCATGTTAGCTTAGCACACCATCAATACATGACAATTTATGAGATTAAAACCATGTTTGTGCTCCAAACTTACTTTAAAACGCAAGTGAAGTGTTTTAAATAATCTTCTGTGATCTAATTTGACATCAGATAAAAAAAATCAGACAGAAAATATACTATTTGATCATATTCTGCACAGTGATGGTCTATATAGATTAGCATTACATTATAAATATAATCTATTATTATGAAAATACCTGGCATGGCTTGAAAAACACAGGTAACTCAAATATCATTGCAATCATGTTTATTGTCTTCAAAACATTCTGTATCTGCATGTTATACAGCGCAATCTCTGTAGCTTTGTGTGTATCAGTGACGTCCTGGAATGTCACATGATTATGGCTCTTCTTCATGTTCCATATATGGGTTATTATTGTGCATATAGCGCCCTCAGGCTATTGGTATGAATTGAAAACACAGTAAATGAGAGTGCCAAACGCTCATAAAGATTACATCGACGCATTTGGGTATAAATTCAATAAATATTATTCCTGTCAATAGAAATCTGATGTAAACCTATGAGAATCTATCAATATTTCTCCAAATCTGCACATTTCTGAGCTAAAGCCCTGAGGGAAGTTGTTTTGTGAATCGCTGTCATGACGACAGCACGGGAGTTTTTTTATGAATGAAAGCGGCTGACGCGCATAATTCATATTAAAGGTATCGACTCATTTTTTCATTTCATAACTCCTGACAGAAATTAAGAAATAACTGTCGCTATAAGTTTCTCAGAATACAATAGTGGTCAAATACTGAAACTTGAGTATTATATCTTTTTAATGATGTATAGTTTGTCAAGGTATAACATTAAATCTGATAATAAATTTGAACTAAATAAAAATAAAAACGCTTCAGTGCGCCCGCGCACTGGCAACGGTTAACAGGTTAAGGTGGCCTTTCTTCTTGCTATCACCTCTCTGAGGAGAGTGGGGGATCTCCAGGCCTTGGCTATAATGCCAACTTGCCTGGAGTTTGCCCCCGGCGGAGTTAAGGCCATCTTACATCCTAGACCGGGCTATGTGCCCAAGGTGCCATCTAGTGTGGCGCGGTCAGTGGTTCTTCAGGCCTTCCATCCTCCACCTCACGTGACGGCGGAAGAGGGGAGACTTCACCTGCTCTGCCCAGTCAGAGCCCTGAGAGTGTACTTGGAGAGGTCCTCTCAGTGGAGGAAGTCAGACCAGTTGTTGGTGTGCTTTGGTTCACCCAAGAAAGGGCTGCCTGCATCTAAACAGACAATCAGCAATTGGATTGTCCAGGCTATAGCCACGGCTTATCAGGTGCGCAATTTGCCTTCATCTATGGCCGTGAGGGCTCATTCCATCAGGAGTATGGCCTCCTCGGTGGCCCTCCTTTCTGGTGTCTCGCTTCAGGAGATCTGCGAGGCGGCCGGGTGGGCCACCCTGCACACCTTCACACGTTTCTACAGTCTGCAACTCCCTGTGACGCCTGGCGCCAGAGTGCTCGCGTCCTAAGTGTGCCTGGTCTTCCAGCTTAACACTTGGGCGGGCGTGATTACGGTGTGGCATAGTGGGCATTACGTTCCCCAAAGTGTCGTCACGACGACGACGCAGTGCGAGTTCCCTCGAAGGGGAACGTCTCGGGTTACGTCGCCACACCTATCACGGGCAGAGCGCTTGCTTCATCGCAAAGAAGCTAACGTGTGTTTGTGCCGGCGTCCCTTTGTATCTTCCGGTTATGCTGTCATCTACTACGTCATGACGCAGCACCAATCAGGATTGGACAGATTTTATTCATGCTTCAGATGCGCTACGCTAAGGGCGTTCCCCAAAGTGTCGTCACGACGACGACGACGCAGTGTCTCGTTCCCTTCTCGGGGAACAAGGGTTACAGTCGTAACCCGAGACGTTTTCCTTTAATACAGTGAATTACCATAATTTGCGTAAAATTCAGAGTTTGAGCTGATCCACCGATGCTGATGAAAAAAATATGAAGAAGCCAAGTGAATGACGCGCAAATGTAAAACAGCTCTATTAGCTTGAAGTACACTGAGGTGCTGTCACCAAGCGTTCGTTTTTAAACAATAACTTAATCTATTCTGTGTCTTAAGTACAATAAAACATTAGCCAATATATCTTAACTAAAATTACCATGGTAAACCGATAATAAGATACGACTAGAGTTAGCATTTAATAGTTCTTTAATTCAGCCAAATATTCACAAAATAGAACATAAAGGAATGCGCATGCTCAGGCTTGAATCATCTAGGCCAATAAGATTGCTGTAAAATAAACCAATTAAACTGGGTGTGGGCCAATGTGTCGCCCTGCCCCATCATCCAGACTGCACTCTGGGGTACTACGCATTAGAAGGATCCTTCGAATTTGGACAGCTTCGTCGCACAGCTGTGACGCAATCGCCCTTCAAATGTGGCATTCGGAGGATGTAGCCCCTGACACGTTTGCTCCAGTCTTCTCAATTTTTCCTGTTTTTACAGGGACTTTCTAATCTGTCAACACAGCCTTCTGCATGGGGCCTTCAACCATGTATAGGCTACAACATGGTCTTGGAAATAAATTATTTCTTAGTTACATAATTTTAATCAGTCAGGAGTAGTAATAATATACATATGCTTGAATACGGGATATAATGTTGTGAGATTAATACATGCCATATATGTTTCAAGCATGTATTAAAGGGCATGTACTATGCAAAATTCACTTTTACATGGTGTTTGAACATAAATGTGTGTTGGCAGTGTGTGAGCAAAACCACCCTAGAATGATAAAAATCCACCCAGTGTTTTTTTTCTCAATAAATCATAAGCACTGTCTCAGAATGAGCTGTTCTAAGATTCTATGCAGTGTGACGTAGAATTGCACAGGCCCCTCCCACGACTGTTGATTGACACTGCAGTTTGAGCATAGCCCCGCCCTGAGTGAGCTGGACACAGAGTCCTCCATTTTTTTTACGCTGGCTTGAGCTGCTGTAGACAAGAATGTCTCCTAAACGATTGAGGTGTTTTGTTGTTGGATGTAAGCAGAGGTGTCAAGTAACGAAGTACAAATACTTCGTTACATTACTTAAGTAGAAATTTTGGGTATCTATACTTTACTGGAGTAATTATTTTTCAGACGACTTTTTACTTCTACTCCTTACATTTTTACGCAATTATCTGTACTTTCTACTCCTTACATTTGAAAAATAGCCTCGTTACTCCTACTTCATTTCGGCTTGTTTTCATTCCGGCTTGTCGTCGAAAAAAAAAAAATTGGCCAATTACACAAACGGTTAAAAGATCTGAGTCCCGCCTCCTGAACACACATCGCTAAACTGATTGGCTTTGTGTTTTCTTTTCTTTCTAACTTGTGAGAGGCTGTAGTCACATTTGGTTGTGCGAAGCGCCAAAACTCCTCCGAGTCCTAAGGAAACCTAGATACGGTAAGCGAGGGAGAAATCAACAGTTCTGTGCTCAAGAATACGGGGCAAATCGCGTCAAATATTGATTTGGGGACAGACGTTTTTACAATATAATGACAATCGTAACATAACACTAACATAATCGTTTGTGTGTGTGTGTGTGTGTGTGTGTGAGTGAGTGAGTGAGTGAGTGAGTGTGAGAGAGAGAGAGAGAGAGACAGAGAGAGAGTGAGTGAGTGTGAGTGTGTGTGTGTGTGTGTGTGTGTGCGCGCAACTACATTATAGGGTCAAAATATCCCCACAAAGATGTCAATATCCGAAGTCCTTGTCCTTTTGGGGATTTTTTTTCTTCTTCAGAAAACAGCTTATAAATCAGACTTTTGTTTTTTGAAAATGTAAAAATGCAGACAGTTTTCTGTGATAGGTAAGGTTAGTCTATGGGGGGTAGAATACACAGTTTGTTTGTACAGTATAAAAATCATTATGTCTATGGAAAGTCCCCATAAAACATGAAAAAATAACATTGCTTGGTCTGTTGAAGGCTGGTCTTGTTAAAATGAGAGGCCTGTTGATCAAATCATCCCAGGCTCATCAGCTGGACTGAAATAAGTTTCAGTGCTCTTAGGACACTGAAAACATGGCTCAGAGCAATGGTCACAAGTGACACTTGACAGTATCGCTGTGTGTCGTGTCCAACAGGACAAACTAGACAGTATTGATGTGAAACATATGCCAACAGTTAATTTCTGTTAAATGATTAGTTCACTTAGTTAAAAATGAAAATTCTGTCATCATTTACTCACTCTCGAGTTGTTTCAAACCATTTTCTTTCTCCTGCTGAACACAAAAGAAGATATCTTGAAGAATGTCGACAGTTGATGGTAGCTATTGACTTTCATAGTATTTTTTTTTTCCTACTATGGAAGTCAATGGGGTCCGTCCACTGTCTGGTTATCGACATTCTTCAAAATTTATTCTTTTGTGTTCATCAGAAGAAAGAAATTCATACAGGATTGAAACAGTTTGAGGGTGAGTAAATGATTTTCAGTTTTGGGTAAACTATATCCCTTTAATGAAAGATGCAGACATGTGTTTGGCTTCTTCAAAAAGCAAGGAACAAGACAGTATTGCACTATTGCATTGCACTATGAGCGGAGTAAAGTTAAGTCTCTGTTAAACTGCCACCATGTCTTTATTAGTTATTTGTAACATTACAGAATTAATTAATTTACGTATTGTTAAGGTCAATATAGACTAAAAAACTTAATACATTATCCTATTAATTTCCTGATTCCTCCGCTTATTTAGCTTATTTATTTAGAAAATGTATTTTCTATGGGCATATATACGGCTGAAACAGGTAGCCTAGTGCATCATCCCAAATTTTTCAACATCAACATTTTAATCTAATTATAGTCAAATATGGCCTTTAGAAAAATGTGTTTTTTTGAGGAGCTGGGGTAGTGCACTATAAAGGCCCCTGTGGCGCGGCCTAAGCTTTTGTCCTTAATGGCATTTTTTTCCTTACATTACTTTTACTTTTATACTTTAAGTAGTTTTGAAACCAGTACTTTTATACTTTTACTTGAGTAAAAAGCTTGAGTTGATACTTCAACTTCTACAGAAGTCTTTTTAAACCCTAGTATCTATACTTCTACTTGAGTAATGAATGTGAATACTTTTGACACCTCTGGATGTAAGAATGAACATAGCATTCTTCATGTACTCTCGTTGTTACTCGAGGATGGATCTGTACTGTTTGTGATCCAGCTTACAGTATCCGGAGCGACGGGCCTAACGTTACTGACCACGGCAGAAATGAAAGTGAGAGTGCGCACTTTATGACAGCTCATCATTTTACGGATATAAGGTTTACCAGTTTATTAAGCACCCACTGAAAAGGTGTGTATATATTTGTTTACTGTTAGTTGTAACGAGTGTTTTGTGTACTTCGCTGTGTATGTTGATGATAATGAAAGGGAGAGAGAGAGAGTTTTAATGTGCACTTCTTATACTATGTTTATTTAGCTCTTACAGTGATTCTCTGGAGTAAAACTAAGGTTTCATCGTTTGTGTGATGTACAATAAACTTCACTGAACTCATGAGTTTATTTTGTTCATCATTCGGACAAGGTCTGCCACAGCAGGCTTGTATTATTAGTGGATAAAAGCAGATGACAAATAAGTTATAACCGTAATTAAACTAAACTATACCTGTCTATCTCCATACAGCATATATTCTCTGGCTCTGTGGGCATTATTGTCAGACTCCGAATGATATGAACACCGAAACTGAGAGTTTCTGTTCTGATATTATCAGATGATATTGTCCTGGCTCTGAGCACAAGCTTGTGAGGCTCCGCCCCCTGTGCGGACAGCAGCAGTTAATTTGCATTTAAAGGGATACACACTAAAACAGCGCGTTTTTCTGAGACCCAAAAAATGACAATTTAAACATGCTGTAAAAAAAAATGTCTGTTGCGTATTTTGAGCTAAAACTTCACATACATCAGAGACTTATTTTAAATCTTGTGAAAAGAGTCATAATATGTGCCCTTTAAACTCACAACAATATTACTATACAGGGCAAATTAGCGCTAGAGCACAATTCCAAAAAAACGCAGATGGCAGTGGAAATGTCACAATGTGTTTGTTTGCAGGCAGACAGACGAAAACAGATGAATAAAGTTCTCAACAAAGTTTAATAGCAAGTATTCTCAAAGGCATGCGAACAGCATTAGCAAAACACAACCTTTCGTGAACATGACCAGACAAAGACTAAGTAAACATCAGGAACTTAAATACACATGATGATGAGATGAATAACCAACAGTTATGTCACAAATGTCACACGTCACGTTTTGTCACAAATCCCAGTGTGTAATGTTTGTTGCTTTATTATTTGTGGTCTTTAATTTTTGTTTATTATTTTTGTTTGTTTGAACATGTGTATGATTTGTGCATGATATGAATTTATTAGATGCAATAGGGTGTGATTGAGGACTTTAATTTTAAAGGGGTGTTCACTGTGTGTAAACTCAAGTCTAAAACATTTTGCAAACATTTTTGCAAGGGAAAGTTTCTCGGGGGAACACAAAACAATTGCATGAAAATGCAAAAGTTTTTAAATTAATTTTCCTCCATCCTCTATTTTTAAAATGAATCCAACAGCTCTAGATCAACTAACATATCAATATATACTGGTGTTTAAACAACGTCAGTGATCCTGCCAAAGTGTGTGAACTTCCAAAGCCAACTGGATAGTTAATCAAAGGAATTTATTGAGAAAAAAAAGTTTTATATTAATGTTAACCTTGTTTGACTTATAAATGGCCTGCATTAGGTAATGTTTAGTAGTTTATATATCGTATTAATTTATACACATCACTTTTTGTGAAACAACATACTGTAAAATTACATCAACTTACTTGAAAAGTTACATTAAGATATTTCATATTTTTTGTGTTAGGCTCAACTGTTAATTCTTCAGTGTAGCTCCACTCTTTAAATTTATTTTGGGTGAATTTGACATTACTGTTTCAGATGTTTTAACCCCCTGAGGCCTGTTATAAGCCATTTTAATCAATCACTTTGTGATGAACCACGATAATACATTTGACACTTACACATAGTTCTTTATGACTGTACTCTTTTTGTCATTGTGTTTTATTTTTTATTTTTGATGAAACAGACTCAAAATGATGGATGAAAGTGAAGCATAAAATACATATCTACTTTTATAATTTATTTCAATAGACTGAAGATTTGAGATTCTTGCTCAATTTACTTAAGCTAATAAAACAACTTAACACCTTTAGTCTAAAAAGAAGTCTGTTTAATTGTTAAATTATAAATATTCAATCAATTGTATGAATGCAAGAATTATACAGAATGCGTACTACATAACAAACTGCTATTAAGATACATGTAGTGTAAATTACCAATTTAATTACATTTGATATTGTGTAAAAATATCAACCACAGAGGATGCTGGCTAAAATATTTTCAGAGTTAAGATGTGTTTAACTGTCTTTTTAAACCAGGGATAAAATAAAGCATAGATCAGAGGATTCAGACCTGAGTTTGCATACACAACCCATGTCAATATATATATGGTTGTGGAAGAGATTACTGATATAGAACAGATAAAATATGGAACAAAGCAAAGCAGATAAACTGTCACAATGATTCCTAATGTCAGAGCAGCTTTACTCTCAGATTTCCTCCTCAGTGAACCTTCCATTACACATTTACCAGAGAGTTTATAACTTTCACTTGCTGATGTACAACATGGAAAATCCTGAAATATAAAGTTATAATCAGAATACATGGAGACAGAAAGAACAAAATCAGATCAATGACTGTCCAGACAAAACTAATTAAAATGGAGCACTCGCCATAACATACACCATCTGATATGTGTATGGTTTTAAAATAGCCACTATTAATTACAAAGGCAGTGTTATAAACTGAGGTGCAAAACCAGCTCAGACTGATACTTATTAAAGTTTTAGTTGTGGTTATTTTCTGTGGGTACTGTAAAGGGTGACACACAGCCACATAACGATCAACAGCAATTAATACTAAAATACTGAGAGATGCTGAAAGAGTCAGATTGAGGATAAAAGTAAACAGTCCACAGACATTGTTTCCAAAGTACCAGTATGTCTCAATCATTTTAAAGGCCTCTATGGGTATCACAATAAGTCCAGTAAGCAGGTCGGCCACAGCCAGAGAGAGAATAATCAGGTTTGTTGGAGTGTGAAGCTTCTTGAAGTGAGAGATGGAGATGATCACCAGCAGGTTCAGAAACACAGTCCATGCTGACAGCAGTGAGAAAAACACATACATGATATTGTAATCATGTGTGGAGCGTTTTCCCTTGATACATGATGAGTTGATGGCAGGAAAGCAGTATTGAGTCTCATGATCCTCTGTCTCATAGGCCATGAGTGAGTCTCCTCCAGTTAGGAGTTTGTTCTGCTCTCTTTATTGTCGTATAATTTATACAGTCTGGATCAGACCGACCAACCCATCTACCGCCCGCACTGAGAATGCATAATGTTGTAATTATTTATTCACTGTATGCATCATTATATTTACCTAACACAGTAATATATATGCAATAATAGAATAATATGATTCAGCTCTGGGCTCCTCATCCTCAGTGCTCACACCAGCCTGCAGAGATTTCAGATCCTATAAAAATACACAAACATAATACAAAAGCAGTAACTTTACCAGCACAATGTCATTTGATTGTATTAGAAGTAACAAAATGATCTTACTTTATATTTTAGTAAGATCCCTAAAATGCCCCGTCATTTTTAAAAGTATAAAATTAGAGATTAAGCTTTAACCTTTAACAAAAAATATCAGACCAGACCAGTGAGAACAAAACTATTTTAATGTGAGCATGAACTGCTTGATATTACTATTTGTAGCTGTGCACAAGACAAGCTGTTCTTCCTGTTCCTGGGCATCCATAAAACATAGCCTATGCATCCAAAACAATTAATGCACACAAATTCCAGGATACAATAAAACAAAATTTAAAAAGGTCTGCTTCACAAATATGAACGAAAACCAGCTTACAGTTTTTCACCAAGTCAAGTCAAGTATATTTGTATAGCGCTTTTCACAAAACAAATTGTATCAAAGCAGCTTCACAGTATTAAATTAAAATAATACAACAAGGTTTGTTTCTAGTGGAATTTATTGAATGATAAAATTAAACTAATATTCCCAAAATATCCCCAACTGAGCAAGCCAAAAAAAAATAAATAACATACAACGGATTCAGCGTGTGATACAATCGCCTGTTGTCGTAACCATACCTAATATATGAGGTATCGTATTTACGATTGAAGCTTGACTTTTTTTTTCTCTCTCTCGCTATTTTCGAGTTGGTCATCGCCTTTCCTTTTACCGGAACTGTCCGCGATGAAATTAGCCATTGAAGTTTGCTGAGGCCCGCTAATCTCTCCACATACTTCTCTCTCACTTCAGGTGCACCGCGCTTTTTTTGCAGTCCGTTCAGATGTTCAGATACGACGCGTTGCTAAGCAATCGCAAGGCGCTCAAAGAAACACATTTTAATCTATTTATTGTTTATGTTTTGGATTAAATAACATGACATGTCATAGCACTTAAAAAAGCATTTAAAAAAGACAATTATTATTATTATAAAAAAAAGAAAAAAGAAAAATTTTTCTGGGAATATTTCAAGGCCCGGTACTAACGGGTCCACGGACCGGCACCGGTCCGGGGACCGGCCCGGGGGTTGGGAATCACTGCTTTACAGTACACCTTCAACAATTCAACAGTTTACTCTACAATAGTTAAACATGCGATTTTAACACAAAGAACCGTGTTTACTCACATTTGAAAGCACCCGCGTCGCTGATCTCTGTAATGTTCGATTATAACGTAGCCTATCCTCTCGTGTGGCCTCCTGGGATAGAAAAGTATCCATCAGTTGAGCACTCGAAAATCTGGGCGGAAGCAGTAAGACATCTGGGAACTTCTCACCTACTCTTTTGTGAATACTGATGTTTCGAACATAATACTCCTTTCAAGTACTGTTTTCTCCTACTAGGTAAGTAGGCATATTTGGACGCACAATAAGTATACGTACGTCCGAATCTCAAGAGAATTAGTATGTCACCCAGGTAATTCTCGCCTACTCTTTTATGGATACTAAGGATTCGCTCACCTATGCTTTTCCCCTACTATATAGGCTAGTAGGGAAGTATGCGGTTTCGAACGCAGCCTCAGACTTACAAAACCGTGTGTACGCCAGAACCTGCACTGAATTCCTCACAAAGCTCAAAGCTGAAGCTTACAACTGATGCTGGAGCGCGGGAAATTACTTTGGATTACAGATCTACACACGAGGAACTCAAACCCTACACGAATGCAAGACATCTCTGCAAAGTTATCTTTTCTATTCTATACTATTTGTTTTGTTTTTCTGATTTAAAAAAAAGAAAACTGTACTAAGACTAAAGCCTGGAACACACCAAGCAATGGTCCTCGTCGGCTTTGTAACGGCCGATTCGACATGTTGAATCGGCGTCGGGCCGTCGGTGAAAGAGGGAACTCTGATTGGCTGTTCGTTCAGCTTAGTGAATGAGGCAGTGCACGAGAATAATAGCAAAACAGCGAGCAAAGTCAAAACGGTACAGATAGAAGGCTGTTCTAATGTTACGTCATACAGTAGTCAGCTAAGGTCATTCTGTCCCTTCAGTTAGACAGAACAAATAAATGTCACATTAGACCATACCTGTCAACATTTGGATACCAAAATACGGGAAATCTGAACGCGGGGGGGGGGGGGGGGGATGGGGGGGGGGGCTTAGAGGCAGGCTAAATAGACATTAATTGCGCAGATATTAACATAAATAAATACATACATACTATTCAATTAAAATAAACATAAGACTTATTCATGTTTCTTTCTTTATTTTTATCAATTGCAACAATTAACTACATTAATTAATCACGATTAATTGCCATTAAAAAACTTACATTTTATAATGTAATAATTTCACAATTAATCTCCAAATTAATGTAGAAAAACATAAAACAGTATATTTTAAATATTTGTCTAACAGGTAGGAAAAATATACAGAAATTGAAGTTATCAAACAGTTTGCACTGCATACAATTTAAATTGTACATAGATTAATCCTTATTAAAGTAAAAAAAGATCTTTAGTCAAGAGCAGTGAGTGCTTTTCTCTGTTACCTTAACCTTTGTTCTTTGATTAACTTTACTGACAGAAAGCTTTATTGGCTACTGTCTCTTTAAAAACAGCCGCTGACGGATCTCACACGCGTCTCATTCTCTCACAACTCTTTACTTTCATTTACGACTTTTTTTTTTTTTTTTTAACTAATAGACTGCTCAGACTGTTCTTATGAGGATACTCGACAAAACGGACATTTTGACATAATTGCGTGTGTTAATGCCATCTCTCTCATGTTCACCCATCCTCGGATGCTGCTGTTCTTTGCGCGATTTTTCCCCCCAAACTACTTCAGTGGAAATCCCGCCCTGCAGCCGATTCTAAAGATTTTATTGGTCATGTGAATCACAGTACTGATTGCCTACACCAAACACTGACCCCTAAACCTACCCGTCATTGTAACCTTAACCAATGAAATTAGCTGTAGGGCGGGATTTCCGCTTAACTGGTTTGCGCCCTTTGGGATTTTTTTAAAAAAAATTATAGAAAGATTAAAAATACGGGAGAAATACGGGAAATTATTTAAACGGGATGATAGCGGGATAGCAATGTAAAATACGGGAGAATCCCGGGAAAAACGGGAGGGTTGACAGGTATGCATTAGACAAGGAAGTTGTAGTTTGTGTTTGAATAATTAAGTATCTTATTTAGTTGAGGTAAATTAAAGCAATAATCGCGTATCATTGCTTGATGAAGAATTAGACAGCCCAACCGTCGGTTGAAATTTAAAAGGCTGACTTTTGCGCTTCAGAGCAGTGACGACGAGTACAGTGGTTGTCCAGACACCTTTGGCACAACCTTAAGCAATGGCCCTGAACGGTGGTTCAATGTCAACATTGTGACAATGCTGTAACAACCTTCACCACACAACATAGTTATAGCAATGGCGTTTTGTTAAATATTGTTAAAACGTTGTTTGAAGGTTGGATACGTTATACCAACGTGTTTGCTGGGTTTCACGTGAATCTGACTGACAGCCTAAACAGCGCATATTTATTTCAGTGCTCTTGTTAATTTTGTGGTTATTTCAGCAAACAGTTTAGCTTAAAAGCACAAAATTCAGCTTAAAAGCATAAAGTTAAATTTGTATTTATCATTCAACTGAATGTAATGCACATCCTTGAATATTTGTTTTACTTCTGTTTTCGTTTCAAATCTCACAGCCCCAGTGGTCAAATATTGTGATTCACTATATGAATTATTAAATCGAGATCTCCGTGACCCGATTCGTGACCAAAACTTTTGAACTGATTCTGTTAAATCAACTGGTTCACAATAAATAATATTAATTTGTGAAATGACTGATCTAAAAGATTAAACTTACAGTAGCTAACAATTCAGTGATGTAATAATGCAGACATAGTGAGTTAAGTTAACAAAAAACAACTGAATTTGACAGATTCTCAGATTAAGTGTGCTCTAAACTAGGCTCAACCTGTTTAAGCTCTCTTATTTATATGGCCAATCAGAGTAAGTGTGGGGTGGGGCTACATGTGCAGCCCCGCCCCCATCTGGAAGCTGCAGACAGGAATACTTAACATGATTTCGTTAACAAAATTAACACTAATAATTAGGGGTGTAACAATACATCGATATGGATCGATGCATCGATCAAACCTCTAATGAAACGATGCATCAATGCCACAAGTTAAAGGGTTACTTCAGGATTTAGCATTAAGCTTTGTATTAGTAGAAAACCTGTAGTATTTTCGAATTACCGTACTTTCCACCCTCATATCCCCTTGAGACAAGAGATTTATGTATTTTTTGTCTGGAAAAAATCCTCCGATGACACAAAAATCGTCATTTTGCGTCATCGGAGGATTTTCTGGCCAGAGGCTAAAGACTACAGCCAGTAGTAGGGGCTGTTCCGCTGTTCTCGCGCCGTTCTCCCGCGGCCGTCAGCCTCGTCCTGCTCGCCATAATAAACATAATGAATGCCTACTGTAGAACGCAAAAGCCGAATCCCGGGCATTTTGGGCGATCTCTAAATCTGCAAACTCATCACGTAGGCTAGTCTTGTTGTTTGTTTTCAACTGCGCTCCCTTACCGGTAGCCGTGGCCTCCTAAGGGAGCGAAGCAAGTGCATTCTGGGAGTTGTTGTCTTTCATCCACATAAGCCAAAAATACATTTTCTGGCTTTTCTCAGTCTAGAAAGCTCCAAATTCAAAAATTTCTTCACATTTCTTCTATTTAAATTACCTATTTTAAATACACATTCATCTTCCCAGAGGTGATATCCCTTTAAATATCGATATATGACATTTATTGCAGAAGTGATAAACAGTACAGCTGAATAAAAAAAAAAAGTCTATAACTTTCAATTGCTGATGTAGTACATAAAAAATTCTCAAATATAAAGTTATGATCAGGATACAAGGAAAAATAAAAGACATGCACAGATCAATGATTATCCAAGCAAAACTCATCATAACAGAACACTCTCCATAACACATGTCTTCTCTGTGTGAAGTGTCAAAATATCTGCTACTAATTACAAAGGCAGTTATATAAGCTGAAGAGGAAATCCAACTCAGACAGATGCTTATTAAAGTTTTAGTTGTGGTTATTTTCTGTGGGTACAGTAAAGGGTGACACACAGCCATATAACGATCAACAGCAACTAAAAATAAATTACTGAGAGATGCGGAAAGAGGCACATCAATAAATATTGAATAGAGTCCGCATAAAGTGTCTCCAAAGTACCAACACGTCTCAATCAGCCTGGTGGCCTCTATGGGCATAACAAGTCCCATAAGCAGGTCGGCCACAGCCAGAGAGAGAATAATCAGGTTTGTTGGAGTGTGAAGCTTCTTGAAGTGAGAGATGGAGATGATCACCAGCAGGTTCAGAAACACAGTCCATGCTGACAGCAATGATACAAACACTGTCCTATAAAGGCAAGGCAAGGCAAGTTTATTTATATAGCACATTTCATACACAATGGCAATTCAAAGTGCTTTCACATATAAGAAATTAAAATAATAAAAAGAAATAAGAATAATTAAAACAGTTTAGAAAATTAAAATAAAATACAGAACAGTACAAACAGTCGGACGAACAGCGGCACAGTGCTCATTCAGTAAATGCACAGCTAAACAGATGTGCTTTGAGTCTGGATTTGAAAGTGACTACTGTGGGAGCACATCTGATCTGCGGCTGGCATAATAGCTAAAAGCGGACTCGCCATGCTTAGAGTGACCCCTTAGTATTTCTAGCTGATATGATCCTAATGATCTGAGTGATCTGTTGGGTTTATATTCAGTGAGCATATCTGCAATGTATTGAGGTCCTAGGCCATTGAATGATTTATACCAGTAATAATACTTAAAAATCAATCCTAAATCTAACTGGCAGCCAGTGTAAAGACCTGAGGACTGGTGTGATATGTTCATATTTTCTGGCTCTGCTCAGAATCCTGGCGGCAGCGTTCTGTATGAGCTGCAACTGTCTTATGGTCTTTTTGGGAAGGCCAGTGAGGAGTCCATTACAGTAATCCACCCTGCTGGTGATGAAAGCATGCACAAGTTTCTCTAAGTCTTGTCTGGAAACAAAGCTTCGAATTCTTGCAATGTTTTTCAGATGATAGTATGCTGATTTAGTTATTGCTTTGACATGACTACTGAAACTAAGGTCTGACTCTAGTGTCACACCAAGATTCCTGACTTGATTTTTTTTTGACCCCTAGAGTGAAGGTATGCATTCACCTTGAGAAATTCCTGTCCTGTCCTGTCCTATCGCCCTATAAAGCCCTGTCCTATCGCTGCCTTAATAATGCGGGGGGTCAGGAGGCTTTGTCTAGGCAGTGGAAGGTGGCAGCACTAGTGGCGTTTTAATAGGGATCCCAATCAGTTGACACATCGACTACATCGAACGTGAGCGACTGAAAGGGAACATCTCGGTTACGTATCGTTCCCTGAAGGAGGGAACGGGGACGTAGTCCCATCGCAACTATTGCTGGACCACTGCTGACTCCGGGCTCCGCTCTGCTCCTATTTGAAATTTATATTTCAAATTTATTATTTGAATTTATACCCTATTTATACCCGCACTGCAGGGCGGAGTGTGGATGCAAAGCTTGCATGCCAGTGTGTACATTGGCTCGTTTTATCAATACTCGAAGATGACAGAAGATGTTCCCTAAGTGTGATCCCAATCAGTCGACACGTCGACTACGTCTCCGTTAATGATGTTTTATTAACAAAGTTCGGGAGGAGCACGTTCAAATAATCAATCAATCCATCAACTCATCAAACAATTACCATGTCTACCCTATCAGTATGAGAGGAAGCATATATATATATTCACTCTGTCAACTCACCTAACTTCCTTGACAGTTTTCAATCAATCAATCAATCAAAAATCTATTTCCACAGCACATTTAAAAACAACATGAGTTGACCAAAGTGCTTTACAGATTCCACATTTCAGTAGCATTAAAAACAAACATCAATAGACAAATCATTCAATACCACATATAGCTATGAACAGTTAAAAGCAACCGAAAATAAGTATGTCTTCAACATAGACTTAAAATCTTCAATGGAATCGCAAGACTTAATGTAAACAGGGAGGCCATTCCAAAGCCTCGGTGCAGCCACCGAAAAGGCTCGATCTCCCTTTGTTTTCAGGCGAGATTTTGGAACCTGTAACAATAAGCTTTGCGACGATCTTAATGGTCTGATGGAGCAGTGATGCTGTAATAGCTCGGAGATATATACAGGGGCTTGTCCGTGTAAACCTTTAAAAACCATTAAAAGGACCTTATATTGCACCCTAAACTCCACAGGGAGCCAGTGCAAAGAGACCAAGACTGGAGAGATACTGGAATATTTTCTGGTTCCAGTCAGCAGTCTGGCCGCTGCATTCTGTACTAGCTGCAGACGTGCCTTTTGGACACACCCACATACAAGGAGTTGCAATAATCTAGTCTGGACGAGATAAAAGCATGGATAACATCAGTTCTCTTACGAGAGGTTCTCTCGTATTGCGTAAGTAGCTTACGCATCGGGAAAGTCTTCTTTCTTCGAGATCTGAAGCCAAAAAATTATCCTTAATTTTGTATTCATTGTCAACGCAGTGCAGCAGCCGACAGACCTAGGCAGGCTAAATAAGCGTGCTCATTGGCTGCTCGGCTGCAACTGCTTAAGCCTATCGGTGAGCGCTCTGAACGCGGCAACCAATGAGGGCGCTTCGCGCCCTCCACACCCTTCTAACCGTCAGAATGGGCGTGGCCAGCGTGTATATATTCAGCGCTCACAGGCTAAAATTCTGATTTTCTTGTCTTCAGCGACGCTCTTCGCATTGCTGGATCTTGAGAGCCGCCGCCGTTGAAACCAGCGACCAGCAAGCTTAGGACAGCGCCTGAGGAAGCCGGCCGTCTTCGCCGCCTTCAGCCATCCGTGCCTGCTACGCTATCCGGCGACATATCCTTTACATTATTACTGTTTCTGTGTGTACTCTAAAAGAGCACGAGGCGTTTTTGTAAAACGCCTCGTTTTTGCGGCTCGTGCCGCGCCCCGCTCAGCAACGGAGACCGCCACCTCTCTGCGCTCTCCGCCTGGGCCGCGGGCACGCCGCCACCGCACTCTCCGAGTGCGAAGAGCTTTCAATGTCGACCCTGCGGGCTCGACTTGAAGCTTTCGACCAAGCTGTCGCTCCGCCTGTCCCTGCCGGGCCGCGCAATAAGAAGCGCCGCTCGCAGCGACCACCGGAGACTGTTGTGACTGAGGAGCTCGCCGGAACCTCTCCCTCGAGCGCTCTCTCGCCCTCTCCCTCCCGGCCGCTCTACCGCCGGCTCTGCCCGCGCCGCCGCCGCGTCAGGAGATGAGGCGAATGTGATAGATACCCGTACTCTCCCTCTGTTCGAGCCGTGCAATACGCCGCTCACAAGGGATGGCAGAAGCGGACGGTCTCGGAGCGAGTTTCCTCTCCCTCTGTTCGAGCCGTGCAATACGCCGCTCACGAGGGATGGCAGAAGCGGACGGTCTCGGAGCGAGTTTCCTCTCCCTCTGTTCGAGCCGTGCAATACGCCGCTCACGAGGGATGGCAGGAGCGGACGGTCTCGGAGCGAGTTTCCTCTCCCTCTGTTCGAGCCGCGCAAACTGCGCCGCTCACAAGGGATGGCAGGAGCGGACGGTCTGAGCTCTCTTTACGTTACAAGAAAGCTACTCCGTCCTCGCGCGTCACTGGTGAAAGGGGAACAGAGTGTTTTCGTCCCGCCGTGGCCTGGACTATAACCTCCATTCTCACACATTTCTCAGTCCCCTCTTAAGTTCAGGTGACTGGAATTGTTACTATTGCAGTATACGAGCCTGTTATAAATACACGCTCGCCTGCAAGCAAACGCCGTCACAAGACATGATACTAATGTATTCTCCCCTGTGGCTCAGTGGCGGAATCCTAGACTGTCAAGCTAGAGACCGGGGTTCGGTCCCCGCTCTCGCGGCAGTTAAAGTTTATGCTGTTCGCTTCTCCGAGCTCGCGGCCAGTTTTTCTTACATACAGAAAACAAGCCCGCTCTCTCCCTCGTTGGGCCGCGCAGATTGCGCCGTTCAAGGGATGACAAAGCGGACGGTCACGAGCAGCGTTCAGCGTACGCGCCTCACTCACCGGCGAAAAGAGAGGAGAGTGTGTTAGTCTCGCTACGGCTGGACAACCGCCAATTCTCACACATTTCTCAGTCCCCTCTTAAGTTCAGGCGACTGGAAATATTACTATTGCAGTAAACGAGCCTGTTTTAAACACACGCTCGCCTGCAAACGAACGCCGACGCGACACATGAGGTACATCGCTTTTTATATGCTCGCGCTAACTGAAAGCCTATGTGATTCCCCTGTGGCTCAGTGGCAGAATCATACGCTTTCATGCGAGAGACCCGCGTTCGAGCCCAGCTCTCGGGGAAAATAAAATTTATGCTGCTTGCTTCTCCGAGCTCGCGGCCAGTCTTTCTTACTTACAGAAAGCAAACCCGCCCCTCGCACCACACCTTCTCAGGGTGCTCGAGTATTTTTTGAGCGTCTAAACACGAGAGAAGAATAGACGGTTAAATCCCGCAGCCCTGCGGCTGGACCACCGTCGAAGCTTAACGCTCTGTCAGTCCCCGTTGCCACGGCTACTGCAGCTGTTTACCCCGCAGTCAACGAGCCGGTATCTACCCGCTCGCCTGCGCGCATCCGCCGTTCTCACGGCAACCCAGAAAAATGTCAAAAGAGCATAATGTCTGGTTGCACGGCTGACGCCGTATGTGTTTCTAGTACAGTGAATGTGCCCACGTTCTGTGCTCACCCCTGTACACAAGCACTATACATCCCGTGTCTCTCACAGAGCCCACTCTCATGAAGCAGGCAAAAGCCGCTTTAGTGTTAAAAGTAGGTCACGTGTCCACTTCTCCGTGCCCACACCTACTCACTGCCCGCTCTGTCACACGGCCTCGCACGACCGGTCATGTTTTAAATGTGAGTCCTGTGCCCGCCCTCGAGCGCTCACACATACATTTTCGCGCCTCACACTATATGTTCCCCGTCCAAAGCCACCGGGACACTGTGTGTAAAACGGCCAGCTATCGCTACGTGCGATCCGCCGTATCTAACCACCAAGAGCGCGCGCGCCGCGCCCGCCCCTGAATGTAACTCCTGTGCCCGCCCTCGAGCGCTCACACATACTAACGAACATTTTCGCCCCGACGCCGCCATCGCGCGTCGCGCCTCACACTTTATGTTCCCCGTCTAAAGCCACCGGGACACTGTGTGTAAAACGGCCAGCTATCGCTGCGTGCGATCTGCCGTATCTAAGCACCAAGAGCGCGCGCGCCGCGCCCGCCCCTCCGTTTCGAGCTCTCGAGCCCGCGATGCGCGGCGATCGGAGCCCGGAGGCCATTCTGCCCCTGGCTGCACACGCAAAAGCGTGGGAAACTATTCCAGGCGCATCAGAACGGGTGCTAAGCACAGTAAAACAGGGCTATACTCTGCAGTTCGCCGCCCTCCGCGCTTTCAAGCGCGTATCGAGACCAGAGTGAATGGGGAAGTAGCACATCTACTTCAAGCAGAAATAGCTACACTTCTGTGCAAAAGGGCTATGGAACCGGTTTCCCCTTCCATGAGCGAGTCGGGCTTTTACAGCCGTTATTTCCTCGTTCCCAGAAGGACGGAGCACTCAGACCAATTTTGGATCTGAGACGTTTGAACGAGGCTCTTATGAGAAGACCGTTCAAAATGCTCACAACCAGACAAATTCTCGCGCAAATTCGCCCGAGGGACTGGTTTATATCTCTCGATCTAAAAGACGCGTGCTTTTCAGATCCTGATAATACCCCGTCACAGGCCATTCTTGAGATTCGCCTTCGACGGTCAGGTATATCAGTACACGGCCCACCTGTCGACACAGCGCGCGCGCTGCATTCGACGCCTGGCCGCGTCCCTCCGGCCGGGCAGCACCGTACCTCTCAAAACATTTCAGAGGCTACTGGGTTGTATGGCCTCAGCCGCAGCAGTGCTTCGGCTGGGTCTTTTACGAATGCGCCCGCTACAACGCTGGCTGAATGCCCGAGTGCCTCACAGAGCATGGGCTTCCGGCGGTATTCGCATCAGAGTGACTCAGAGCTGCGTTTCAGCTCTGAAGCCCTGGTTAGCGGCCGACTGGTACCAGCGGGGAGTGACAATGGGAGCTATCTCACACCGCAAAATTATCTCGACGGACGCTTCCACCTCAGGCTGGGGCGCTCTGTTCGAGGGCAAACCGGCTTTTGGCCTATGGTCAGACCGGGAAAAATGCCTCCACATAAACTGTTTGGAGATGATAGCGGTCGAGAACGCGCTCAGGCGCTTCCTCCCATTCATACGGGATCACCATGTGCTAGTCCGCTCGGACAACATGTCCGTGGTATCCTATGTGAACCGACAGGGCGGTGTCAGATCCAGGAATCTGTGCAGGCTGACAGAACGCCTTCTCGTGTGGGCTTACCGCTCGCTGCGCTCGCTGAAAGCCGCGCACGTACCGGGCCACCTGAATGTCGGTCCAGACAGACTGTCCAGGGACAACATTCCCCCGGGAGAATGGTCTCTGCACCTCCAGACAGTCCAGTTTCTCTGGCGCCTATTCGGCAGAGCGGAAATCGACCTCTTTGCGTCGAAAGACAATGCTCAATGCCTGAAGTTTTAATTTGAAGAGCGAGGACGCGCTGTCCCAGACATGGCCCAGCCTCCCGCTGTATGCTTTTCCTCTGATCTCCCTGTTGCCACAGGTCATTTCGAGGATCAGAGAAACGCACCACTCAGTGCTGCTTATAGCCCCGCGATGGGAAAACCAAACTTGGTACCCAGAGCTAGTGAGGCTGTCGCACTCACCCCCGTGGCCGATCCCGGTGAGAAAGGATCTCCTCTCCCAAGCCGCTGGATCGATCTGGCATCCCCATCCAGAGCGCTGGTCGCTGCATGCATGGGTGATCAACGGATACCCGTTGACCTGTCAGAAGGGGTCGTGAACACGATCACACAGTCGAGAGCCCCCTCCACGAGACGGCTCTATGCGTCTAAATGGTCGGTGTTTTCTAAATGGTGCGCTACTCAAAACCTGGATCCGCGCGCATGCGGGGTCCCGCGGGTGCTCTCCTTCTTACAAGAGCTGTTGGAAAAGGGCAGATCCCCTTCCACGCTCAAAGTATATGTAGCCGCTATTACAGCGTTCGCTGAGACGACGCGCGGCCGGGCAATGGGAAGGAATGAGCTCATTATCCGCTTCCTCAGAGGAGCTAGACGGATGAATCCCCCGCGGCCCCCCTCGGTTCCCTCGTGGGATCTGTCCTTGGTCCTGGCGGCCCTAAAGGCTTTTCCCTTTGAACCGCTTGAATCCGCGGATCTAAAGTATCTGTCGCTTAAAACCGTTTTTCTGATAGCTCTGTCTTCAGTCAAACGAGTGGGTGATTTGCACGCGCTATCTGTTAGCCCTGCATGTCTCGAGTTCGGGCCGAATGACTCGAAAGTCATTCTCAGACCGAGGCACGGTTACATCCCCAAAGCGATTGGAACCCTGTTTAGGGCACAAGTTATTTCCCTCTCGGCTCTGCCAGCATCCGATAGTGGGGACAGTGATAACCTTCTATGCCCTGTCCGGGCGCTGAGAGTTTACATCACGCGCTCCGCCGCTTTCAGGCGTTCAAAGCAGCTCTTTGTTTCCTTCGGCGGACGCACCAAAGGTCTTGCCGCCTCGAAGCAGAGCTTGTCCAGGTGGATAGTGGACGCGATAGCAGCAGCTTATGCCTCCAAACACCTGCAGTGCCCTCTGGGCATCAGAGCCCATTCCACTAGAGGCATGGCCTCCTCGTGGGCCTGGTCCAGCGGAATTTCTATCCACGACATTTGTATGGCGGCGAGCTGGGCCTCCCCGTCAACATTCGTGAGGTTTTATAACCTGGAAGTTCCTGCCCTACAGGCAAAAATATTGTCAGTATAAGTGACATGTATGCTCTGCCCAGCTCCCGTGTGCAGACTACGTTCATATGCTGGCGCTATTCTGGTAACTACTCAGGGTGAAGTGTTTGACTCAGACCGGCTGATCCGTTCTGTTTCCTATTTCCCGTTACGCGCTGTTATCGGTGCTGGCCCGCGCTGCTGGCCGCCCGCATTATTCTCTGCCGCGCGGGAATTTTTCTCTTCATGTGAGACCGACTATGTCGTTTTCTCCTACCCTTATGAGTGCTTATGTACTGTATGGGCTCGCTCCGCCGGCCCTACTGTTTGTACTGTTATGTTTATAGACCGGCCGCGCCGCTCTATTTCATATGCTGCATGAAGTGCATGTACTGCGCTGGCCCGTCTCTCCGACCGGCCACATTTCCCAGCAGAGTGTTTTCCCCGGTTCCCCTGGGATTCATGGGCTGGATGCTCGGCGCACACGGCGTTGACAAAGGGTTCCCGATGCGTAAGCTACTTACGCAATACGAGAGAACCTCTCGTAAGAGAACGTACTCGGTTACTAATGTAACCTCGGTTCTCTCTAGAAGAGGGAACGAGTATTGCGTAACCTGCCGTGTCGCGCCACGAGCTTTTGCGCTTCAGACTGCGAAAACCAGAATTTTAGCCTGTGAGCGCTGAATATATACATGCTGGCCACGCCCATTCTGACGGTTAGAAGGGTGTGGAGGGCGCGAAGCGCCCTCATTGGTTGCCGCGTTCAGAGCGCTCACCGATAGGCTTAAGCAGTTGCAGCCGAGCAGCCAATGAGCACGCTTATTTAGCCTGCCTAGGTCTGTCGGCTGCTGCACTGCGTTGACAATGAATACAAAATTAAGGATAATTTTTTGGCTTCAGATCTCGAAGAAAGAAGACTTTCCCGATGCGTAAGCTACTTACGCAATACTCGTTCCCTCTTCTAGAGAGAACCGAGGTTACATTAGTAACCGAGTACGTTTCCATATCTTTAGTAGACAGAAAACCTTTCAATCTGGCAATACCTCTTAGCTGAAAAAAGCTGATCTTCACCACCGCATTAATCTGTTTATCAAATTTTAATTCAGCGTCGAAGATCACTCCAAGGTTTCTAACATGAGTCTTAACATTGGAGGCAAGGGTGCCCAGCTCTTCGGAGAGCTGTTTAGCTAACTTCTGTGGGCCGAACACCACCACTTCATATTTTGACTCATTCAATTGAAGGAAACTGTCTGCCATCCACTGCCATATCTCATCCAGGCATTTGAACAACGCTGACCCATAGCCTTGGTCACAGAGTTTAATGGAAAATACAACTGGGTATCATCAGCATAACAATGATATGCCACTCCATGTCTCTGACAAATTAAACCCAGGGGGAGCATATATAAAGAAAACAGGACAGGGCCAAGGCATGAGCCTTGAGGGACCCCACAAACAACGGGGTGAACAGAAGAGATAGAATACCCTATTTCCACCGCAACGGTTCTTCCCTGTAGGTAGGACACGAACCAGGCTAACACAGATCCCCCAATACCCACCCACTTACTCAATCGTTCAAGAAGAATCCCGTGGTCCACTGTATCAAATGCAGCGCTAAGATCCAGTAACACTAGCGCTGTGCAATTCCCTGAATCTACCGATAAAAGCAGATCGTTTGACACCTTAAGAAGGGCAGTTTCGGTACTGTGTTGCGATCTAAAGCCTGACTGAAACGTATCAAAAATATTATTTTTGTTTAAAAATATAGAGAGTTGTTTGAGTACCACCTTCTCCAGCATTTTGGACAAAAAAGGTACCTTAGAGATTGGGCTGTATACACAGAGGGGTCTAAACTCGTTTTCTTTAAAAGCGGTAGTACAAGAGCGTGCTTAAAATAAGATGGCACTTTCCCCTCCGTAAGACTCTGATTTACTAAGACTGTTATAGTGGACCCCACCACGTCCCACACCTGGATCAACAAACGGGGCAGTAAAATATCCAGCGAACAAAAAGCTGGCTTCAGCTATTTGCAATCATTTATAGACCTCCCATTTTTAACAAGGAGTTTATAAGGGAGTTTTCTGAGTTCTTTTTTTTTTTTTTTTTAACAATCTTTTTATTGAGATGTATCAAAATATAACAATGTAATACAACAATATTATAGTTACATCTTTTCATATAAAAAAATAAATAATAAAATAATAAAATAAAATAAAATAAAATAAAATAAAATAAAATAAAATAAAACAAGGCACAGGTTATTTTAAATAGCAACACAGGTTATTCCAGAAAGTAATACAGTAGGAAGGGGAAGTTGAAAATACAAAACACGCATAGAAGGCATACAACAAATCATTATTTAACAATGTTTTCTTTAAATAAATAAAAAAATATGAAAAGGGGGATAAATAAGATAGGTCAAGTGTCAAGTTAGCTTGTCTTCTCCTGTCTTATTTAGTACAGGTACATTCCCAAAATCCGAATTTGATATAAAGGATATAAAGGGTGTCCAAATTTTCTCAAAAGAAGAAATTTTACCTTTCAAGATATAAGTTATCTTTTCCATAGCTAAACAGAAGGACATGTTATTGATCCACTGTACGATAGATGGCTTTTCCACTTTCTTCCAATACAAGGCTATTAGACGCTTTGCTTGAAGTATACTAATATCAACAAGTTTACGAGTGCTGCCATGGTAGTCAGGGATAGTGGGCCGCCGTGCCCGGGCCATAAATGCTGCGACAGCCTTTAAGTTCTCAGAACAGTACAATACCCACAAGCTAGCAAATAAGCAACATTTTTTTAAACCAGAGTGTAGAGGAACGTGTCTTAGACTTTAATACGGAGTGCAACCATATATTGAATTATATCGCCCCCTGGAGACAGGTAAAAGCAAAAACTGTATCTCAGCCATGGCTTAATGATGAGAGTCGACTGTTGAGGCAATTATGGAGGCAGGCAGAGAGGAAATGGTTGAAGGACAAACTGCAGGTCTCTTACGAGATTTTAAGAGAGCGCATGCTGTCTTATCAACAGTTTGTAAAAGCGGCTAAGGAGAAACACTTCTCGGACTTAATCTCCAAAAACCAGCATAGCCCAAAAATTTTATTCCGTGTGATTAATTCTGTTATGAGTCCTGCCAGCCCCTTTGCTTTTGAGCATTCTGAGAGAGCTTGTGAAAAGTTCGCTCAGTTTTTTATGGATAAGATTACAACTATTAGAGCCGGCATTTTGAAGTCTGTCAGTGTTCAAAGTAGCCTGAAACCACCATTCGATTCGTGTGCTGGGGGTCAGTTGATCACATTTGAGCCGGTTTCTTCGTCTGATTTGCTGGAGCTGGCTCTCTGTACCAACATTACTAAGAGGAGGATTACAACATAAAAGACAAACAAAGACCGACGGCATGCCGAGTGAATCACAGGCGCCATCTTGTCAACCTTGTCAAGTTTTCAGCATCCCTCCACCACCCCGACTCCTCACTCTTGGCTTGTTTTTTCACAGCCAGGAATATGGGGGGAGTACTCTGGGTTCGGGCCGAATACCGAGCCCGGAGCCCTCTCCTCGGACAGCACGCCAAATACGCATTTATTCTATATGACTTATTGTAAGTGTGAACTCGTGAACCTCCTTCAGGGAATACGTAACCTAGACTGGACGGCACATTCAATATACAAAGGGCTGCAGCTGCTCTTACATTAAAAATAAGGTGAATAGCTTTCTAGAAATCCTGAAGACCTTGATTAGCTTGTTCAAGTGTGTTTAATTAGGGTTGGAGAAAAACTCTGCAGAAAAGTGAACCTTGAGGGCCATAGTTGAAAACCGCTGGTTTAAACAATATCTGAGATGCATTTACATATAAATATTGTTATTTACAGATATGTTATACAACCTACATAAGGCAGTGGTCTTCTAACTGTCATGGAACCTCGCAAGTGACTGATTTGGAAATGCTCTCTATATACAAAAATCAGAGGAGAGTCAATACAGTTTCAATACAATCTGACTTTAGAATTTTAACTTACAAGTTAATAGTAACGTCGGCTGCGTTCTGCTTCAGTCCAAGATTCTGAGGCAATGACACTCAGCGCCGTTGATTGGCAAATAAATACCATTGTTTGACAAATAAATACATGATTGATGGTTATCTTACCAACATTTTATCATCTAAGCTTTTCTGGTACACATCAAATAAGTTATTATTAATTAGTGAGTCCACAAATGCCTTAGGTATGCTGAGCATTTGCAGCTTATATATGGACCGCATGCCAGTTTTATGCACATATTTAGAATTTATGTGTGTAAGAACTGATTTTCCTGCTAAAACAAAACGCACCCTGCAATAACGCCATAAAATGCCCCCTGACAGCAGATAGCAAAGACAGAGCACAGAACCTTGTCCTGCCCAAACGTATCTCCTTGTCCCTTTGTTTGACTTCAACTCATCCCCCCTCTCCCTCCTCTTCTCCCTCCTCAAGTCACTGAAAGTTCATTAAGAATGTCTATTTAACACATATGGTGTTTCTTGTGAATATGTTGTTTTTCCTTTACATGTTTGATGTCATTTTAAAGGGCACAGTGCGATTGGTAAAATGGTCTTAATTTCATTGCAGTCATTGGTTTAATGAGAAAGATTGAGAACTTAGGATAATCTTGTATCTCTCTGGCTGATATCTCTTTACGATATCTCAAGAAACCAGGTGCTACCCCCCTGGGGTACATGGATTGGCCCAACCAACTCTAAACAACATTTGTATAACCCCCTTCTGTTCTGGTCTGGTATTTAAGGCGAGGGAATAGAACACACTTTGGGAATCTTTTACCAGGATCTTTCCCCCACAGTAATGTTTCAGTATTTTCCTGTTGGAAGGTCCTGACACATTACTGTGTGTCTCTGTCAGGAAAACATTACTTACTTTTAGAGTCATCTTTGAGTAAATGATGTCATGTATTTTTGAATTGGCTTTTAATAATTTACTTCTGTAATTGGCATGATACATTTTTACCTGACAAATAAATGTTAACCTTGATTTATTCTGCATTCTTCTGAAATCATTATTTCCAGTAGATTAATGTGTAGTCTGGTGTTTCCGCAAAACCTTGTCCAGAATAGATCAAACTGAAGGCACTTTGAATGGACCATGGGGCACATCTTAGGAGACCTTCTGATTTCTGACTATTCCCTGACTTAGCATGTTGTATGCTACAAATATTATATAAATTACACCTATGGGTCTGTAGTGTGCGACCGCATAGGGTAAAATATTTGTACTACACCCTCTGACTATTTCAGGACTGGCTGGTTTGTGATCGTGAGCGCGCAGTCGCGACGTGACGTCTCAAAGCGACACTAGGTCCGTAATGAACGAATAATTGAAAGTATGGGATAATCAGAATAATCAAAGATCTAAATTAATTCATAATCAATATTTATGAGTATTTTCTAATCAGAAATACGATCTAAATTTGGTTATCATTTGAAATTGGAGTCAGATTACGCATAGAGCTAAAGTAATACTAAAACGAAGTTCCAATAAATTAAGTGAACTTCACTGGATCGCTGAAAAGACATACACGCTTTAAACCTTCGCCAGGCCGTTGGATTCCGTCGTTGGGCCAATGGATGGTCCTTACAAAGTGGTGACAGTCCCTCCGTGATTCTCCAGGTTGCGAGTGTCTTTTCAGCGAAATATTGGGACTTGCAGCAAATAAGAGAAGTAAGATGTCCTTCTCTTTCTTCAGCCGTTTGGTAAGTCAATTCTCTTTTGCCTTTTAGAAGTGTTGAGGGAAAATTCAGACGCACCTCACATAGACACATTTGTAGAATGGGTCGGCATACCCAGTTAGACCGGAGAACGCAAAATCCGTTGGGGCTTGAGAATTAGATAAAACCACATATCAGGGACATGATAGCGGCAGCGTAGATGAGAAAAGATATCCCTTGCTTTAACTTTAAATACCTCCTTGTTTGTCTAAGCAACAAGTGATGAAACCTAAATTGGAATAACATCATCCAAATTTTATTCTGGTACTCAACAGAGGGTTGAAAACTAAAAACTTAAATTCTGAGGTAATGTCGTTACATTTAATTATTTGTTTTGTTGCAACAACATTGCAACATTGGAAACAAGAAAATGGTCACGCTAACTTGTGAAAAACCTTGTGAATTGATGAGCTAAAAGATAACAAGTAAAACTGTCTCACTTGAATCCTTTGTGTGTGAAGTGTAAAGTTGGACAAAACAGTGTAATTTAAAGTAGAATATTTCAAAAGAAATTATCTGAGAAAATGATCGCTCAGTCCTAGAGAACAGCTGCTATGCAGAAGTCCTAGAGGCTGAAATTGGGAAAAATACGCTAAATTCTAAAACTGATGCATATAATGACAATTATTGTGTTACTAAGAGGCTTGTAACCAGGCCTGATAGTGTCAGAGGACATGCACAGCTTGTCCTTATCTTATGAGATAATTTAGACAAAGACCAATATGAATTACATCAAAGTAATCATGGTTCTTTGAAAATCTTTTAATAGTGTCAAAAAGTTCATGACTGATGTCCCGTATATGGTTTAAACAACACCATTTAAGGCTCAGTCTTATAAAACATAGCTTTTAATTTGGTTTTATACCAGACTTTGCAATCACTGCATTATTGTATGCTTTCGAGGTCTCAAAAGAGACTGATAAAAGCAACAAACCATAAAACAATCTTGGCGCCCTCCATGAGACCTGTTTGTCCAACCTTTCTTTCATATTCAAATAAGATTCTTAAAAGAATGCAACTGATAACATCTCAGCCTAAAATAAGATAATTGTGTCCAATTCTAAATTGTAGTCACAAAAATCTTTAAATTGAGCAATGATTTGACCCATGTTTCTCAATTCATGCAGTCCATTGAAGGTTCACAGCATCAAAGCAGCTGTAACTGGTTTCCAGTTTGTATTGTTGCTGTGTACACAATGCTCATGCCAGCACAGCTGGAGCTGCAGGGCCAATCACCTTCTAAAAGATCAGTGAGAAGATAACAAGTCAGTTTGGACAAATTACTCAGTAAAAACCCCCGAGACCAGTAAATAAGATTGGTATGATTTATACAATTTTATAAAATATAATTTATATTATGACCAGATTGTAATATATATTATATTGTAATGGCCAAGAATGGCTTTAATCTCGTAATGATTCAGCATTGGGTTGGAAGAGGAAAGAATGTTTAATGAGAATTAAAAGAATCAGAATGTAGAAAGATGGTACGTGTATGTAGGGAACAAGAAGGAACACTAGTGTTGGGAGGAATGAGATAATAGATGGTTAGAGAAAGTATTGGAAAGGAAACTGAAAGGAAGAATGAATCAGAAAGAACTTCTTTACCTTCTATTTGTGCAAAAATCTTTAATGAGAGAAATTACAATGCTCAGTATATACCAACTAAAATGATCAACCTGATTACCATGTCTTAAATATCCATCCAAAGCCACAGGATGATTTAATTTTGATCTAATAGATCTTTAACCCAGTAACAAGGGGAGGTACAAATTTTAATTTTCTCTTGCAACAAAACCACAAACGAAGTGGTGCAAGTGTTATCAAACTCCCCTCTGGGGGCTTCAGCTCACATGGAATCTGATCAGGGAAGGTATTTTACTGGACATGTAAGAACAGTTGTGTGAAATGTAAATATCAGGCAGAAAATCTAGTCTTTATGGACCACAGAGATCCAAATGGTCAAGAGTTGAATGGCACCATAAATTCCAAAGGCTAAAACAAACAAGCACAGCACCACCCCTGGTGATCTAATTGCTCTAAACACAGATCTGGCTAGTGTAAATAAACAACATCATGTAAAGAGATTCCCCTAGCAGACCTGAGGGTCCTAATGCTCACAACACAGCAGACTGTTTGAGTTTAGATGCAATAGCAGTCAGATCTGACTATTATCACTGTTTAATTGACCTTTTCTTTGCAAACACATGATCATGAGAATGATACATGTCTTTGTAAACAAAAACACATTTTCTTCTAATGGCGTAAAATCTTAACAGATCAAAGCCATCAGTAACAACTGTCTGGCTAAAGCCATCAAATAAATATTGAGATAGACCATCTATCTTAAATGCAATTTGTATAAAGGCTCAAGATTAAACTGTGTTTTCCTCTCTAGGTCTATTTCCCTACAGGCTGACAAATGACTTTCTTTAGAACCAGATTCCACAAGGGTCTGGTTCTGCCTGCCTTAAGCAGGACACACAACTTTACATTAGGAGATGGGGGTGGAGAAACTTCCAAGGGGCCGCTCACACCTCATAACACTACAGAAGCAGCTCCTGTATGTGGCCTCCCGGTGTAGCACTGGAACTAAATTATGCAACACAAATTATGGTAGGATAAAACACCACCCATCTCCTGTACACAAACATACACAATACACACCATCACTATGGCAATCTTAGAACATCTCTACCTGGCATAGATCATAAGACTAACCAGGCCAAAATTATTCACATCATGCAATACATCATTTACCTTCATACATATAGGACAAGGAAAATTATTTTAATAATTTCTTTTCAGCATTACAGTCTTCAAAACTTCCTGTATGTAAATACTGTGCTGTGCATAGGACATGCATGGCTGTGGTCACACATCAATTGATTTAAATCCACATAAAAAAAAAAAAAAATCTTATTGAGACCTATTAATCAATGCAACTGGTCTTTGGACAAAATATTTATTATGTCCAGTCGTTAGCGTTGTTGCAAACCAGGAGGGCCCCCTAGTTTCCAACAAATGACTAATGACGATAAAAAATGATCTAAACAGCTAAATCTAAAATGCAGGCATTTCTATTTGTCAACTATACAATTCAGACCTGCACTATTGAGTGTGACCTAGTCTGTACATCAAATGCACAGAGGATAATTACAAAAGTTAAACCAGAGAATTTAAATCTCTGTTTCTATACATTTCATTCTCTAATTGAATCTATTAAAACATTAAGTTTCATTGATGATTTGCACTTATAACAACTAATGTAGACAATTTTACAATTATGAAATTGTGTATTTCCATGTTTAATTATGTGATATACTCTAATTACTCTAATTATGCATACAACTAGTAAATATACTAGTTATGGTGACTTTCTGCTACCCGTCCTTGATTCATCCAGACCAAGTCTAAATCCTACTACCAGATCACTGCGGTAGTGAAGAATTTGGTGATCAAATTACACGTTCATTAAATATATGATTTTGAAAAAGAGACCATATTTACCACTCGCACCTTTGACTTTTGGGTTTCATATTTTTGAGTACATCATGTTTTGTTATCTTGTGTTCTTGTGTTTATCCAATAACTTTTCCTCATCTTACAATAACCACAAATACATCAGTGTTCAATTATTGCATGGTCATTCAAAAGTTGTTCAGGTGTCTTACACGCAGTGGAGCGTCATCAGTGAAATGATTCCTTCAACAATGGAGTTCTGATCTACCCGGCAAATGAAACCTTCTGCTTGAAGGTGACCGAGGACTTCTCAAAGGGTCAGTTAAAACATCCTAGGGAGGACAAAGATGTTTCCGCAAAGCATTATGATGACACTTTCCAATGACACTTTCTGATCATGCTGACCAAAGCAAACAGACTTGATACAACGAGATCATTCTACAGACTGAATACCAACGCAGCCAAGTGCAGGTGGAAGCAAACCCGGCCAAGAGGGTCATGTGACACCCTGTCCAGCTGCTGCAGAATCCCCGCATTCTGCCATGCTTTCATTTTAATATTCAACCTGTCTTAATGCTGTTATTTCAGGTGACGACTGGATTCCTGCACCAATCGACGAACGCTGCAAACTACAGTGGTCAGCCCTATATGAACACTCAGAGAATAACACTGAAAATGTGGAAACAGGAAAATGTCCAAAAAATGTCCCCTTAGGCCTGATCTAAATCTGTCCCAAGGGGCCAGGGGCCGTCTGTAAGAACTGATTTTCCTGCTAAAACAAAACGCACCCTGCAATAACGCCATAAAATGCCCCCTGACAGCAGATAGCAAAGACAGAGCACAGAACCTTGTCCTGCCCAAACGTATCTCCTTGTCCCTTTGTTTGACTTCAACTCATCCCCCCTCTCCCTCCTCTTCTCCCTCCTCAAGTCACTGAAAGTTCATTAAGAATGTCTATTTAACACATATGGTGTTTCTTGTGAATATGTTGTTTTTCCTTTACATGTTTGATGTCATTTTAAAGGGCACAGTGCGATTGGTAAAATGGTCTTAATTTCATTGCAGTCTTTGGTTTAATGAGAAAGATTGAGAACTTAGGATAATCTTGTATCTCTCTGGCTGATATCTCTTTACGATATCTCAAGAAACCAGGTGCTACCCCCCTGGGGTACATGGATTGGCCCAACCAACTCTAAACAACATTTGTATAACCCCCTTCTGTTCTGGTCTGGTATTTAAGGCGAGGGAATAGAACACACTTTGGGAATCTTTTACCAGGATCTTTCCCCCACAGTAATGTTTCAGTATTTTCCTGTTGGAAGGTCCTGACACATTACTGTGTGTCTCTGTCAGGAAAACATTACTTACTTTTAGAGTCATCTTTGAGTAAATGATGTCATGTATTTTTGAATTGGCTTTTAATAATTTACTTCTGTAATTGGCATGATACATTTTTACCTGACAAATAAATGTTAACCTTGATTTATTCTGCATTCTTCTGAAATCATTATTTCCAGTAGATTAATGTGTAGTCTGGTGTTTCCGCAAAACCTTGTCCAGAATAGATCAAACTGAAGGCACTTTGAATGGACCATGGGGCACATCTTAGGAGACCTTCTGATTTCTGACTATTCCCTGACTTAGCATGTTGTATGCTACAAATATTATATAAATTACACCTATGGGTCTGTAGTGTGCGACCGCATAGGGTAAAATATTTGTACTACACCCTCTGACTATTTCAGGACTGGCTGGTTTGTGATCGTGAGCGCGCAGTCGCGACGTGACGTCTCAAAGCGACACTAGGTCCGTAATGAACGAATAATTGAAAGTATGGGATAATCAGAATAATCAAAGATCTAAATTAATTCATAATCAATATTTATGAGTATTTTCTAATCAGAAATACGATCTAAATTTGGTTATCATTTGAAATTGGAGTCAGATTACGCATAGAGCTAAAGTAATACTAAAACGAAGTTCCAATAAATTAAGTGAACTTCACTGGATCGCTGAAAAGACATACACGCTTTAAACCTTCGCCAGGCCGTTGGATTCCGTCGTTGGGCCAATGGATGGTCCTTACATGTGCATCTTGGCATTTCCATTCAGTGTTTATTTTTATGCTATTTGCCAAAATTCGCGTAAAATAGGTGAATGGAAATATGGCTAATGATAAGCATCACAATGTCTCTATAAATGTGTGCAATTACAGTGGTTAATCTACATAATGTGATCATATCCATTGATTCACCTACAGAAGCCATGACTTCATGTGTGTCAATGGCTGTGGCACATTCTATGAATTATCTATGAATAATTCTGTAATACAGTAACATACAAAGTAAACTTGTTTTACTGGCCAATACGTCAATGTTCCTACTTTATACTGACACCTCATTGTTATAGCATCACATAAAAGCAGAATTTTCTGAATTCATGTGTCTCATTTTTGTTGTCAAACAAACTCACAGACCTCTGAGCACAATGCAACATCAGTGTATTGTGTATTGTGTTTGTTTGCCTATGTTTGCTTCGCACCCTTAATGAACAGATCACTGGAGGATCGTCACAGCAGCAGATCTCTGAATACAGAACAGGTGTTAACAGGGCCCAAAGGATTTACCAATGTGAAATACTAAATAGCCACAAAAGCGTATTTCTTTAGATGATTAGTTTCTGTCTGAAGTTAGAAAATGAACTGGTCAAACTAACAAAGATGCAAAGTCACTGTCTGAATGACAGGTCAGTGGCCAGGTGCACACAGACAAAGTGGTTTTGGGGCTTATAAATGGCAATGATAATACAGTAACCCAAATTTACATTTGGACACACTTGCCACAGCAACTAAAAATGTAAGAGTTTAAACTAAATATCAAGAATAGGTGTTCATTTAAAAAAAAGATAAATAGTTTTCAAACAAAACATTTGACAAAAATATATGGATTCATACAACCAATTCTTTCTGCAGATGTCACTTGTTTTGATATTTTATATCCAATGCAAATACTGTACATACATTCATATTGATATGTCAAATGTTTGAATACTATTGTCTTGCATGTCAGAGCTGTCAAGCAGGTGGAGATGTGTTGGTACTTTGGAGATTTGTTTTTGCTTGTTTTTTAAACTTGGAGATACTTCTCTGAGATCAATCCCTGGAAATGGACACAGATATTGTAGCAGGCATATCATCACGACATGTTCATGTGCTCAGGTGCGGGAATGACACATACAAATGTATCTATCACCAATTACTAAACTTTAAGGTCTGGATTTAAGGTGCCAATTCATGTGTGAAAATGTCATTCTCCCTCCAAACCATTCTTTCACAATTAGAGCCTGATGAATCTTGATATTGTCATCCTGGTATATGGCCATGATTGTTTAAGAAATGAAAAGCTACACACTCAGTTAGGGTTAGATAGGGATGACAGCCTTTCTATTGCTGCATCTGAATGCGACGAGTGGGTTGGCTCCGTGTCCGGCCCCGCACCCTCAACACAAGCCAGCGCGTGCGAATCAGGCTGGATGCAGAGCTTCTCTGTTTGCTAAGGCCGTTGAAGATCTGAGGCTCGAGTGGTCTTCGACCAAGGAGCCGACGCGTAGCAGCTTAGATGTATCGTTTCTGCAGGGGTGCCAACAGGCCCCTCAGCAGAGGCCTGCCCCCTTCTTTCCAGAAGTGCACAGCGAGCAAACGAAGTCGTTGTAAGCACCACATTCGGCTCGCCGAAAGCCTTCCATCTCCTCAACTCTCTCGACTGAAAAAAGTGATTCCTCCCCTCAAAGAAGCGGTGGCCGCACACCTATGCCCGCCCACTGCTATGGGATGGAAAGCCAAAGCGAAGCATCCGTCTAAGCCTTGCCGCGCCACTTCAGCCCTCGCTGGCCGAGAATACACCTCCGCTTGCCAAGCTGCTTCGGCGCTTCACACCATGGCTGTTTTTCAGGCCAAACTTCTCTGCTCGATGGACGAATCTGGACATAAACCGGAAGCTTTGAGGGACCTGCGCAGCGGGATTGGAAGGAGAATGGCGAACTTGACGGTGCTTGAACATCACCTCTGGTTAAACTTAACAGAGATGAAGGATGCAGACAGGGCAGCTTTTCTCGACTCCCCTGTCTCCACCACCGGTCTGTTCGGCCCAGCAGTCAAAGGTTTCGCGGAACGCTACACTGAGGCTCAGAAGGTGTCACAAGCTATGTGTCACTTCTTCCCTAAGCATTCCAGCTCTGCTTCAAGCCGCCACAAAAAGGTGCCAACTCCTCAGCAGGTAAAGTCAGCGCCGCCGGTCACACAGCCTTGCCCAGCGGATGAGGTCCGTCACCACTCTTGCTCAGCTAAGCGGCAGTTCCCAGAGCAGCGGGTACTCCGACCCAAGATTGTGTTGGACCCCGAGCCTCGAAAGCCTTCCTAGCCATGGCGAAAGGGAGGAAAAGAGAGTGTTGAGTCCTGCCGAGGCCGGGCCAATCTACTAAAAGCCTTTTATACATTTTCCAGTCCCCTCATTAACTCAGGCGGCTGGAAATGTCAATACTGCAGTAAACGAGTCTGTTATGAAACATGCATACCTGCAAACAAACGCCATTATTTTTTTTCGAAAAGGAAAGTTGTCTTAAAAAAGGAGTTTCCCCATAGCGTAAGCTACTTACGCAACACTCGTTCCCTCTTCTCAGGGAACCGAGGTTAAATAGTAGTTCAATAGTCATCATAACTTCCAGTGGCGCTGCTCTGCTTGCGACCCGGGCTCTTGCTCTACTGCATCCGTCTGTTGTTTGTTTATTTTTATTAGTTTTTAGCTATTTTATTTTTATTTTAAACTGTGACTGCTCTAACGCCGATACCAGTACCACAATGTTTGTTCAGCTGTGTCTAGCAGTTGCTGTATTGGGATATCTTGCACGGTGCCAAACACTACATACAGGTGTGGCAACTTGGACGCCAATCAGCTACACCAGAGACGCATTGCTTGCGCTTTGCCATGCCGGGCCACCTCTTTATAACCTGCCTGTTTGCGTGAGGTCGTCATCTGAACGCAAAAGAAGGCATAGGAGACGAGGCGAAATACGGCAACATCTTCGACGACGAGGAAACAGACCACCTTTACCATCGATGTTACATCTCTAATGATTAATAATTATGAAATAATTATTAGATGCGCATACGAATAAGGGTTATTCTGATTTGAATTATGCTTCAAAAAAGAGTAAACCTTAGTTCCCTTTCGTGGTCACTCCGAGTTACGTCGGATGACGACGATTGGGGTTTCGCTTAGAAAGCCTCTCACCTTCGAGTATATAAAATGAGCCAATGGCAATGAAATGCCATGGGTCTGCGGAATTTGCATAGCGTATCTCCGCCCACCGCAGGGGGTATATAAGGAAGTACGCTGCAACATGCAGATATGTTTCCGCTTCGGAGCCAAGTTCAGTACTTCACTCCACAAGCCTTTTGAGTGTCATCTCAAATCTCTTCGAGACGAGCGGCTCTTCAGTGTGTTGGTGTGACGGCGCTTTCCAGCGAGATTGCATTTGCTGCTGCTGATTTGTGCAGTAATCTGCCGACAGTGAGTGTGTTTCTCCCTGGGCGCTTCAACACTCTGCTGAGCTTTTCCACTCTCTAAAAGAGCTGCACGCGGCACGTCTTTATCAAGATGGTTCGCCCGTGTATTTTCTGGATGTGTGTGCGTGAGTCATCTGCCTAACGGTCGCGAGCGCTGTTTTGCATGTTGGGCTTAATCATGCTCGGCAGGGCTCGTTGATGAGTCATGTTTTCATTGCGGGAACATGACCATCGCGATGTTTATAGATCAAGACTCAATGATCTCCATGTGAGTAGAGTCCCCTCTGCTACACCCCAATTTATCTCTTCCTCGAGAAGGGATACTTTGGCTGGTGGCCAGGGTGATCTGAGGGTTTGGTGTGGCACAACAACCGACGAGTCAATTCCTCGGGCCACACCCCCCTCCACATCGCAGACCATGCACTCACAGCATCACAAGGCGGGCTTGATTCCTCTGGAAATGAAGTTTCGACTGCGTTGCCTCCCACGGGAGTGCCATCGTTGCCGAGACCGATCCAGAGCTGTCAGCCATGCTGTCCCGGGCAGCTGAAAGCATCGGCTGGAGTGGAGAGCGCCCTCCCCCCGAGCGCTGTAAGCTTCTCCAGGACGTGCATCAGGACGCCTGCGTTGCGCGAGACTCCACGTGACTTTCGCGGCCCGCGGGTGTCCTCCGCCTTCGCTGCTTTCGATCGCACGGCGATCATGGTCTGTATGTTCCCTGTCACTATCGTGGCACGGTCATGCAGTGCTGTGTGTCGCCTGCGCCTTCGATGCAGTGCTGTCCCGGGAGTTCTGTCGAACCGGCCGCAGTGGAACGCTAGTCCTTCCCTGGCCAACCCTGGCAGAACACGGAAATTCTAACCACGCCCCTATGCTGGGACGCTATGCCTCCCATGCCCGGCCTGGTTTGTTCCCATCACGCACACTGCCAACCTCGCTCAGGCGACATCAGCACCTGCGTGATCCTGGGTCAGGTGATGTCCACTAGTGTGGTCCAGACATGGGCTTAGCCAGGTTGATGTGGGGGTGTCTGAGAGTTGTGTCTAAGCTCCCCCATGTCCCGGGCTGGGCTCTTTGGCGGTGTGGCTTCGACCACCTGAAGTAGACTCGGGTCCTGCACCGATGGTCATCCATCCGTGTGGTCTCCTTAGTCTGCTTCCCGCCAAGGCCCCCTCCCCTCGGGTCTTCACCGGCCCTGAGCAGGAGCAAGTTGCAGGAGGGCGGCGCTGCCCGTCTCCGCCCCTTAGACTGCCACGCCAGCCTAAGCAGCACTCTTGAGACGGACAGCCTAGTCGGCGGTGTGGTTGAGGATTGCGCCCAACAGTCTTCGATCGCTCTATAAGCAGGCGCAGGACCTTCTGCACCGACGGTTATCTGTCCGTGCGGTCTCCTTAGCCTGCTTCCTGCCGACACCGCCCCTCTGCGTTCCTCCCCTCGAGCCTTCACTGAAGGAGGAGGTCGCAGGAGGGTGGCACCACCTGTTTCCGCCCCTTAGCCGGCTAAATGCCATGCTAAGCAGCACTTCTGAGACGGGCAGCTTGGGGTTAGGGCTCAGTTCTTCTCAGGAGCTGGTAGCAGGGCCACTCCTTTCCCCGGTGGAGGGCCGGGGGAAAATTCTTGTTTCAAGAACAGATGTCCCTTCCTCCAAGCCCCAAGAGGCTGTGGATGACAGCACGCGCCGCCCACGGGCCACGCTCCTCTCATCCCCCTCTGTCGCCAGACCCCTACCAGAGCACGCCCCCGTGGGACGCGCGCCCTCCCCTGGCCTCCTCTGGCAGGACGCGGTTAATGACCGTGCCCCCGCACAGGGCCGCTATGCCACCCTCGCCGGTGCCGGTCATTCCGCCTCGCTGCCCCACCGACGGTACGTCTGTGGTTCGTATGACCCCGCTGGTGCACTTTCTGGAGGCCTGGCTAGAGCTTCTCAGACTGTCCCGCTGGGTCGCGAGAACCATCAGATTCGGGCTACGCGATTCAGTTCGCAATATCTCCTCCCCGCTTCAGGGTAGTCCGTTTCTCTATGGTCGGTGGCAATGCCCCTGTCATGAGAGCGGAGGTCGCCACCTTACTGGCGAAGGGTGCGATCGAGATTGTCCCTCCAGCCGAGATGAAGTCCGGCTTCTACAGCCCTTACTTCATTGTACCCAAGAAGTCCGGTGGGTTACGGCCAATCCTCGACCTGCGCGTCTTTAACCGCTCCCTTCACAGGCTGCCGTTCAAGATGCTAACGGCCAAACACATCCTCCAGTGTGTGCGGCCGCAGGATTGGTTTGCAGCGATCGACCTGAAGGACGCCTACTTCTATGTCTCCATTTTACCACGACACAGACCGTTTCTTCGGTTTGCTTTCGAGGGGCGGGCATAACAGTACGCGGTTCTCCCTTTCGGGCTAGCCCTGTCTCCTCGCGTCTTTACGAAGGTCGTCGAGGCAGCCCTTGTTCCCCTCCGGGAACACGGGGTTTGCATCCTGAACTATCTTGACGACTGGCTAATCCTAGCTCACTCTCGAGACCAGGTTTGCGAACACAGGGACCTAGTGCTCCGGCACCTAGCTCGTCTGGGCCTTCGGGTCAACTGGGAGAAGAGCAAACTCTGCCCCGTGCAGAGGATCTCTTTTCTCGGTATGGAGATCGACTCGGTCGCCATGTGCGCGCAGCTTACGAGTGAGCGCGCGCAGTCACTGCTGACTTGTCTTTGTCAGTTCGAGGGCAAGAGTGCGGTTCCACTGAAACTTTTTCAGAGGCTCCTAGGGCATATGGCATCCGCAGCCGCAGTAACGCCGCTGGGATTGCTTCATATGAGACCGCTTCAGCTTTGGCTTCGCGATCGAGTCCCGAGGTGGGCATGGCAACACGGCACGCTCCGAGTCCCAGTGACTCCAGCCTGCCGTCAGACCTTCACCCCGTGGACGAACCTCAATTTTCATAGGGGCGGAGTGCCCTTAGAACGAGTTTCCTGGCATGTTGTTGTATCAACAGATGCCTCCACCACGGGCTGGGGCGCCATGTGCAATGGACATGCTGCCGGGGGCTCCTGGACAGGACCCCAGCGCCTTTGGCATGTCAATTGCCTCGAGTTGCTGGCTGTACGTCTCGCCCTGCACCGCTTCCATGCGCTGCTCAAGGGTCAGCACGTACTAGTCCGATCAGACAATACCGCAACAGTAGCATACATCAATCATCAGGGTGGTCTAACGTTCCCGCCGTATGTCGCAACTCGCTCGCCACCTCCTCATATGGAGTCAGAAGCATCTGAGGTCGCTTCGAGCCATTTATGTCCCGGGACGCCTGAACCAGGCGGCCGACGAGCTGTCTCGAGTTCGGCCTCTCACTGGAGAATGGCGACTCCATCCCCAGACGGTCCAGCTGATTTGGGATCAGTTTGGCGACGCACAGGTAGGTTTGCCTCCCGCGACTTGTCCCATTGCGACCTGTATTATTCCCTGACCGAGGGCACGCTCGGCACGGATGCACTGGCTGGTGCACAGCTGGCCGAGGGGCCTACGCAAGTATGCGTTTCCCCCAGTGAGCCTTCTTGCGCAGACCTTGCGCAAGATCAGGGAGGACGAGGAGCAGGTCATTTTGGTTGCCCCGTATTGGCACAACCGGACCTGGTTCTCCGAACTTGTACTCCTCGCGACAGCACCTCCCTGGCCAATTCCCCTGAGGAAGGACCTCCTTTCTCAGGGACGGGGCACCCTTTGGCACCCTCGTCCCGATCTTTGGAACCTCCACGTGTGGCTCCTGGACGGGACGAGGCAGGTTTGAGTACCCTACCACCTGCGGTGGTGGCTACCACACTTCCGCTAGAGCATCGTCCACGAGACATCTCTATCCGTTGAAGTGGAACCTCTTCGTCAACTGGTGTTCTTCTAAACATCAAGAACCCACGAAATGCCCGATCAGTGTCGTGCTTTCCTTCCTGCAAGAAGGGCTGGAGCGAAGGCTGTCTCCCTCCACCCTGAAAGTGTATGTTGCCGCCATTGCCGCACATCACAACGCAGTTGATGGTAAGTCTCTGGGAAAGCACGACCTGATCGTCAGGTTCCTGAGGGGAGCGAGGAGACTGAATCCTCCTCGTCCTCCCCTCGTACCCTCTTGGGACCTCTCAGTGGTTCTAACTGCCCTGCAGAGTGCTCCATTTGAGCCTTTGCAATCAGTAGAGCTTAAGTTCTTGTCTATGAAGACAGCGCTCCTGGTTGCATTGGCCTCCATCAAGAGGGTAGGGGACCTGCAGGCATTTTCGGTTGACCAAGCGTGCCTGGAATTCGGGCCGGCTAACTCTCACGTGATCCTGAGACCCCGGCCTGGATATGTGCCCAAGGTTCCTACCACACCCTTTCGAGACCAAGTAGTGAACCTGCAAGCGCTGCCCTTGGAGGAGGCAGACCCAGCCTTGGCACTGCTCTGCACAGTACGCGCCCTTCGTGCTTACGTAGACAGAACGCGGTGTTTCAGGACCTCAGACCAGCTCTTTGTCTGTTATGGTGGGAAACTGAAGGGAAAGGCTCTCTCAAAGCAAAGGTTGTCTCACTGGATAGTGGATACCATTGCTTTGGCATACCAGCAGCAAGGTCGTCAATGCCCCCTTGGTGTGAAAGCCCACTCCACTCGTAGTGTGGCTTCCTCTTGGGCTCTAGCGCATGGCGCCTCGCTAACAGACATTTGTAGAGCTGCAGGCTGGGCGACACCCAACACATTCGCGAGATTCTAAAATCTCAGAGTAGAGCCAGTTTCTTCCCATGTACTCGCTTCAACCAGCCGGTCCTAGATTCTGCTCAGGTGTCTTCGCTTGCTCGCCATTCCTCTCCACGGACGGGATACGTGCAATTATCTTCTCAGGTGAGTCTGATAAGCTCTGAGTTTCCTCCAGCACTGGTTACGTCAACGCCTGAGTTATGCCAATCAGCCATAACACAGCTTTTGCGCTTGACTAGGTGCCTCCATGTGCATGGTCCCCCCTCTGGGCGACCCCCACATGTGTATTCCACTGTAAGTCTCTTTTGAGCGTGTGTCTTTCCCTTGGCAAGCCACCTTGCCACCCCTGGGGTTTAAATATTCCACCTGCGGCTGGACACCTCAGTGTTACCCCATATGCATCCCTCTGGATCATATGTGTCTCTCAAGTCCCCCCCTTAATGGTTGGGCGTAATTGCATATTTCTCCTGAGATATGCTTCCCAGTGTACCTTGGTATTCCAGTGTTGGGTAGGACTCCTTCGTTCGTGCTAGTCTCACAACAGGGAGCTCAGACTTACGCAGGGCACTGGATGACAGCCGAGGTGGCGTGATTAGACTGGAACCCCAATCGTCGTCATCCGACGTAACTTGGAGTGACCACGAAAGGGAACGTCTCGGTTACGGATGTAACCCTCGTTCCCTGAGTAGGGAACGGAGACGTTACGTCTTCCTGCCACTTCCGCTGTATCGCTGAAAAACGCCTGAGTTCAGTCTCGGCTCCTTAGCGAAGACATATCTGCATGTTGCAGCGTACTTCCTTATATACCCCCTGCGGTGGGCGGAGATACGCTATGCAAATTCCGCAGACCCATGGCATTTCATTGCCATTGGCTCGTTTTATATACTCGAAGGTGAGAGGCTTTCTAAGCGAAACCCCAATCGTCGTCATCCGACGTAATGTCTCCGTTCCCTACTTAGGGAACGAGGGTTACATCCGTAACCGAGACGTTTCTAATTACAGTTGTGTGTACATATCATATCAAAAGTTGGGAGAATAAAATAATTATTTCATTATGCAGTATCAGAGTGGTTAAAAATGGGTGGGCCAGCCTGAGCTAGACACTGTATAAATGAAAGAACAGTAAGGAGAGCAGAACAAACTCCTAACAGGAGGAGACTCACTCATGGCCTTGGCCTGCTTTCCTGCCATCAACTCATCATGTATCAAGGGAAAACGCTCCAGTTTTGAACATAACTTAACATAATTTACATTTTTGTATTATTGCTGTCAGCATGGACTGTGTTTCTGAACCTGCTGGTGATCATCTCCATCTCTCACTTCAAGAAGCTTCACACTCCAACCAACCTGCTTATTCTCTCTCTGGCTGTGACCGACCTGCTTATTGGACTTATACTGATACCCGTAGAGGGCATCAAGCAAATTGAGACATGTTGGTACTTTGGAGACACTTACTGTGGACTGTTTGTAATTATCGTTAGGTTGCTTCTTTCTATATCTCTTAGTAATTTAGTTTTAATTGCTGTTGATCGTTATGTGGCTGTGTGTTACTCTTTACTGTACCCACAGAAAATAACCATAACTAAAACCTTAATAAGCATCTGTCTCTGCTGGTTTTGCTGTTCATTTTACAATATTTGATATGTAATTAGTAATGGATATTTTAACATCTCAGACAAAACAATGTTTTACGGCCAGTGTATTTTTTGATCACTCCTGTTTGGACATTCACTGAGTTGATATTTTCCTTCTTATTTCCATGTACTGTCATAATCACTGCATATTTGAGAATATTTTATGTTGCACATCAGCAGGTGAAGGTTATTAACTCTCAAATGAATGGTGTAAAATGTGTAATGGAAGTTTCAGTTAGGAGGAAATCTGAGACTAAAGCTGCTCCGACATTAGGAATCATTGTGACGGCTTATCTGCTTTGCTGGATTGATTCCATTCTATATCTGTTCTCTAACAAAAACCACAACAATTTCATCCACTACAATGACATTACTAGTATGGACCTTTCACATAAACTCAGGTCTAAATCCTATTGTCTATGCTTTATTTTACCGCTGGTTTAAAATATCAGTTAAACTCATCTTAACTCTTCAAATATTTCAGCCAGCATCCTCTCTGATGGACATTTTTACAGATTGTCATTCATGATTGAAGGGAGGAGGGGGGGTGAACAAATACACAAATACCGCTATTGCAGAATATGTCTTTAGGTGTTCAGGAGGGAGACTGAAACATACCTGTACAATTTAGTGATCAACAGTAACCTAATAACCAAACATTAAAAAATGATAATCTTTTACTCAAACTCAGGTTGTTCCAAATCTGTTTTTAAACACTGAGGGAGATGTCAGGCGGAATGATTGCCTCTGTCAAATTTAAATTTCATTGTATGAAAAAAAAGAAAAAAAAAAGGATGCATTGAAAGTGAATAATGAATGATGTTGTCAGATACTGCCTAGTATATATTTTTGTGTTCCAAGGCAGCATGACATGTATCCTTTACAGATAAGGCATTACTACTTGTGAAATTTGTGAAAATTAAAAACGTAAACCCAAGATGTGGATGATGTACTAGAAATGTTGATAGTACTTATATATAAACTTATTTCACACAGTAGTTAAATGCAGAAATACAACATAGTTATGTGTAATAATTGTGTGTGCTGTGGATTTTTATGCTTATTAAAATATCTTGCTATTAGCTCAAATTCTGTTTGAAATTAATTCAATCAGGCCAACTTTCATCAATAGTTTATTTATACATAGCAACAGTTATAGCCTGACTTCGTCATACTCATATTCTAGCCAGAATGTGAGTCTGATACTGCTCCATAGAGATTCGATTATGGGGCGTGTCTCAACCGAACCAGGAAAAAAAAACTCTGCACTCAATTGGATAGACCTACAACCAATCAGAGCAACGGAGTAAATGACGTATGTTCTTCATTCATATTTTCAACCAACAAAATGTCGCGGCTCTCTGTTCCTCTTTTAAAATGAATGCGCTGTAGATATCTAGTATAACAGACGTGATGGCGGAATCTACACATGATGTTTCATAAACAAAGTTCGGGAGGAGCACGTACAAATAATCAATCCAATATCAACTTGTCATCAAACAATACCATGTCTAACGTTACCCTATATCAGCATGAGGAAGCATATTCACTCTGTCAACTTACCTAACACTCTTTGACAGTTTTTCAGGATCCCTCCACCACCCTGAATCCTCACTCTTGTCTTGTTCTCTCACAACCAGGAATACGGCGGAGTATGGCTACCGAGCCCACAGCCCTCTCCTCGGACAGCACTTCATATACGCATTTATTCTATCTGACTTATTTGTGTGAACTCGTGAAATCTTATATACGCATTTATTCTATCTGACTTATTTGTAAATGTGAACTCGTGAAATCTCAATTCTCCAGCGGCAGTCGTCTTTGTTGTAAACTAATTCAAATCAAGCGCTCTTTGGTGACGTGGGTGATTACGAAACCGCAGATCATCTGTCCATCATCGATTAAAGCCCGCCCTGGCTATTTGATTGGCTCGGCCTTTTGGGAGCCGGGCATAATTACTCCTCAACGGATCGAGTCCAGACCGAACTTCCAGGCTACAACAGTTATGTTTGTTTGTTCAATTTTGTTCTGGGTCAAACTGAATGAAGCATGATGAAGCCATGCCTGGACAAGGCGAGGAGATCAGCAATATTTTACTCATCTGCTAAAATAAAACAGCTACAGTAGTTCACATATTTGATAGTTGCACACAATTGTAAGACAGAAAAAATGGCTTAATACAAATGACAATACACAGAAGAGGTAAACAAGATTACATCACTAGCCTAGAATCACTGACATCCATCAGCTAAACTGTAGCTGAAGATGGAGGTGGGAGTCTAAATGCAGCTAGCATTATCATCTGAATAGAGTGAATTTAAAGGATCATTGTAACAAGGTACTTGTCAAATCATGGATGAACTGATGCAAGCATAACTGATGTGACCTCCCTGACCTAACATGATGCTTGATTTATAAATCAAGACTTCTTTGGTCTCCGCATTAGTAGCACTATTTGTGTGGTGTGCAGAGCTGCAGTGTTCCAAATCACTTAAGAAGTTCCATTATGGTTTGGAAGCAGAGGTAAAAAAAATATATGTTCAATTCAAGTTCAAATGTTAAATATTTAAATATGTCTAAACATTTTTTAAAAGATTTATATTTATATGACTAAAGAGTAGAATAAAAATTTACTTAGACATTTTTCATTAAATAATCTATATGACTGTAGTATTGTATGACACACACACACACACACACACACACACACGCACACACACACACACACACACACCTACCTGAGTGCATAACTACCTAAATTATGCCTTTATAGTCTAATCATAATCAAGAGATTTAATAAATTAATTTCAAATGACAATTATTTTTGAGCCCCAGGGCTACAAAGCTCTAACAGTGAATGGTAAAGTCGGAAAGAATAGGGTGTAGGAGCCATAAGGATATTAATTATGTTACTTAATGTCATGGCTGAATGGCTGAATGTAACTATGGGCTGTACTTCCCCCTGTGGTAAAGGGAAAGAATTGAACCCCTTTTGGGGACTTCCTGAAGGTAGCCATCTTAAACAGGAAGTGATGTGGCAAGGGCAGAGGGGAAGGGAGACAGTTTTTTGACCTACATTACACCACACTGCTTGTTTTGGAAGCCATAGTTTTGTTTTTAAGTTTGCACCTTTTTGTTACAATAAAGTTCAAGTCATGTTAAAACAGGTGTAGAATCAAACACACTTTCCCTCACGGAAGTGGCTTAAGAAGGAAAGGAAGCCACTACATTAAGTCAAAAAACTCCTAAGAAGGACATGCAGGCATGCGGTAGGCCCAATCAAGGCCTACATTTGGAATGATCAAGCCATGAGTGGCAGGCATCGACAGCTTTCAAAGGATTCTGAAACTCATCCAATGCGTGAGTAAACAAGGGTGAACTTATTTCTAAGAGCTGTGGTTGAGAATTTTTGCTTTGATCAAAGCATGGTACAAGAAGCTGATGCTTATGTGTACATTGTGGCCTGTTGATTCTATGGAAAGCTGGATACTTGATTGTGCTTGTTTGTGTCAAACATGGCTGATGAAATGTCCAAAAATGAAAAGGATGAAGTAGAACAAAGCACTGGATCCCTCAGTTCTATGCGTAGGGGAAAGCTTGGTGTGTGCACACGTAGGATGAATGAAGTAAAGGCATTGCTTGCTGATAGACTTGTAGTCAAGACCGCCTAAACCGAGACCAAGACACTACCAAGACCAGAGGGTATCGAGACCAAGACAAGACCAAGACCAAGACCAAGACCAAGTCAAGACCAAGACCGAGACCAAGTCGAGACCGGAGGGGAAAAAAAACAGACTTTGAAGCTAAGCAATAACTTGTGAATTCAAGAACAGCAGCATAGGGTTCAGCCGCAGTTTACATTCAATGCCTATATTAGATGGTATTACTTCAACTACACAGGCAGAACTATACAGAGACAGACCATGTCATGTGTGTGACTGTGAGCTCATTGTAAATGTTTTTGCAGACTGGGTGAGATCAACTATGTGAGCAATTATTGCATAACGGCTGTTACTGCACTAGTAGAGGATTGAGGCTCCCTTAACTTTAGTGTACTGTTGAGGACTGACATGACTGGTACTGACTGGTTCATCTGACAAAACATCAAACACCTCCAACACCATCTTGCTCCTCCAACAACTGTCTAAAGAATGAGAAATATGTAACCAATTGAAATTATACTTAATGTGTAGATTAAATCGTATATAATTTAGTCTAACACCATCTTAAATCCAGTACTGTAATCAAACAACACCACACACACACACACACACACACACACACACACACACACACACACACACACACACACACACACACACACACAGATAGATATCAAAGACACAAATTCATCCAAGCAAATGTCTGCCTATCTCTGCCGATTTCGGAGTCTCAGATTCCAAATGAACCCATTCTGCAACTTTTAAAAACATAATTACATTTTTAAAAACGAAATTATAGGCTTAAGTGCGCGATCCGAAAGTTGGTCGTTTTGTCGCTATGGTTACACACACAACACACACACGGTTGGCGGTGCGCTCAGTCATCTGTCAGTTGTGTAGTTGTGCAGTTACCCAAAATGAATGACTCCTGAATGAAATTAAAACCCATCATGTCACTGATATGTGTTTTTTAAACCAAGTGATCAAAGTGCTTGTTGCCGCTGCGATCAGTGGCGCGGATAAAATGTTTTCTCGTGTGGCTCGCGCACACGCCGCAATGTCAGTACTCGGACGCGCGCTTCAATCCGTTCCGTTGCGGATAATAATTGCATTATCGAACGTTGTGTCGTCATGGATATTGTAGTATTGTATTGCTAAATCCCCCGACCACTATGTCGGTCTGAGACAGCGAGACCTAGACAAGACCGAGAGGTCCGAGACCAAGACCAAGAGGTCCGAGACCAAGACCAAAGACTGTCAAGGCCGTGACAAGACCGAGACCACGTAAAAGTGGTCTCGAGACCGGTCTCGAGACCAAGACCGGTCTCGAGACATACATCACTACTTGCTGATGGTTGTGATGTGGAATCAATAAAAATAAGTGCAGAGACATTTTTTGTCACTTGGAGAATTTAAGACTGCCCATAGGCTTGTACAAGAACAACTATCTGATGATATCAGAGAAAATGAGCTCATTTACTGGTTTGAGCCTAAAATGGCTACATTTGAGAACTTTATGAGTGAATGTGTGATGTGGAAAAATGTTCAAAAGGATCCACAAACACTTATCGAGCCAAGTAATAGTGTTCTTAAACTCGTCCAAGTCGCCTGTCGATACAGCGCACGCACGGTATTCGACGCCTGGCCGCGTCTTTCCAGCCGGGCAGTACAGCACCTCTCAAGACATTTCAGAGGATGCTGGGTTGTATGGCTTCAGCTGCAGCAGTGCTTCAGCTGGGTCTATTGCGTATGTGCCCGCTACAACGCTGGTTGTACGCCCGAGTGCCTCACAGAGCATGGGCTTCCGGCCGCATCCGGATCAGAGTGACTCAGAGCTGCGTTTCAGCACTGAAGCCCTGGTTAGCGGCCGACTTGTACCAGCGGGGAGTGACAATGGAGACCGTCTCGCACCGCAAAGTTATCTCGACGGACGCTTCCACCTCAGGCTGGGGTGCTCTGTTCGAAGGCAAACCGGTCTTTGGCCTTTGGTCAGACCAGGAGAAATCCCTCCACATAAATTGTTTGGAGATGATAGCGGTCGAGAACGCGCTCAAGAGCTTCCTCCCACTCATACGGGACCACTACTAGTCCGCTCGGACAACATGTCCGTGGTGTCCTATGTGAACCGACAGGGCGGTGTCAGATCCAGGAACCTGTGCAAACTGACAGAACGCCTTCTTGTATGGGCTCATCGCTCGTTGCGCTCGCTGAGAGCCGCGCACGTGCCGGGCCACCTGAATGTCGGCCCAGACAGACTGTCCAGGGACATCATTCCCCCGGGAGAATGGTCCCTGCACCCCCAGACAGTCCAGTTGCTTTGGCGCCTATTCGGCAGAGCAGATGTCGACCTCTTTGCGTCGAAAGACAACGCTCACTGCCCGATTATTTTTTTTTTTAATGGAGCGAGGACGCGCTGGCCCGGACCTGGCCCGGACCTGGCCCAGCCTCCCGCTGTACGCTTTTCCCCCGATCTCCCTGTAACCACAGGTCATTGCGAGAATAAGGGAAACGCACCACCCAGTGCTTCTCATAGCCCCGCGTTGGGAGAACCAAATCTGGTACCCAGAGCTGGTGAGGCTGTCGCACTTACCCCCATGGCCGATCCCGGTGAGAAAGGATCTCCTATCTCAAGCCGGCGGATTGATCTGGCATCCCCATCCAGAGCGCTGGTCTCTGCCCGCTGATCTACCAGAAGGGGTCGTAAACACGATCACGCAGTCTAGAGCTCCCTCTACGAGACGGCTCTATGCGTCTAAATGGTCTGTGTTCGCTAAATCCACGTCGATCCACACACGTGAGGTTCCGCAAGTGCTCTCCTTCCTTCAAGAGCTGTTGGATAAGGGCAGGTCCCCTTCCACACTCAAAGTGTATGTGGCGGCTATTGCAGCATTCGCTGAGACGACGCGCAGCCGTGCTATAGGAAGGAATGAGCTTATTATCCGTTTCTTCAGAGGAGCTAGACGGATGAATCCCCGCGGCCCCCCTCGGTTCCTATTTGGGATCTGTCCTTGGTCCTGGAGGCCCTGAAGGCTTTTCCCTTTGAACCACTTGAATCTGTGGATTTGAAGTACCTTTCGCTCAAAACCGTTTTTCTGATAGCTCTGTCTTCAGTAAAACGCGTGGGGGATCTGCACGCGTTATCCGTTAGCCCTGCATGTCTCGAGTTCGGACCTAATGACTCTAAAGTCATTCTCAGACCGAGGCACGGTTACATCCCTAAAGCGATCGGTACCCCCTTTAGGGCGCAAATCATCTCCCTTTCGGCTCTGCCAGCATCCGATATCGGGGACAATAAGAACCTCCTATGCCCCGTTAGGGCGCTGAGAGTTTACATTATGCGCTCCGCCACCTTCAGGCGTTCCGCACAGCTCTTTGTTTCTTTCAGTGGGCGCACCAAAGGTCTCGCCGCCTCGAAACAGAGCCTGTCCAGGTGGATAGTGGACGCGATCGCAGCAGCTTACGCCTCCAAACACCTGCAGTGTCCTTTGGGTATCAGAGCCCACTCTACTAGAGGCATGACCTCCTCGTGGGCCTGGTCCAGCGGAATTTCTATCCACGATATTTGTATGGCGGCGGGCTGGGCCTCCCCATCAACATTCGTGAGGTTTTATAACCTGTAAGTTCCCGCCTTGCAGGCTAAACTGTTGTCAGTATAAATGGCATGTATGTTCTGCCCAGTCGCTCATGCGCAGACCACATTCACGTACTGGCAAATATTTCTGGTATGGCACTAGGGAAGAGTGTTTTGTACACAGACCGGCTATGCCGCTCTGTTCCTCACCACGTGCCTGTGTACCAGTGCTGGCCCGCGCTGCTGGCCGCCTGTCCTACACTCGGTGGCGCTGAGGCTATTATTTCCACATATAGACCGGTGTTGCCGCTCTATTTTTCACCTTTATGTGCTTATGTACTACGCGGGCCCGTGCTACTGGCCGCATCGTTCACATTGACATATATGGACCGGCTGTGCCGCTCTATTTACATATGAAGTGAAGTGCTTTGTACATGGATTGGCCTGTTTCTTGACCGGCCACCTATTCAGCATGCCGTTTCCCCGGTCTCCCTGGGACTCATGCACTGGATGCTCGGCGCACACGCCGTTGACAATGGGTTCCCACAGCGTAAGCTTCTTACGCAATACGAGAGAACCTCTCGTTAGAGAACGTACTCGGTTACCTAATGTAACCTCGGTTCTCTCTAGAAGAGGGAAACGAGTATTGCGTAAACGGCCGTGTCGCGCCACGAGCTTTTGCGCTTCAGACTGTGAAAACCAGAATTTTAGCCTACGATCCCTGCTTATATACACACTGGCCACACTGGGGTTGGGGGGGGTCATCAAGTTTATCAAAAACTTTTATGAATTTTGAAGCCAAATGCAATTGCCAGAAGAAAAAAGTTAAAGGTAGGCTATAAACGAACGACACCAGTCCCACGAATTCAACGTCACCATCACTAATAAGCTTCCAACAGCTCTTTCGGGTTTATCTAAAAACTTTTTCCCAGAACGTTTGAGTTAAAATAGTTTGTAAGAACACATAACCATAGTAGTTTTTTAATTATGCAGTATCAGAGTGGGTGAAAATGGGTGGGCCAGCCTGAGCTAGACACTGTATAAATGAAAGGACAGAAAGGAGAGCAAAACAAACTCCTAACAGGAGGAGACTCACTCATGGCTTACGAGACAGAGGATCATGAGACTCAGTACTGCTTTCCTGCCATCAACTCATCATGCATCAAGGGAAAACGCTCCAGTTTTGAACATAATATCATTTACATTTTTGTATTATTGCTGTCAGCATGGACTGTGTTTCTGAACCTGCTGGTGATCATCTCCATCTCTCACTTCAAGAAGCTTCACACTCCAACCAACCTGCTTATTCTCTCTCTGGCTGTGGCCGACCTGCTTATTGGACTTATTGTGATACCCGTAGAGGGCATCAAGCAAATTGAGACATGTTGGTACTTTGGAGACACTTACTGTGGACTGTTTGTAATTATTGTTAGGTTGCTTCTTTCTATATCACTTAGTAATTTAGTTTTAATTGCTGTTGATCGTTATGTGGCTGTGTGTTACTCTTTACAGTATCCACAGAAAATAACCATAACTAAAACCTTAATAAGCATCTGTCTCTGCTGGTTTTGCTGTTCATTTTACATTATTTGGTTTGTAATTAGTAATGGATATTTTAACATCTCAGACAAAACAATGTGTTACGGTCAGTGTATTGTTTTGATTACTCCTGCTTGGAGATTCACTGATTTGATATTTTCCTTCTTATTTCCATGTACTGTCATAATCACTGCATATTTGAGGATATTTTATGTTGCACAACAGCAAGTGAAGGTTATTAACTCTCAAATGAATGGTGTAAAATGTGTAATAGAAGTTTCAGTTAGGAGGAAATCTGAGAGTAAAGCTGCTCTGACATTAGGAATCATTGTGACGGCTTATCTGCTTTGCTGGATTCCATTCTATATCTGTTCTCTAACAAAAACCACAACAATTTCATCCACTACAATGACATTCCTATTATGGACCTTTCATATAAACTCAGGTCTGAATCCTATTGTCTATGCTTTATTTTACCGCTGGTTTAAAATATCAGTTAAACACATCTTAACTCTTCGAATATTTCAGCAAGCATCCTCTCTGATGGACATTTTTACAGATTGTCATTCATGAATGTAGGGAGGAGGGGGGTGAACAAATACACAAATTACAGTAGCTATTACAGAATATGCCATATGTACTTAGGTGTTCAGGAGCGAGAATGACAGATACAATTTAGTGATCAACATTAACCAAATAATGAAGAGAGCGTTCAACCAAACATTAAAAAAATGATAATCATTTACTCAACCTCAGGTTGTTCCAAGTCTGTTCTTAAACACTGAGGGAGATGTCAGGCAGAATGATTGCCTCTGTCATATTTCAATTTCATTGTATGAACAAAAAAGAAAAAAAAAAAGAAAAAAACAACAACAACAAAAAAGGATGAAATGAAAGTGAATGATGACTCATGTTGTCAGATACTGCCTAATATCTTTTTTTATGTTCCAAGGCAGCATGACATGTGTCCTTTACGGGCAATCCTATTTGAGAAATTTGTGAAAATTGAAAACGTAAACCCAAGATGTGGACGATATACTAGAAATGTTGATAGTACTTATATAAACTTATGTCATACAGTAGTTAAATGCAGAAATACAAAATAGTTATGTGTAATAATTGTGTGTACTGTGGATTTTTATGCTTATTAAAATATCTTTTAAATTAATTCAATCAGGCCAACTTTTATCAATAGTTTATTTATACATAGCAACAGTTATGTTTGTTTGTACAATTTTGTTCTGGGTCAAACTGAATGAAGCATGATGAAGCCATGCCTGGACAAGGCGAGGAGATCAGCAATATTTTACCCATCTGCTAAAATAAAACAGCTACAGTAGTTCACATATTTGATAGTTGCACACAATTGTAAGACAGAAAAAATGGCTTAATACAAATGACAATACACAGAAGAGGTAAACAAGATTACTCCACTAGCCTAGAATCACTGACATTCATCAGCTAAGTTGTAGCTGAAGATGGAGGTGGCAGTCTAATGCAGCTAGCATTATCATCTGAATAGAGTGAATTTAAAGGATCATTGTAACAAGGTACTTGTCAAATCATGGGTGAACTGATGCAAGCATAACTGACGTGACCTCCCTGAACTAACATGATGCTTGATTTATAAATCAAGACTTCTTTGGTCTCCGCATTAGTAGCAATATTTGTGTGGTGTGCAGAGCTGTAGTGTTCCAAATCACTTAAGAAGTTCCATGATGGTTTGGAAGCAGAGGTAAAAAAAAAAAAAAAAGTTTAATTCAAGTTCAAACGTTTTTTATGTCTAAACATTTTCTAAAATATTTATATTTATAGGATTAAAGAGTAGAATAAAAATCTACATAGACATTATTCATTAAATAATATATGACTGTAGTATTGTATGACGCACACGCACACACACCCACACACACACACACAATCCCTGGGTGCATAACTACCTAAATGATGCCTTTATAGTCCAATCATAATCAAGAGATTTAATAAATTAATTTCAAATGACAATTATTTTTGAGCCCCAGGACTCCAAAGCTCTAACAGTGAATGGTAAAGTCGAAAAGAATAGGGTGATCATTTCTGAATGGAAACGATCCCCCAACTCTCTCAGAATCGTCTCTTAGTTCCCTCACAGTTACACGTACAGCATGAATCCTTTTATTCTAAATAGCTGAATAGAATCAAAAGTGCAGTTTACGAGCTATTAGCGGCCGGCGGCTTGAGTGCTAATGTCGAGCTATTAGCGGCTTGAATGGTTTCTGTGCAGGTTTAAACAGTGGCATAGATAGATAGATAGATAGATAGATAGATAGATAGATAGATAGATAGATAGATAGATAGATAGATAGATAGATAGATAGATAGATAGATAGATAGATAGATAGATAGATTTTTCTTGTTTTTTCAGAGGTTTTTTTTAGATTTTTCATGTTATGTAAAGTAGTCGATTGCCGAGTTCACGCGCGTGATCATAGGTACTAAACCTATGCGCGTGAACTCGACAATCGACTACTTTGGACTTCACCCGAAAACAGGATGTAATCAAAGGTATTTGCGCTGGCTTAAATAACATCATTTTTATACATTTCTTTCACATCTACTGCAGTCAGATCCACTCGTGTTCACTCAGAAGGAATCACTCACATTTTCTGTGCACTTGTAATGACACATCAAGGATGTTAAGAGGCTAAAAGCAGGTTTAGTACTTGCCCTATTGAAGTCAACAGGGTGCAAATTTTAAAAAGAGGATAACTCGGTGTAGGCAACACCGATTTTTGTCGTTGTTCTCTGTATTGACAGCACTCCAAATGTACAAAAAATGAGCTCAATGTTAAAATTGACCGGAGTTCTCCTTTAAGTTAATAATAATAATAAAAAAATACTTACCAAAATGTGTTTTAATCCATTAGTCTCGCTGTAGTCAGTTATTTTTTTCGATTTTTTTTCTTTTTTTTTTTCTTCAGTAAGGTTCCTGGATGCTGTAGATAGTTCCATATCATATAATAAAGGATTATATATGGATATATGGATATATATGGATAGTTCTACAAGACGGGCTTTGTTTCTACTAGCGATTTGATTGGAGACCAATGTAACCCGTACACGTGATAAATTTGTGTCAACTTTATAAACGGACCAGTGGGCTCAAAAGATTAGGTTCGTCCGGGGAGAGAGATGATACAGCAGCAGTGAATACTCAACAAAAGGATGAGGTAAGGAAAAGTTTGAATTTACTGAATATGTTCTTTCTTTTCACCTTGTTGTTAGATTGTAATGATTAATCAATTTGTTGAACATGGACCCATATAACCTCACACAGGCGTAAGGAAAACAATAGAAAATGAAACAAATAAAAAAAAAACAAAATTTCATTCACTCTTGAATGTAAATACTCAGAAAGTCCAAAAGTTGGATGTTTCTCAATGAACAGATCAGTTCGTAAACTCAGTCCAAAAGTTCGTGAGGCACTTAATTCAGTCGTCCTATTCTGCTCTGGATAGAACAGAATAATTTGATGTGTGGTTCTAATCCTACCGTTCAAAGATGAGCAAGTTTTCTCTTTCACAGGGAAATCAAAGGATTCGCTAAATGGGCGGCTCGCCAGTCCAACCCCACCGTTACGCACACAGGAAGAGTTGAGACAATCCACAATTCAGGAATGATTCACACTTCGTTCGATTCACATGCAGAATGGATCACACTCATCAGCTGGACATCACAGCACTCACGTGGAAACAAAAGCAGAAGAACAAAAAAACCTGGCCTTGAAGACACAAGGCCAAAAAAAACAATTAGCATTTGACACTATATACAAATCAATTCAGATTATACACAACTCTCATAAAACACAGCAATTAATGTTCATTTATAGGAATCTGTACAATAAATTGTCTGTATGCAATAAATTTCTGTGCAATAAATACATTTTGTTTGCATACTTGCTTGCATCTTATTTAACACACACACATTGCATTTCATGGCATTTCACATAAATGGCCTAATTACATCTTTCATTTTACACTTAAGGCTGTATTTGCCATTAATACTGCAACAAATAAACAATTATTTGATGTAACACACTTAATATGATCCTTAATGAACCTTATTGAACAATATTGAAATTAGTGAAACTATATTAACTCACCAAGGAACTCGTTTACATGTACATCGAAAGAACCAGGGAAGTTCCAGATGAAACACGTTCTCAAAATGTCATTTGAGCATAAACTGCTCCTCTCTGAATCCTTCGTTAGGGATAAATATACATACACAGTATATTAGCTTTAAACTAGTGCTAATATTGCGTCATTGACATGCGGTCAACACATAACGTGAACAAACATAACACTTCAACTCATTTTACTGCAACTTATTTTTACATCGTCATCATATAAATGATTTAGAAGCATTTATACAACTCTTACGTCAATTCTCGACTCAATCGGAGCTTCAAATCTCCCGGAGCAAAACAAGCGTCTGCTCGCGTCAGAGGGTCACGGAGAAAAAGAAAGTTCTAGAAGGCGCTGCTCTCTAAAAGTGCCGCGATAGCGGAATTTTCCATGACGTCACTTAAAATGCGATCTCATTGGAGGCTTATGTAAAGGGAGATAACGCTATTGGACATATTTATAACATTCAATATTTTATATTTATCCATTTCTATATACTTAATTAATTTGTTTGCAGTCTTATATTTGATCTGAAAGTATGATCTTTCATACTTTAACTCTGTTTAATTTGAAGTGCATTTTGTCTCTGTCCACTGGTAACCTGGGTTACACTTTCCCCCTCTGAATTCAGGCACGTCCTCGGGCATGCTTGGGGTTGACTTGTCACCACTATAGGAAAAGCACTAGACATATTCAGGGACTGATCACTGATGGATGTGGAGTCTTCCAAGGAAGTGGTAAGTGCAGAACTTAACCCTTGCAGTAAGGACTGGATAACTAGTGTTAGGGGATTTCCTAGTTTATGATACTGGAATTTGTTAGGAGGCCCACGCTGCCTTTTGGAACGTCTAGGGTCAATAGCTCCAAGGTCATCATCTGCAACGGGCTGGTTACTTGTAACATCCTGGGCAGGTGAGATTGTGTCATTGGACTGTGTTTCCTCCGTCACAGGGTCCGACCGACCTGAAAACTCCAGCACATTCCCATTCATAGGTGCTAACAACTCTGGGGGCTCAGTACTTTCAATGCACTTGCTTCTGCAGTTCTCCACTTCAACCGTGTCTCCATCTTGAACAAGTATACAATTTTCTTCTTCATGTTCTGACTGATTATCTGTGGAGTCTTCTTCTAGTCTGATGTCAGGTAAGGTTTCTTTTACAAGGTCTACGGCAGCCGGAAGGGTTCCAGTGTCAGGTAAGGTTTCTTTCACAGGTTCTACCACAGCAGCAGGGGAATCGAGAAACTCAGTTTCAGGTAAGTTCTCTACGGTCATAGGATGTTCTGGAGGTGAAATAATTTTTGTACTAAATTCCAATTGGCGTCCTGAATTTCCAATATAAGAGTCATCCTCTGATTCAGATTGACCACTCAGATGTTCTTGAGGAACTGCTTCACGTGCAGAGTGGGATCTGGTTCTAGGCTTACGACTAACTTTCAGAGGGTCTGTTCCTTCGATTTCATTCAGGGGTAGGAACCCACAAGGTAGTAGCAGATCGCGGTGTAGTGTGCGGACTGGTCCATCTTTCCCTTCTGGGCAGACGGTATATACTGGCATGTCACCTGCTTTCCGGACTACCACATAGATCTCAGAGGCCCATTTATCTGACAACTTGTGTTTCCCTCTCAATCTGACATTTCGCACAAGGACTCGATCACCTGATTCAAGTGTAGAGGCAACTACATTTCTGTCAAAACGTCTTTTGTTCCGGTCAGCTATTTTGGATGCATTGTGAGAAGCAACTCTGTAGCTTTCCTCTAATCTACTCTTTAGGGATTTCACATAGTGCGAATGGGACTGAAATGGGAAGTTGGTATGAAGTCCGAAAGCAAGGTCGATCGGCAGTCGAGGCTGCCTCCCAAACATTAGCTCATATGGTGAGTATCCCGTTACATCGCTCCTGGTGCAGTTATATGCATGCACCAATGGTTTGACGTGATCTTTCCAATGAGCTTTGCTTTTGTTCTCCAGGGTGCCTAGCATCTGTAAGAGGGTCCGGTTAAAGCGTTCCACCGGGTTCCCTCTAGGATGGTAGGGGGTGGTTCTCACTTTTCGGATGCCAGCAATTCTACACAACTCTTGGATGGTATGAGATTCAAAATCTGGCCCCTGATCGCTGAGCAGCTTTTCTGGAAAACCGTAATGGACAAAGAAATTATCCCACAGGCATCTAGCAACTGTTTGTGCTTTCTGGTTACGGGTAGGAATAGCAACAGAGTACTTGGTAAAATGGTCTGTGACGACCAGGATATCCTTGGTGTTACTGTTGTCTGGTTCCAGCGACAGAAAATCCATACAAACTAGTTCTAATGGCCTATGAGTCTGAATATTCACCAAGGGAGCCGCTTTCTGTGGAGGAGTCTTCCTACGAACACAGCGCTCGCACCTTTTGATTTTTTTGTCCACATCAGCCGCCATCTTCGGCCAGTAAAATCTGGAACGGAGAAGATCGAGAGTTCGCTCCAGACCCAGATGCCCCATGTCATCATGAAGACTGGTAAGTACAATTCCTCGAAGATCTTCAGGTAAAGCCAGTTGGTTCAACACTTTGTCTCCGTCCATCCTCTTCCGATATAACAACCCATTCTTCAGCTCAAGTTTGTTCCATTGTCTCATCCACAAGGTTACTGCAGGTAAGTGGAATTTCAAGTTTGAAGGTTTGTTGTTAGACTCCAAGTACTCAATTACCTCTTTAATTTCAGGGTCAGCTCGCTGCTTCCTGATCAGATCCTCTTCAGACAGGCAAGGCATCTCTGGGAGACCATGACCATCTTCTTCCTGGATTTCTGGAGGTAATGCCTTTTCATTCATGCTCAGAGACTCTACCAAGGTCAAAGGGAAAGACTGAAAATCATGGGATTGATTGACTTGATGTTTTTCACAGATGGCCTCCACTACTTCAGGTAAGATTGTCTTGGTGTTGCCTTCAAGATCCCCAAGATGATGTAGAGTGAACTGTCTGATTCGTTCTTGCTCTTTTTTAGATTCCCAATCATCTGATGGTTCACCATTGGGACGACGAGACAATCCGTCCGCATCTTGATTTTGTGCTCCAGCTCTGTATTGGATCTTAAAATTGTAGGTTGAGAGACTGGATAACCATCTATAACTAGTAGCATCTAGTTTGGCAGACGTAAGGACATAGGTGAGGGGATTGCTATCAGTGACCGCTGTGAAGTCTGCCCCATACAGATAGTCATGGAATTTTGTGGTGATTGCCCATTTGAGAGCCAGAAATTCCAATTTGTGGGCAGGATACTTGGCTTCACACTTTGTTAATCCACGGCTGGCAAATGCTATGACTCTCATGTGTCCTTGCTGTTCTTGATACAAGGCTGCTCCTAGTCCTGTAGCACAAGCATCTGTATGCAATAGGTAAGGCAGACACGGATTTGCGTACCCCAAGACAGGAGCAGAGGTTAACCTTTCCACGAGGCTTTCAAATGCCTGTTGACACTCGGTAGTCCATCTGTCACACAGAGACTCTTTTGGATTAAAGTAAGTATGATCTTTATCTTTCCTTTTTCCCTTTCGAACCGGAGGATAGCCAGCTGTAAGATTGTTGAGCGGCTTTGCAATCTTGGAGAAATCTTTAACAAATCTACGGTAATATCCTGTAAATCCTAAGAAAGATTTTAGTTCCCGAAGGTTCTGGGGCCTTGGCCAGGTTTTAATGGCCTCAATTTTTGATGGGTCAGTTTCTACACCGTTCTGGGAGACAATGTGGCCCAAGTAGCGCACAGATGTTTGGAAGAATTTGCATTTCTCGGGTGAGAGCTTCAATCCGTATTCTTTTAGACGATTTAGGACTTGTATCAGTCGGCGCTCATGCTCCTCAAGGGTTTCGGAGAAGATGATGAGATCATCGATGAAAACTAAGACTTCTCTTCTATTTAAGTCACCCATGCAGCGCTCCATGAGCCGCTGGAAGGTGCTTGGCGCATTGGTTATCCCTTGCGGCATACGGTTAAACTCCCAGAACCCGAGGGGGCATACGAATGCTGTCTTCTGCTTGTCCGCTTCATCCATCTCAATCTGGTAATACCCGGATTTTAGATCGAGAACAGAAAACCACTTGGAACCAGTTAACATGGAGAACACTTCCTCCAGGTTTGGGAGTGCATATGCATCTCGTATGGTTTGAGAGTTTAGCTTCCTAAAGTCAATACATAGCCGCACTGAGTTGTCTTTTTTCCGGACCACTACAATGGGGGATGCGAATGGGGACTCAGACTCTCGTATAATACCAGCTGCTAACAACTCCTGTAGATGTTTCCTGACGGCATCAATATCTTGTGGGTGGATGGGACGAGCTCTATGCTTGAAAGGAGTTTCGTCACTCAGTTTAATTCGGTGCTTCACCTTATCAGTGTGTCCATAATCCATTTCCTTCAAAGCAAAAACTTCAGGCATAGAGTTTAACAAGGCTGATATCCGTTCTTTCCATTCGGAGGGAAGTGGGGAGTCTCCAAAATCGAGAGTTATCTGAGGACTTTCTGGTGTTTCAGAAACATCACTTGTTAATGGCTTGTTTATCACCTGCTGGACAGCATGCATTTCTGCAATCACAGACCGGGGAGGGATTACTATGTTAGTCTGGGTTTCATTCTTGACTACCACAGGCAAGGAGAAGAAACGTTTCACAGGTAAGGCGTGCAATCCACTAGCAACTAAAAGACCACTTGGCAGAGAAGATATGGTGGGAGGACTTATAACAGTCAGTGTTTCTGCTGGAAGGTAATTCAGACAGACAGCTCCATCAAGAACAGTAGTGCATCCTGCTGGCACTGTTTCAGGGACTGCCCCTTTTAATGTCACGCACCCAAGGGTTTTGGCACATGATTGTCGATGCCTCACATCAAGTGTCTTCAGTACTGCTGCGTACCCTTTAGAAGCTGATTTGGGGCTGACAGTCTCTTTTTGAACGTAACTGGAGTAAAGCACATCCAAGGTATTTGTACCGATGAGGACTTGTGGTACATTTACCAAATCTGGAACCACCAGTGCTAGTGTGGTAACCTCAGTATCTGTTCCTAGGAACTCTTTGGGAAACATTAAAGTTAACTCCACATACCCAAGGTAAGGCACGGATTGTCCATTGGCTCCCTCCACTTCCAGCAAAGACTCCAGGGGTTTCATGGGGTAATGAGACAAATTATTTTTGTAAAATGAGAAGGGGATTGTAGTCACCTGGGAACCAGTGTCTAAAAGGCAGTTCACTTTGATTTCATCAACATAGATTTGGGCAGTACATTTCATTCCAATTAGTCCCTTTGGCAGTTGGTTTTTAGGGCAATGATGCTTTGTCCAAGTCTCCATATGCCCTGCTACAGAGACTGCCTGGTGTTTAACTGAGTAGTAGTGGTTTGGTTCTTTAGGTCCCACTGGGCTTGTTTTTCTCTCAACTGGCGCCTCTTCTCATCTACCTTAGAAGGGTTCGGTTCATTTTCGCAGTTGATGGCAAGGTGTCCCTCCTCACCACATCTAAAACAGTATCCAGGACGAGGACGAGTGAACGTCACTGAACCACTTCTGAATTGGTTGTTCTCATCCCTCTCAGTTTGCCTATGCTGGAATTTTGCAGTCTTGCCTGACCGATGTTGTGGTATGTCAGGGGCTGACAACTGAGCCTTTAACTCTGCCACTTGCTTCTTCAGTCCCGCTATTTCCTTAGCTGCTGGGGTTTCTTTTGGCATTTTACCAGAAATGGATGTTCTCATAGCCTCTACTTCTGCTTGTAGTTCTACTAGCTCTTTCTTTAGCTGGATCAATTCAGAATTTTTGGAATAATCAGGCTTGCACTTCTGGTAAGTTGAGGTTTGCATAGCAGCAACCTGAGCATTAATTTCAGATATTTGAACCCTCATAGTATCCACCTCTTCAGCTGCTCCACCAACTGCATCATGGGAGTATGTTGACATTTGATGAGTAGCAGTTCTCATTTTGGGGGCATTACTCTGTTTGTTCAATCCAAAATGATTTCTCATCCTGTCTTCTTTTGAGGCTTGTCGGTCTTCTTCTGTGCGAATTTGCACTACCATCTCTGCAAAAGAAGGTGGGTGGATCTTTTTCTTCTCTAGCTGTAAGCTGGAAATTAACCCATTATCCCAGCATCCACGACAGAACTGCTTTATCAGACAGCGGTTTTGCTCACTCTCCGCAATGCCACCTCTCCTTACAGTAGTGCTCAACATAACTTGCAACCGGTGCAAATAACTGGAGGGCTTCTCCCCTGGGTTCTGTAGCATGGTCATGAATTTTGCTAACAGCTCATCTCCATCCTCCACGGATCCGTAAACTGACTCTAGTAACTCCAAGTAAACTGAAGGTAAAGACTGGGGACTCACATGTTTAATGACATCAGCTGCCGGGGGGAGCAGACTATCAAGTATTCTCCTTGTGCGAGACAAGTCCGAAATGGAGGGATCATCTAAAAGAAATTGAACACTTGCCCGCCATGTGTCGAAGTCTGGCTCGTTTACTGGCCTAGGAACTTTCCCAGAGAAAGACCTGAGACGGAAAGAGGTAGGTTGTAATGTAGCAGTGTCGTTGGTTCTGACGATGTGTTCAACTACAACTTTTTGCACGCTGGGTGGATCAATCATGTCCATTGTAAGTACTGGATGGGGTAACACTGTAGGTGCAGGATGGCTAGTTCTACTGCTGGGTCTTTCCTTGGACAGGTTTTGTGATGTCTCAGATTCATTTGAGGGAGGGGCTACTTGTTCTGTGGTCACTCTCTGTAATTTGGCTGGGGACGACGGTCCATCCAGTGAGCTGGTGGTGCTGCTATCACGAGTTTGAGAGTCTGCAACATGTGGATAGTTAACTCTTTCACCTGAAGCAGATAAGGGCTCAGCAACAGAACAGCCAGCTTTCATCCTCTTTAACTCCTCCTGGAGCACTTCTTCAATTGACTTTCCACTAGCGCTAGCAATAGTTTGTAGTTCTTCGAAATACAGCTTAGTGGCACTGTCACTAGCTACTTGAGTGTAGACATGGCTTAAGGCACGTACTATGAAAGTTGTATCTGGGTTTGACGTACTGACCATTGTTACGGGCAGAAGGGGCATTAGTGTTTTCATAGCGGAGCTATAAGTAAACTCTATAATGGCATGTTGATGGAATTCGGAGTTTGGGTCATCAATGAGAAGGTTACGACTAATGCTGCCATATCTCAACAACCATGCTTCTAAGTCCTGATCTGTTTCAGTTAATGTTAAGCCGCTGACTATTACGGCATTTGAGACATCTATATTCTCTCTTTTTACAATATCCATGTTGTCAATATTCTGCTGAGTATATAAATAATTAATAATATATTTATATTGTCACTATTGCTGCAGGCCAATCTCTCTCCTGGCTGGCACTCGCCACTTTCACTTGTAACCCGTACACGTGATAAATTTGTGTCAACTTTATAAACGGACCAGTGGGCTCAAAAGATTAGGTTCGTCCGGGGAGAGAGATGATACAGCAGCAGTGAATACTCAACAAAAGGATGAGGTAAGGAAAAGTTTGAATTTACTGAATATGTTCTTTCTTTTCACCTTGTTGTTAGATTGTAATGATTAATCAATTTGTTGAACATGGACCCATATAACCTCACACAGGCGTAAGGAAAACAATAGAAAATGAAACAAATAAAAAAAAAAAAAAATTTCATTCACTCTTGAATGTAAATACTCAGAAAGTCCAAAAGTTGGATGTTTCTCAATGAACAGATCAGTTCGTAAACTCAGTCCAAAAGTTCGTGAGGCACTTAATTCAGTCGTCCTATTCTGCTCTGGATAGAACAGAATAATTTGATGTGTGGTTCTAATCCTACCGTTCAAAGATGAGCAAGTTTTCTCTTTCACAGGGAAATCAAAGGATTCGCTAAATGGGCGGCTCGCCAGTCCAACCCCACCGTTACGCACACAGGAAGAGTTGAGACAATCCACAATTCAGGAATGATTCACACTTCGTTCGATTCACATGCAGAATGGATCACACTCATCAGCTGGACATCACAGCACTCACGTGGAAACAAAAGCAGAAGAACAAAAAAACCTGGCCTTGAAGACACAAGGCCAAAAAAAACAATTAGCATTTGACACTATATACAAATCAATTCAGATTATACACAACTCTCATAAAACACAGCAATTAATGTTCATTTATAGGAATCTGTACAATAAATTGTCTGTATGCAATAAATTTCTGTGCAATAAATACATTTTGTTTGCATACTTGCTTGCATCTTATTTAACACACACACATTGCATTTCATGGCATTTCACATAAATGGCCTAATTACATCTTTCATTTTACACTTAAGGCTGTATTTGCCATTAATACTGCAACAAATAAACAATTATTTGATGTAACACACTTAATATGATCCTTAATGAACCTTATTGAACAATATTGAAATTAGTGAAACTATATTAACTCACCAAGGAACTCGTTTACATGTACATCGAAAGAACCAGGGAAGTTCCAGATGAAACACGTTCTCAAAATGTCATTTGAGCATAAACTGCTCCTCTCTGAATCCTTCGTTAGGGATAAATATACATACACAGTATATTAGCTTTAAACTAGTGCTAATATTGCGTCATTGACATGCGGTCAACACATAACGTGAACAAACATAACACTTCAACTCATTTTACTGCAACTTATTTTTACATCGTCATCATATAAATGATTTAGAAGCATTTATACAACTCTTACGTCAATTCTCGACTCAATCGGAGCTTCAAATCTCCCGGAGCAAAACAAGCGTCTGCTCGCGTCAGAGGGTCACGGAGAAAAAGAAAGTTCTAGAAGGCGCTGCTCTCTAAAAGTGCCGCGATAGCGGAATTTTCCATGACGTCACTTAAAATGCGATCTCATTGGAGGCTTATGTAAAGGGAGATAACGCTATTGGACATATTTATAACATTCAATATTTTATATTTATCCATTTCTATATACTTAATTAATTTGTTTGCAGTCTTATATTTGATCTGAAAGTATGATCTTTCATACTTTAACTCTGTTTAATTTGAAGTGCATTTTGTCTCTGTCCACTGGTAACCTGGGTTACACCAACAACAGCCAATCACAATTGACCTTTAATTTTCCGATTGGTTGATTTTGTGGCACACTTGTAACGCTGTTGTGAGTTGAGCGAGCGTGTGTGTCGAGTTGAGCGAGTGTGTGTGTCGAGTTGAGCGAGCGTGTGTGTCAAGAGTTGAGCGCGCACAGAATTAAGAGGTTGAGAGAGAGAGAGAGGGACTTGACAGGAGCGCAGAGAATAAGTTTGTGAGAGAGCACCTGAGTAAACTGCGTGAGAGGGTGGTTATTATTGCATGTTAATATTGATAATAGCAAACAAGCATTTATTGAGCACGGAATCATTTTTTCCTTTGCGATTGTTAATTTCTGTTCAAAATATAATGTAATGTGCTTGCAAAATATACTTGTCTGTGCTCAAAACTTACAATTACTCGCTCAGGAATGAGGCACATATATAACGCCATACCGGGCAGCTATTTCGGACTAACAAGGCTCCTATCTAAATGAATGGGCAGAGAGTCAGAACTGCACTTTCACTGGTCACCGGGACATAAAAACTGCATGTATAGAAACAGCAGTAAAATATGATAAAAATCGCTGAAAAAGTTTGATGACTTTGCCCCAAAATAAGTTTTAAAACGCCTTTTCCCCCACAGGTTATACTTTTACTACGCATGTGCAAGGGTTCACGACACCAACTTCATTTACGTCTCTATCCAGAATGCCGGTGTTGTGCATATTCAATGTCAATATTGTTCTCCTTTGTTTAAATATAAGCAGGTTTGCACTTTATCAGTAATAACAATGTATTGTTTAGATCAGTTGTTTTAACTATTCATTAAAATGAATCGGTTCAAAGGAGTCATTAGTTCGCGAATTGGACGTGTCATACGGTTGTGTGATTATCCCAGCAGTTAGGACATGGACATCCCACAAGGTTAGTGTCAACACAGAAAACATTTCATCACTGGATAGGTTTTTTCGTTTATTTAGAGAGTAATTTTATGTCATCTGAATGTGCGGAACGCATTTCAGAGAAGATAAGGCAACGTATTTTAGCACACTTCACACCCAACTGTAATTCAGGGGGAAAAAATCTCCGAACGCTCCAAAATGAAACTTAATTTGGTCTTCCTACCTTTTACCATCATGTCGTTTTATTTTGATTAATATGCGTGCGGGAAAGAGAGCAAGACAGCGCTTAATTTGGAGACGGTGAAGTCTTGTTTACACTTTCGCCTGGCTTCGGATTTCGGAAAGAGAGAGAGAGAGAGAGAGAGTGCGCGCGCGCGACCGGGGCTCTCTCTTTCTTTCTAGTCAGGTCCGAATCTTCAAGATTGTGTAACCCTGTAGGCATTTTTGAGGAAAAGTTGTTATACCACATTTTTAGAAAGTTCAATGTCTCCTGAATAAGGATCCACCATATAACATTGAAATAAGGGTCCCATTTTCTTGTAATTGTCATTGAAACAATAGGTGCATTATTCACAGCCAAAACACTACAGGTGGATAGGGTAAAAATTTTAAGTTATAGATATCACCATAAAACCTTTCCAGTTTTTCACTTACATAGAGACAGACATTTTTTGCATTACAAGTTTTCTGAAATGTCATGTTTACATATGCAAATGAGGCATACCAGTATATATATATATATATAATTCGAGGGGCAGGCATACCAGTGCGCGGTTCTCCCTTTCGGGCTAGCCCTGTCTCTTCGCGTCTTCACAAAGGTTGTCGAGGCAGCCCTTGTTCCTCTCGACGACTGGCTGATCCTAGCTCACTCTCGAGACAAGGTTTGCGAACACAGGGACCTAGTGCTGCGGCACCTAGCTTGTCTGGGCCTTCGGGTCAACTGGGAGAAGAGCAAACTCTGCTCCGTGCAGAGGATCTCTTTTCTCGGTATGGAAATCGACTCGGTCGCCATGTGCGTGCAGCTTATGAGCGTGCCAGTCGCAGTCACTGCTAATTTGCCTTCGTCAGTTCGAGGGCAAGAGTGCGGTTCCACTGAAACTATTTCAGAGGCTCCTGGGGCATATGGCATCCGCAGCCGCAGTAACGTCGCTCGGCTTGCTTCATATGAGACCGCTTCAGCTTTGGCTTTGCGATCAAGTCCCGAGGTGGGCATGGCAACACGGCACGCTCCGAGTCCCAGTGACTGCCGTCAGACCTTCACCCCGTGGACGAACCTCAGTTTTCTATGGGCTGGAGTGCCCTTAGAACGAGTTTCCTGGCATGTTGTTGTATCAACAGATGCCTCCATAATGGGCTAGGGCGCCATGTGCAATGGACATGCTGCCGCAGGCTCCTGGACAAGACCCCAGCGCCTTTGGCATGTCAATGGCCTCAAGTTGCTGGCTGTACGTCTCACCCTGCACCGCTTCTGTGCGTTGCTCAGGGGTCAGCATGTATTAGTCCGATCAGACAATACCGCCACAGTAGCGTACATCAACCGACAAGGTGGTCTGCGCTCCCGCCGTATGTCGCAACTCGCCTGCCACCTCCTCATATTGAGTCAGAAGCATCTGAGGTCGCTTCGAGCCATTTATATCCTGGGAGACCTGAACCGTGCAGCTGATATGTCTCGGTTTCGGCCTCTCGCTGGAGAATGGGGACTCCATTCCCAGTCGGTTCATCTGATTTGGGATCAGTTCGGGGACGCACAGGTAGATCTGTTTGCCTCCCACGACTCTTGCCACTGCGACCTGTTTTATTCTCTGACCGAGGGCACGCTCGGCACGGATGCACTGGCGCACAGCTGGCCGCGGGGCCTCTGCAAGTATGCGTTTTCCCCCAGTGAGCCTTCTTACGTAGACTTTGCGCAAGATCAGGGAGGACGAGGAGCAGGTAATTTTGGTTGCCCCGTATTAGCTCAACCGCTCCTGGTTCCAAGAACTAGTACTCTTCGTGACAGCACCTCCCTGGCCAATTCCTCTGAGAAAGAACCTGCTTTCTCAGGGACGGGGCACCCTATGGCACCCTCGTCCCGATCTTTGAAACCTCCATGTGTGGTTCCTGGACGGGACGAGGCAGGTTTGAGTACCCTACCACCAGCGGTGGTGGCTACCATCACTTCTGCTAGACTAGAGCATCGTCCACGAGACATGCCTATGCGTTGAAGTGGAACCTCTTTGTCAACTGGTGTTCTTCTAAACTTAAAGAACCCACGAAAGGCCCGATCAGTGTCGTGCTTTCCTTCTTGCAAGAAGGGTTGGAGAGAAGGTTGTCTCCCTCCACCCTGTAAGTGTATGGTGCCGCCATTGCCACACATCATGATGCAGTTGATGGTAAGTGCATTGGAAAGCACGACCTGATCATCAGTTTCCTGAGAGGAGCAAGGAGACTACATCCTCCTCGCCCTCCTCTCGTTCCCTCTTGGGACCTCTCAGTGGTTTTAACTGCTCTGCAGAGTGCTCCCTTTGAGCCTTTGCAATCAGTGGAGCTTAAGTTCCTGTCAATGAAGACAGTGCTCCTGCTTGCATTGGCCTCCATCAAGAGGGTAGGGGACCTGCAGGCATTTTCGGGTGACGAAGCGTGCCTGGAATTTGGACCGGCTAACTCTTACGTGATCCTGAGACCCCGGCCTGGATATGTGCCCAAGGTTCCCACCACACCCTTTCGAGACCAGGTGGTGAACCTGCAAGCGCTGCCCTTGGAGGAGGCAGACCCAGCCTTGGCACTGCTCTGTCCAGTACGCACCCTCCATACTTACGTAGACAGGATGCATTGTTTCAGGACTTCAGACCAGCTCTTTGTCTGTCATGGTGGGAAGCTGAAGGGAAAGGCTCTCTCCAAGCAAAGGTTGTCTCACTGGATAGTGGACGCCATTGCTTTGGCTTACCAGCAGCAAGGTCGACCATGCCCCCTTGATGTGACGGCCTGCTCCACCCGGAGTGTGGCATCCTCTTGGGCTCTAGCGCATGGCGCCTCGCTAACAGACATATGTAGATCTGCAGGCTGGGCGACACCTAACACGGCCTCTGGGCAACCCCCACGTGTGTAGTCCACTGTAAGCCTCTCTGAGCATGTGTCTTTCCCTCGGCAAGCTACCTTGCCACCCCTGGGTTTGAAATATTCCACCTGCAGCTGGACACCCCAGTGATTCTCAATATGCAGCCCCCTGGGGTCATGTGTATTCCAAGTCCCCCCCCCTTCGGGCTGGGCATAATTGCATATTTCCACTGATATATGCTTCCCAGTGTACCTTGGCATAATTCCAGCAGCCATTAAAAACTATACCTTTCATGTTAATGTTGTTTTTTCATTGTTTACATGTTTAAATATTCTGAGAATGCATAGTTTTAGTTCTAATGTTTAATGTTTAAACTGCAATAAATGCATTAAAACTTTTTTTTTTGGTAGCCATTTTGTTTTTATGGTTTATGTCAAAACAGTGATGTTTACAACTTGTTATACGGCAGAAATGGATTCAGCACCTAAAAATCATATAGAAACAACACTTGAAGTACTTTTCCTCAAAAATGCCTACTGCATCTTATCCAGGGCTATTTATCTATTTTGGGACCTGACTATTCAGTTAAATATGCGCCCTGTCACTGATCTTGCACACACAACAACTCGCTGTCGCAAAACCTCAACTGTGCGCATGCGTCAGTGGAACCAGACGATAGGTTTAAATGTTTCCCAGCTTGACTGTTAAAAGCAGATGATTGGCTTTCCAGCGGGAGGGGCAGGACATTTTCGCAATAAATAAATTATTGTGATTACACGTATGTTGTAATTTTTCTTCATAATTGTAGCCTATGTAGTTTTAAGAAATTGTTAAGGGTAGGTTTAGGGATAGGAGTAGGATTAGCTGCTAAAAAAATATTTTAATGCTATATTGTTAATAAAATTGCCATTTCCCTACACATCTCTTTACGTTTTGTCCTTTTTATATTCTGTATAAAATGGGTAATGTTATGTTTAGGTTTGGGAGTGGGGTTAAGGGATCTTCCATTAAATTATACAGATATCTTAATGATATGAAAGATTCGTAAATATTTTACGTTTTGTAGCTGTAAAAAACGTTATAATGTTATGTTTAATTGTTGCAGATACGTCCATATCATACGTTTCAGCATCTATCCAAACGTACAAAACGTACGTTTTCTATCTTTGAAAATTACGTATTAATACTACGTATTAACAATGAGACCAGGCTGCACAGTCCCACGAATTCAACGTCACCATCACTAATAAGCTTCCAACAACTTTTTCAGGTTTATCTAAAAACTTCTTCCCAGAACGTTTGAGTTAAAATAGTTTGTAAGAGCACATAATCATAATAGTTTTTTCATTATGCAGTATCAGAGTGGGTGAAAATGGGTGGGCCAGCCTGAGCTAGACACTATAAATGAAAGGACAGTAAGGAGAGCAGAACAAACTCCTAACAGGAGGAGACTCACTCATGGCATATGAGACAGAGGATCATGAGACTCAATACTGCTTTCCTGCCATCAACTCATCATGTATCAAGGGAAAACGCTCCAGTTTTGAACATAATATCATTTACATTTTTGTATTGTTGCTGTCAGCATGGACTGTGTTTCTGAACCTGCTGGTGAACATCTCCATCTCTCACTTCAAGAAACTTCTGTTAGGGGTAAACAGTTTAAGACCCATGGACCAAATGTTTGAAAGAAGACCCGGAGTCAGAATTATAAAAAATTGAAGAAAAGTTTTACTAAAGATAGTTTGCAGTTTCATCAGCAGAAGTTCAGCTTCAAGACTCACACAGGAGTTCGTAGGCCGCCCCTCTTACAGTTACACAGATCACAGCAGTTATACCATTTCCAAGGTCTAAGCTACGTCATTGAATGATTCTGATTGGCTAAGAAATTGATAAACATAGTAATTTTCCACACATATACAGATAGACAGAAGCATATCTCCATAGATTATGCCGCTGACACTCAGACCCTGAAGTCAGGCACGTCGTGACCTTCCAGGTCGCAGATTTTGGGTGGCTGGGTGCCAGCATGTCTCGAACAACAACTCTGTCAAACTCCAATAATGCCAGTGGTTCCTTAACCTGTAAGCAAGAAGACTAACACACACACCGACACACATCTTTTCCAAGGTTGGATTTGGCCAGGCTCTAACTATAAACAGGAGTCTCGTCTCAAAACATCAAGATAACAAGTTCTTTCTCTCAGGATAGGACACTTTAGTCTAAATGGAAAATATAGGCTTTAACTGACGAATGGTCCCTTAAACTATAGACTTCAATGACCCCTATATGTTTTAACACATTGAAGACCTTTCTAAAAACACAAAACCAGTCCCTATTTAATTTCTGGAAGCTGGGATAAATAGGCAAGCAATGTTACTGCATTCAAATATCAAATACAGACATTAAAGAATACATGAAAAGAACATTTCAGTAATCACACTGGTAACTTCTATAACAAAGTAAAATCTCCAGAGAAGAAAGTCAACCCATGTTATATTTAGAAGGAAAAATATTGATTAATACCTTGATGATAATCACTCATTACATATACATTGAAGCAGCAGTGGATTCCAATCCACTCCCTTCACTTCACACTCCAACAAACCTGCTTATTCTCTCGCTGGCTGTGGCCGACCTGCTTATTGGACTTATTGTGATACCCGTAGAGGGCATCAATCAAATTGAGACATGTTGGTACTTTGGAGACACTTACTGTGGATTGTTTGTAATTATCGTTAGGTTGCTCCTTTTTATATCTCTTAGTAATTTAATTTTAATTGCTGTTGATCGTTATGTGGCTGTGTGTTACTCTTTACAGTACCCACAGAAAATAACCATAACTAAAACCTTAATAAGCATCTGTCTCTGCTGGTTTTGCTGTTCATTTTACATTATTTGATTTGTAATTAGTAATGGATATTTTAACATCTCAGACAAAACAATGTGTTACGGTCAGTGTATTGTTTTGATTACTCCTGCTTGGAGATTCACTGATTTGATATTTTCCTTCTTATTTCCATGTACTGTCATAATCACTGCATATTTGAGGATATTTTATGTTGCACGTCAGCAAGTGAAGGTTATTAACTCTCAAATGAATGGTGTAAAATGTGTAATGGAAGTTTCAGTTAGGAGGAAATCTGAGAGTAAAGCTGCTCTGACATTAGGAATCATTGTGACGGCTTATCTGCTTTGCTGGATTTCATTCTATATCTGTTCTCTAACAAAACCCACAACAATTACATCCACTACAATGACATTCCTATTATGGACCTTTTATATAAACTCAGGTCTGAATCCTATTGTCTATGCTTTATTTTACCGCTGGTTTAAAATATCAGTTAAACACATCTTAACTCTTCGAATATTTCAGCCAGCATCCTCTCTGATGGACATTTTTACAGATTGTCATTCATGAATGTAGGGAGGAGGGGGGTGAACAAATACACAAATACTGCTATTACAGAATATGTCATGTGTATTTAGGTGTTCAGGTGCGAGAATGACAGATACAATTTAGTGATCAACATTAACCTAATAACGAAGAGAGAGTTCAACCAAACATTAAAAAATGATAATCATTTTCTCAACCTCAGGTTGTTCCAAATCTGATTTTAAACACTGAGGGAGATGTCAGGCAGAATGATTGCCTCTGTCATATTTCAATTTCATTGTATGAACAAAAAAACAACAAAAAAGGGTAACACTTTATAATAATGTTCAGTTGTAAGTCATTTATAAGTGATTAGTTAATGATGAACGAATCATTTACAAAACATTCATAAATGAGTAGCAAGTCACATACTAACATTTTATGTATGTTTTGTAAATTGTGTTACAAGTCATTTACAATTGATTAGTTAATGATTGACTAATCATTTATAAATGATTAATTAGTGACATGTTCATTATATGTTTTGTAGATTCAGTTAGAAGTCATTTACAATTGATTAGTTAATGATTAACTAATCATTTACTAAACATGACTATGCGTTTCATAAATGTTTAATAAATTGTTACTTTTTTTTGCATGTTTTGCTCACATCAGGTGCACAGTGGTTAAAGACTCCATGTGTTTCAGAGAAGACAGCTGTCTATACCCTCACCAGTCAGCACTTACACTACAGTGTTCAACACCTGTTATAGATGTGTAAACGCATGAATAAATCATTTACAAGTGATGAAAATGATTTACAACACTTTCTGCATCCCCTAATCTAAAGTGTAAACTATTCATCACTTGTAAATGTCTTACACTTCATTTGTAGATTACCACTTCAAGAATCAAAAAGGCATAAGATCAACGAATCGAATCTACGAATTTACAAGTGATGAATAGTTTACACTTTAGATTAGGGGATGCAGAAAGTGTTGTAAATCATTTACAACACTTTCTGCATCCCCTAATCTAAAGTGTAAACTATTCATCACTTGTAAATGTGTTACATATACCTACAAATGATCTGTATGTGTATTCAAGGCAACACTTTTTGCACCCTCTAATTGCTACATATATACAAAAAAACAAACATTTATTAAACATTTATGAAACGCATATTCATGTTTTGTATATGACTAGTTAATCATTAACTAATCAATTGTAAATCACTTATAACTGAATCTACAAAACATACACCCAATAATTAACATATCACTTATTAATCATTTATGAACGCATAGTCATGTTTCGTAAATAATTAGTTAATCGTTAACTAATCACATGTAAATGACTTGTAACGAAATTTACAAAACATACATAAAATGTTAGTATATCACTTGCTACTCATTTATGAATGTTCTGTAAATGACTAGTTCATCATTAACTAACAACTTATAAATTACTTACTGTACTCATATTATAAATTACTGTACTTCAGTACAGTAGTTAAATGCAGAAATACAAAATAGTTATGTGTAATAATTGTGTGTGCTGTGGATTTTTATGCTTATTAAAATATCTTGCTATTAGCTCAAATTCTGTTTGAAATTAATTCAATCAGGCCAACTTTCATCAATAGTTTATTTATACATAGCAACAGTTATGTTTGTTTGTACAATTTTGTTCTGGGTCAAACTGAATGAAGCATGATGAAGCCATGCCTGGACAAGGCGAGGAGATCAGCAATATTTTACCCATCTGCTAAAATAAAACAGCTACAGTAGTTCACATATTTGATAGTTGCACACAATTGTAAGACAGAAAAAAGGGCTTAAAACAAATGACAATACACAGAAGAGGTAAACAAGATTACACCACTAGCCTAGAATCACTGACATCCATCAGCTAAGTTGTAGCTGAAGATGGGGGTGGGAGTCTAAATGCAGTTAGCATTATCATCTGAATAGAGTGAATTTAAAGGATCATTGTAACAAGGTACTTGTCAAATCATGGGTGAACTGATGCAAGCATAACTGATGTGACCTCCCTGAAATAACATGATGCTTGATTTATAAATCAAGACTTCTTTGGTCTCCGCATTAGTAGCACTATTTGTGTGGTGTGCAGAGCTGTAGTGTTCCAAATCACTTAAGAAGTTCCATGATGGTTTGGAAGCAGAGGTAAAAAAAAGTTTAATTTAAGTTCAAATGTTTTTAAATATGTCTAAACATTCTCTAAAAGATTTATATTTATAGGATTAAAGAGTAAGATAAAAGTCTACATAGACATTATTCATTAAAGGGGGGGTGAAATGCTATTTCATGCATACTGAGTTTTTTACACTGGTAAAGAGTTGGATTCCCATGCTAAACATGGACAAAGTTTCAAAAACTAAGTTGTACGTTTGAAGGAGTATTTTTGTTTCAAAAATACTCCTTCCGGTTTGTCACAAGTTTCGGAAAGTTTTTTTCGAGTATGGCTCTGTCTTACGTAAGATAGAGCGGAATTTCCTTATATGGGTCCTAAGGGCACTTCTCCGGTAAGATCGCGGGCGCGCGCGCACTCGTAGAACAGAGCAAGAGAGTGAAAGCAGTTCGCCATCAAAGCGCCCTGCCCGGCTTTTGGGAAGTCAATGTCACCAAAGAAGTGTGTTTTTGGTTGCCAGGGCAAGACAACCCTGCACAGATTCCCAAAGAACCCAGCGTTAAGGAACCCGTGGATGGAGTTTGTTTTCCTGAGCATAAACGGAGTTGTGTAAGACTGTTGTTCCCTGCATTTCGACGATGATTGTTTTATAAACAAAGCCCAGATCAAAGGATTTGCAGATCGTCTAATGCTTAAGGATCGAGCAGTCACAATGATAAAGGTTTGTGCGTTAGAACGGTGAGTAAAACTGTTGAACAAATGTCTCTGTGTGTTGTTAGCTCGGTGCGTTAGCACAGCTAAGCTTCGCCCACACGGCCCGCCCCCAGCCGCTCGTTTTTTTCCGGAAAGACTCGGTACAGCCAATCTTTCAATTAAAAATATAATAAAACAAAATACTTTTTGGAGATATGAAGGATGCAATATTACTCTATAGGTACTCAAGATTAACAGGAGATTGAGTGAAAATGAGCATTTCACCCCCCCTTTAAATAATCTATATGACTGTAGTATTGTATGACGCACACACACACACACACATGCGCACGCACGCACTCCCACACACACACACACACACACACACACACACACACACACACACACACACAATCCCTGGGTGCATAACTACCTAAATGATGCCTTTATAGTCTAATCATTATCAAGAGATTTAATAAATTTATTTCAAATGACAATTATTTTTTAGTCCCAGGGGCCGGTTTCACAAAGCTATTTTAGACCGGTCTACAGTGTTAGACAAGTCTACAATTCGCTCATAGACTAGTCTAATGCAAGTTAGACTGTTTCACAAAAATAAAGACCAACTTAATTTAGACCAAAAACATGGCTAAGTTAGTTACCCCCAGGCTAACTTAGGTCTAAGACTCTGTTACCTTGGCAACCAGCAGTAACAATCAGTTACATTACAGCCAAAAGAAAAGGGAAAATGGCTCATAATTTAAACATTTCTTCTTGTTACTACATTCTCTGCTAAATTTTCCAAGTAAAATGTCCTTGTAACTGTTATACTCCTCCAACAAACACTTAATTTCCGCTGGGGTAAACTGCAGTGAGCGGCTGTATGCGCTTACTCGATCCGCCATGTTTTTTGTGTTTTGAAAAGTGTCTTATTTTACCCAGAATGCATTGCAGTGTAGTCCTACTTAAAGCTCCAATATGTAGGAATTTTGTAATAAAATTTCCGAAAATAACTTGCACAGTGTGATATATTTCCTCCAGTTGTGTACTTACAATATCTCAAAAGTCTCCAAAGATTTTTTATTTCAGAGAAATTCCGATTTTAAATAACTGGCCGTCCCGGAAAAGAAATGTCGCGCCTCAGTGACGCAATGTCCGCTCAATCCTTTTTTCCGGTGTGGACCATGTGATAGGATATTCCACACGCGGAGTCGCGGACTGTGTGACAAACGGAGGAATAAAACCCGGATAAATATCGGCAGGCATTTTCGAGATGGAGAGAGCTGCGCGTCAATCTTGGACTTGACAGAGACTCTCTCGCGAGTGTATTGAGACAGGTAAGACATGCAACTGTCAATAATAGCACTTATAAACAAAGTTATATTGCTCTTTGTACTTTGGTAAGGCTTTTTATCACGTGTGGTGACCGAGATTATGGCAGTACAATTAAATACAATCGGATATGATGTTAAAAAATTATATTTAGTCATTACTTGTAAATGTTCGTTCAAATGTACTTTTAGATATTGGTTTGAACACGTTAAACAACACGGCATTAACCATAAAAACGTAAAACTGCACAACATTAACCAAACAAATCATTTGACAAATAGCTGTATGTTGTATCGGGATAATAGCATAACATTCCACGTTCCTTGCAGTTCATTAATTATGATGACATAAAAAAATACGATCAGACATACAGGTAATACAAAAACGAATAAATTACCTCATCCGTGATCATGATTCATTAATTCCATGTAGATATATCGCTAGATGGTGAAAACGCATTAAAAACGACATCTCCCATCGTCACCTCCTTCATAGCGTCATCAAGCTTCGCCTTTGTTATTGTTGGAAACTGCGCCCTCTTGTGGTCAAATACCAAAGTCGCATACTGGAGCTTTAAGATAGTCAGAGTCTTAAGTGCTTTGTGCAACGGTCTGATTTAGATGTCTATCTGAAGTCTGACTATCTACTATATCTAAGCCATAGTCAAAGTCTATCTTTGTGAAACCGGCATCAGGGCTCCAAAGCTCTAACAGTGAATGGTAAAGTCGAAAAGAATAGGGTGATCATTTCTGAATGGAAACGATCCCCCAACTCTCTCAGAATCGTCTCTTAGTTCCCTCACAGTTACAAGTACAGCATGCATCCTTTTATTCTAAATAGCTGAATAGAACCAGCCAGAAACTTCGTCAAAAGTGCAATTTACAAGCTATTAGCGGCCGGCGGCTTGAGTGCTAATGTCGAGCTATTAGCGATACAATCTTTGGTAGCAGTGGCTTGAATGGTTTCTGTGCAGATTTAAGAGGCATAGGAATTTTTATATATATATATATATATATATATATATATATATAGATTAACACATACATTTAGCTAGCATATGTATGTGTGCATTATCACCTCTGTGATTGCATTCACTTTCAATAATTCAATGGTAATTTGACAAGATCCCTTTGTAATGTTGCTGAGGAAGACAAGTGAAGACAAGGATCTAAACGCAGGGTATTTAATAAAGTAACAAGGAACACAGAACTCAAAGGTAAAAGGAACAAAACCAGGGAATCACAGAGGCAACCATTACATGTACAACAACTGACAAAGTAACAAGTGAAACACAAGGGCTATAAATACACTGGGACCAACAAGCTAAACAAGATAACAAGGGGGTGTGGCTAATTAGAAACACCTGGGAAGACTAATAAACTAGAAAACTACAGAGGACTACAAAACATGGCACAGAACAGGAAATAAGTCCACACAAGACAAGAATCATGACAGAGCCCCCCTTTAAGGAGTGGATTCCAGACACTCCACACAAAATATAAATAAATAAAGGTCAAGGAGGGTGGTGGAGCAGAGGTGGAACGGGGGAGGGATGGAGGGCCAGGCCCATGAAACAGAAGAGGGCCTGGAGACTGTGACAGGACGAGAGGCCAGGGTGGAGCAGGCTGTGCAGGCGGCCAGGGAGGAGACGACCCTTCAGGCGGCCAGGGCAGAGACGAACCTTCGGGCGGCCACGGCGGAGACGACCTTTCAGGCGGCCAGGGCGGAGACGACCCTTCGGGCGGCCAGGGCGGAGACGACCCTTCGGGCGGCCAGGGCGGAGACGACCCTTCGGGCGGCCAGGGCGGAGACGACCCTTCGGGCTGCCAGGGCGGAGACGACCCTTCGGGCGGCTACGGCGGAGACGACCCTTCGGGCGGCCAGGGCGGAGACGACCCTTCGGGCGGCCAGGGCGGAGACGACCCTTCAGGCGGCCAGGGCGGAACAGGAGACCACCCCTCTGGCGGTCCTGGCGGATCGGGCTGGTCCGGAGGTGTATAGCCCCCCCCCAAAATTTTCTTGGGGAGGCTCCCCGGTAAAGAGTCCTGGACCAGCGATGAAGAGGGCTTTGAGCTGGGCAGGACCAGCGGTGAAGAGGGCTCTGAGCTGGGCAGGACCAGCGGCGAAGAGGGCTCTGAGCTGGGCAGGACCAGCGGCGAAGAGGGCTCTGAGCTGGGCAGGACCAGCGGCGAAGAGGGCTCTGAGCTGGGCAGGACCAGCGGCGAAGAGGGCTCTGAGCTGGGCAGGACCAGCGGCGAAGAGGGCTCTGAGCTGGGCAGGACCAGCGGCGAAGAGGGCTCTGAGCTGGGCAGGACCAGCGGCGAAGGAGACTCTGGGCTGGCGTGAAGTGCAGGCTCGGCTAGACTGGCGTGAAACTCTGGATCGGCAGAAGTGACGTGAACAGTCTCTAGATCAGCAGAAGCGACATGAACAATCTCTGGATGAGCAGAAGCGACGTGAACAGTCTCTAGATCAGCAGAAGCGACGTGAACAGTCTCTGGATCAGCAGAAGCGACGTGAACAGTCTCTGGATCAGCAGAAGCGACGTGAACAGTCTCTGGATCAGCTGAAGCGACGTGAACAGTCTCTGGATCAGCAGACGTGATGTGACCCCTCTCCACCTCCCCTACAGTGAAGGGGGAACCACAAAACTGCAGGGCAAAGTCAATGTACTGTACCAGGGTCCAGCTGGGGTCCTCCTCTGGTAAATTTAGGCTAATGTCCTGTTCTAGTCCACTCCAGAAACAGTCCTTTAGCAAAGCATCGTTACCAGGAACGAGGTGACTATAAAAAAGGAACTCCTCCACATAATTTTCGATGCTACGATCATCTTGATAAATTGAACAAATTTTGCTCAGTGGGTCCCGGATAATACCTGCTAGATCCATAGTTTGGTCAGTTGTTCTGTAATGTTGCTGAGGAAGACAAGTGAAGACAAGGATCTAAACGCAGGGTATTTAATAAAGTAACAAGGAACACAGAACTCAAAGGTAAAAGGAACAAAACCAGGGAATCACAGAGGCAACCATTACATGTACAACAACTGACAAAGTAACAAGTGAAACACAAGGGCTATAAATACACTGGGACCAACAAGCTAAACAAGATAACAAGGGGGTGTGGCTAATTAGAAACACCTGGGAAGACTAATAAACTAGAAAACTACAGAGGACTACAAAACATGGCACAGAACAGGAAATAAGTCCACACAAGACAAGGGGAACACAAGACAAGAATCATGACACCCTTACTGAATCAACGCACTTTAGCTGTTCATTTTTCTTTCTAATGTTATGTCAGGGAATGTCCTTAAACACTAATTAAAGAAATATCTTAGCTTGTTCTCTTCTTCTTAAACTGTTCTCAGCGAGCGAAAAATGAAAGCTTATTTGACTGTGTGCAGCGCATTACAAAATTGAGTTATGATTGTTAAATCACTATTATTTATAGTTTGTTAATTATCATATTTATGAGAATTTTAATATTTCATTTGCATGATAAGTTTTACAACACTGTTAATCTAATAGGAATGATGGTGGGGATGGTGGGGGTGGGGGTCATCAAATTCATCCAAAACTTTTATGAATTTTGAAGCCAAATGCAGTTGCCAGAAGAAAAAAATTTAAAGGTAGGCTATACACGAACTACACCACGGTCACACAAATTCAACGTCACCATCACTAATAAGCTTCCAGCAGCTCTTTCAGGTTTATCTAAAAACTTTTTCCCAGAACGTTTGAGTTAAAATAGTTTGTAAGAGCACATAACCATAATAAGTTTTTTTTATTATGCAGTATCAGAGTGGGTGAAAATGGGTGGGCCAGCCTGAGCTAGACACTATAAATGAAAGGACAGAAAGAAGAGCAGAACAAACTCCTAACAGGAGGAGACTCACTCATGGCCTATGAGACTCAATACTGCTTTCCTGCCATCAACTCATCATGTGTCAAGGGAAAACGCTCCAGTTTTGAACATAATATAATTTACATTTTTGTATTATTGCTGTCAGCATGGACTGTGTTTCTGAACCTGCTGGTGATCATCTCCATCTCTCACTTCAAGAAGCTTCACACTCCAACCAACCTGCTTATTCTCTCTCTGGCTGTGGCTGACCTGCTTATTGGACTTATTGTGATACCCGTAGAGGGCATCAAGCAAATTGAGACATGTTGGTACTTTGGAGACACTTACTGTGGACTGTTTGTAATTATTGTTAAGTTGCTCCTTTCTACATCTCTCAGTAATTTAGTTTTAATTGCTGTTGATCGTTATGTGGCTGTGTGTTACTCTTTACAGTACCCACAGAAAATAACCATAACTAAAACCTTAATAAGCATCTGTCTCTGCTGGTTTTGCTGTTCATTTTACATTATTTGGTTTGTAATTAGTAATGGATATTTTAACATCTCAGATAAAACAATGTGTTACGGCCAGTGTATTGTTTTGATTACTCCTGCTTGGAGATTCACTGATTTGATATTTTCCTTCTTATTTCCATGTACTGTCATAATCACTGCATATTTGAGGATATTTTATGTTGCACATCAGCAAGTGAAGGTTATTAACTCTCAAAAGAATGGTGTAAAATGTGTAATGGAAGTTTCAGTTAGGAGGAAATCTGAGAGTAAAGCTGCTCTGACATTAGGAATCATTGTGACGGCTTATCTGCTTTGCTGGATTCCATTCTATATCTGTTCTCTAACAAAAACCACAACAATTACATCCACTACAATGACATTACTAATATGGACCATTCATATAAACTCAGGTCTGAATCCTATTGTCTATGCTTTATTTTACCGCTGGTTTAAAATATCAGTTAAACACATCTTAACTCTTCGAATATTTCAGCCAGCATCCTCTCTGATGGACATTTTTACAGATTGTCATTCATGATTGAAGGGAGGAGGGGGGTGAACAAATACACAAATACCGCAATTACAGAATATGTCATGTGTATTTAGGTGTTCAGGTGCGAGAATGACAGCTACAATTTAGTGATCAACATTAACCTAATAATGAAGAGAGAGTTCAACCAAACATTAAAAAAGATAATCATTTACTCAACCTCAGGTTGTTCCAAATCTGTTTTTAAACACTGAGGGAGATGTCAGGCAGAATGATTGCCTCTGACACATTCCAATTTCATTGTATGAAAAAAAAAAAAAAAAAAAGGATGAAATGAAAGTGAATGATGACTGACTTTGTCAGATAATGCTTTTTTTATGTTCCAAGGCAGCATGACATGTATCCTTTACAGGCAATCCTATTTGAGAAATTTGTGAAAATTGAAAACTTAAACCCAAGATGTGGACGATATTCTAGAAATGTTGATAGTACTTATATAAACTTATGTCATACAGTAGTTAAATACAGAAATACAAAATAGTTATGTGTAATAATTGTGTGTGCTGTGGATTTTTATGCTTATTAAAATATCTTGCTATTAGCTCAAATTCTGTTTAAAATTAATTCAATCAGGCCAACTTTTATCAATAGTTTATTTATACATAGCAACAGTTATGTTTGTTTGTACAATTTTGTTCTGGGTCAAACTGAATGAAGCATGATGAAGCCATGCCTGGACAAGGTGAGGAGATCAGCAATATTTTACCCATCTGCTAAAATAAAACAGCTACAGTAGTTCACATATTTGATAGTTGCACACAATTGTAAGACAGAAAAAATGGCTTAATACAAATGACAATACACAGAAGAGGTAAACAAGATTACATCACTAGCCTAGAATCACTGACACTCATCAGCTAAGTTGTAGCTGAAGATGGGGGTGGGAGTCTAAATGCAGTTAGCATTATCATCTGAATAGAGTGAATTTAAAGGATCATTGTAACAAGGTACTTGTCAAATCATGGGTGAACTGATGCAAGCATAACTGACGTGACCTCCCTGACCTAACATGATGCTTGATTTATAAATCAAGACTTCTTTGGTCTCCGCATTAGTAGCACTATTTGTGTGGTGTGCAGAGCTGTAGTGTTCCAAATCACTTAAGAAGTTCCATGATGGTTTGGAGGAAGAGGTAAAAAAAAAAAGTTTAATTAAAGGTCAAATGTTTTTTAATATGTCTAAACATTTTCTAAAATATTTATATTTATAGGATTAAAGAGTAGAATAAAAATCTACATAGACATTATTCATTAAAGGCACACTGTGGAGAAATTGTGTTTTTGTCAAACAGCGACCCCTAGAGTCGCTGTGGAATACTTGCACTGTCGTAAATACCCCTACTAGAGATGCGCGGTTGGCGGTTACAGCCGCGGACTCCGCGGATAAACCGCGGATCGGGCGGATGACGTGACGAAAAATAATATTTGAATTCAATTCGGGCGGGTGGCGGGCGGTTGAACCAATCAAATGAAAAATATTATGTATACAGCAATCAGCGGATGGCGGGCAGGTGCGGTTTTGAAAATTGGTCAAAAACGTTGGTGCGGATGGATGGCGGACGGATGATGAGTTTTGTGATGCGGTTGCGGATGAAATAATAGCCCATCCGCGCATCTCTAACCCCTACACCCCCCCCCCCCCCCCCCACCCTGTACACCGGTAACTGCGTCGGGCATGGAACAGGCACACAGACTCCGAAGACATGATTATTGCAATTTATCTAGTTTGCAAATTGTGCTCGTTTATTTACAACCTCTACGTTAGGCTTATTTATGTCCTGATATTTATGTGAGATATTGAAAACTGGGGCCTGTACCATGAAGGTAGCTGAACAAACTCGGGGTTACATGATTGGTTTTGAGTCGACAAAACCAAACCGATGCAATCAGGCTTTATTGGTACCATGACACAGCTCATCAACTTTCTCTGTCAACTCAGGCTTTGATCCTTAAGCTATGATTAATCCACGCGTGCGTGCACATAAAAGAGTGACGTCGACACTGAACAACCAATCGCGTTCGATATGGATAGAACGAGAGCTATATACTTTTCAGCGCAGGAGCAAGAGATAATTCTTCAGAAATATGAAGAATATAGAAGTATTTTTCAAGCACGCAGTAACACTGTATCTGCTGCCAAAGCAAGAGAACAATCTTGGAGGAAGATTGCTGATTGCGTTGATGCGTAGGTTAAACAATTAATGTACATTTATGTAGGCTAATCATATTAAAAATGCATTAAATGCTAAAATGAAAATGTATTCGTGTTGAGATATATATATATATATATATATATATATATATATACATACATACATACATACATACATACATACATACGTGTGTGTAGATATATGTAAAATTTGAATGTATAGGCTATTACATCCTAAGAAAGATTGATATTCATTGATTTTTAGATGCAACCCCAACTCCAAACGTTCTTGGCAGCAGATCAAGACAAAATATAAAAATATAATTCAAAGTGGTGAGTATTTACCATAACCTTTTATTATTATTTTTTTGAACATTTAATCACAAACACTTGTTTGCAGCAAACAGAAAAAAATGTGAAATGAGGAAAACTGGGGGAGGGCCACCTCCTCAAGATTACACTGTGGCGGAGGAGTTGGCTCTGAGCAACAATAAGGGGCGGCCGATTATGGATGGGATTGCATGTGCTGTACAGTCTGACCCTGGTGCTGACTCCTCTAAGCAAGTGACACTGGGTATATGTGTACAATGCATTACTAATGTTTTTAAAAAAAGTTAAATATGGCTGACTCTGTTCTGCAGTAGAGGGAAATACAGTGTCCCTGTTGAAGCCAGCACACATGCACACAGTCTGCCACACAGAGGTCAGTATGCAGCAGACAGAACACCAAACATAACGTCTCGGTTACGGATGTAACCCTCGTTCCCTGAGTAGGGAACGGAGACGTTACGTCGGATGACGACGAATGGGGTTTCGCTTAGAAATCCTATCATATTCAAGTATATAAAACGAGCCAATGGCAATGAAATGCCATGGGTCTGCGGAATTTGCATAGCATAACTCCGCCCCACCCTGGCTTTGTATATAAGGAAGTGCGCTGGCAACATGTAGATATGTCTTTGCTGAGGAGCCGAGACTGAACTAAGGCGTTCCAGCGGTACAGCGGAAGTGGCAGGGAGACGTAACGTCTCCGTTCCCTACTCAGGGAACGAAGGTTACATCCGTAACCGAGACGTTCCCTTTCGTTGTCACTCCGAGTTACGTCGGATGACGACGAATGGGGTTCCCAGTGTAATCACGCCACCTCTCGACTGTCTTCCAGTGCCCTGCGTAAGTCTGAGCTCCCTGTCGTGAGACTAGCACGGACGAAGGAGTCCTACTTAACACAGGAATACCAAGGTACACTGGGAAGCATATCCAGTGGAAATATGCAATCATGCCCAACCCGAAGGGGGGGACTTAAGAATACACATATGACCCGAAGGAACTGCATATGGAGAATCACTGGGGTGTCCAGCCGCAGGTGGAATATTTCACCCCAGGGGTGGCAAGGTGGCTTGCCAAGGGAAAGACACATGCTCAAAGGCTTACAGTGGAATACACATGTGGGGGTCACCCGGAGGGGAACCATGCACATGGAGGCACCTAGCCAAGCACGAAAGCTGCCGGTGGCATAACTCTGGCGTTGACGTCGTCAGTGCTGGAGGAGACTCAGGGCTTATCAGGCTCACCTGAGGAAATATCGCACGTTTCCCGTCCGTGGAGAGGAATGGCGAGCAAGCGAAGACACCTGAGCAGAATCTCTTACCGGCTAGTTGAAGCGAGTACATGAGAAGAAACTGGCTCCACTCGGAAATTATAGAATCTCGCGAATGTGTTAGGTGTCGCCCAGCCTGCAGCTCTGCAGATGTCTGTTAGCGAGGCGCCATGCGCTAGAGCCCAAGAGGCTGCCACACTCCGGGTGGAGTGGGCCGTCACACCAAGGGGGCACGGTCGACCTTGCTGCTGGTATGCCAAAGCAATGGCGTCCACTATCCAGTGAGACAGCCTTTGCTTGGAGAGAGCCTTTCCCTTCAGCTTCCCACCATGACAGACAAAGAGCTGGTCTGAGGTCCTGAAACACTGCGTTCTCTCCACGTAAGCACGGAGTGCGCGTACTGGACAGAGCAGTGCCAAGGCTGGGTCTGCCTCCTCCAAAGACAGCGCTTGCAGGTTCACCACCTGATCTCGAAAGGGTGTGGTGGGAGCCTTGGGCACATATCCAGGCCGGGGTCTCAGGATCACGTGAGAGTTAGCCGGTCCAAATTCCAGGCACGCTTCGTCAACCGAAAATGCCTGCAGGTCCCCTACCCTCTTGATGGAGGCCAATGCAACCAGGAGCGCTGTCTTCATTGACAGGAACTTAAGCTCCACTGATTGCAGAGGCTCAAAGGGAGCACTCTGCAGGGCAGTTAAAACCACTGAGAGGTCCCAAGAGGGTACGAGGGGAGGACGAGGAGGATTCAGTCTCCTCACTCCCCTCAGGAACCTGACGATCAGGTCGTGCTTTCCTAAGGACTTACCATCAACTGCGTCGTGATGTGCGGCAATGGCGGCAACATACACTTTCAGGGTGGAGGGAGACAGCCTTCGCTCCAACCCTTCTTGCAGGAAGGAAAGCACGACGCTGATGGGGCATTTCGTGGGTTCTATATTTTTAGAAGAACACCAGTTGACGAAGAGGTTCCACTTCAACGCATAGGCATGTCTCGTGGACAATGCTCTAGCGGAAGTGATGGTAGCCACCACCGCTGGTGGTAGGGTACTCAAACCTGCCTCATCCCGTCCAGTAGCCACACGTCCTTCCAAAGATCGGGACGAGGGTGCCATAAGGTGCCCCGTCCCTGAGAAAGCAGGTCCTTCCTCAGAGGAATTGGCCAGGGAGGTGCTGTCGCGAGGAGTATTAGTTCCGAGAACCAGGTGCGGTTGGGCCAATACGGGGCAACCAAAAGTACCTGCTCCTCGTCCTCCCTGATCTTGCACAAGGTCTGCGCAAGGAGGCTCACTGGGGGAAACGCATACTTGCGAAGGCCCCGCGGCCAGCTGTGCGCCAGTGCATCCGTGCCGAGCGTGCCCTCGGTCAGGGAATAATACAGGTCGCAGTGGGACGAGTCTTGGGAGGCAAACAGGTCTACCTGTGCGTCCCCGAACTGATCCCAAATCAGCTGAACCGTCTGGGGATGGAGTCGCCAATCTCCAGCGAGAGGCCGAAGCCGAGTCAGCTCGTCGGCCGCCTGGTTCAGGTCTCCCGGAATATAAATGGCACGAAGCGACCTCAGATGCTTCGGACTCCATATGAGGAGGTGGCGGGCGAGTTGTGACATACGGCGGGAGCGCAGACCACCTTGAAGGTTGATGTACGCTACAGTCGCGGTATTGTCCGATCGGACCAGTACATGTTGACCCCTGAGCAACGCATGGAAGCGGTGCAGGGCAAGACGTACAGCCAACAACTCGAGGCAATTGACATGCCAAAGGCGCTGGGGTCCTGTCCAGGAGCCCGCGGCAGCATGTCCATTGCACATGGCGCCCCAGCCCGTGGTGGAAGCATCTGTTGACACAACAACATGCCTGGACACTCGTTCCAAGGGCACTCCGGCCCAAAGAAAACTGAGGTTCGACCACGGGGTGGCGGTCTGACGGCAGGTCGGAGTCACTGGAACTCGGAGCGTGCCGTGGTGCCATGCCCACCTCGGGACTCGATCGCGAAGCCAAAGCTGAAGTGGTCTCATATGAAGCAACCCGAGCGGCGTGACAGCCGCTGCGGATGCCATATGTCCCAGGAGCCTCTGAAATAGTTTCAGTGGGACCACACTCTTGCCCTCGAACTGACGAAGGCAAGTCAGCAGTGATTGCGCGCGCTCGCTCGTAAGCTGCGCGCACATGGTGACTGAGTCGATCTCCATACCGAGAAAAGAGATCCTCTGCACGGGGCAGAGTTTGCTCTTCTCCCAGTTGACCCGAAGGCCCAGACGAGCTAGGTGCCGGAGCACAAGGTCCCTGTGTTCGCAAACCTGGTCTCGAGAGTGAGCTAGGATCAGCCAGTCGTCGAGATAGTTCAGGATGCGAACCCCGTGTTCCCGAAGGGGAACAAGGGCTGCCTCGACGACCTTCGTAAAGACGCGAGGAGACAGGGCTAGCCCGAAAGGGAGAACCGCGTACTGGTATGCCTGCCCCTCGAAAGCAAACCGTAGAAACGGTCTGTGTCGAGGAAGAATGGAGACATGAAAGTAGGCGTCCTTCAGGTCGATCGCTGAAAACCAATCCTGCGGCCGTATACACTCGAAAATGCGCTTGGCCGTGAGCATCTTGAACGGCATCCTGTGAAGGGAGCGGTTCAAGACGCGCAAGTCGAGGATTGGCCGTAACCCACCGGATTTCTTCGGTACAATGAAGTAAGGGCTGTAAAAGCCGGACCTCATTTCGGCTGGAGGGACAGTCTCGATCGCACCCTTCGCCAGTAAGGTAGCGACCTCCGCTCTCATAACCGGGGCATTGCCACCGACCATAGTGAAGCGGACTCCCCTGAAGCGGGGAGGAGACCGCGCGAACTGAATCGCGTAGCCGAGCCTGATGGTCCTCGCGACCCAGCGGGACAGCCTGGGAAGCTCTAACCAGGCTTCCAGGAACTGTACCAGCGGGGTCATACGGACCACAGACGTACCCTAGGTGGTGCAGCGAGGCGGAATGACCGGCCCAGGCGTGGGTGGCATAGCGGCCCGGTGCGGGGGCACGGTCATTAGCCGCGTCCTGCCAGAGGAGGCCAGGGGAGGACCAGCGTCCCACTGGGGCGTGCTCTGGCAGGAAACTGGCGACAGAGGGGGACGAGAGTGGCGAAGCTCGTGAGCGGCGCGCACTGTCATCCGGACACTCTGTGTGCTCAGAGATGGGGGACGGAGTTCTTTCTTTGACCACAAAAGGGTGCTGCCCGTCGTGGGACGAGCAGCGGGGTGGGAAAAACCAAGGATTCTCCCCCGGCCCTCCACCGGGGGAAGGAGCGGCCCTGCTACCGGCTCCTGGGAAGAACTCAACGCCATCTCTGAGCAGCCCATCTCAGGAGTGCCGTTTGGCCTGGCGTTTAGCAGGGCACGGGGCGGGAGAGGGCTGTGGTGCCTTCCTACGGCGTCCTCCACGACGCGACCGGGATGGAGGCTGCTGCTGGGGCCGTGCGGGAGGGGCGGGAGCCGTAGAAGGGCGCACTCGGCGGCGAACAGACTGAGGCACCTGTGCCGACGGCTGGGTGGAGGCAGCAGCTGGCCGTCGGGGCAGGACATGTCTGAGAGCCTCAGTCTGCTCCTGGGCGGTCGAGAACTGCTGGGCAAAGTCCTCAACCGCACCGCCGAAGAGGCCAGCCTGGGATATGGGAGTGTCGAGGAACCGGGTCTGCTCGGCCTCACACATATCGGCCAGGTTGAGCCACAGATGTCTCTCCTGGACCACGCAAGTGGACATCACCTGACCTAGGGAGCGTGCGGTCACCTTCGTCGCTCGGAGAGCAAGGTCGGTGGCGGCACGCAGCTCATCAAAGAGCGCTGGGTCAGTCCTCCCCTTGTGCATGTCACGCAACATCTGGGCCTGGTAGACCTGGAGTGTCGCCATGGCATGCAGTGAGGAGGCCGCCAGCCCCGCAGCTCTATAGGCCTTCGCCACAAGCGTGGAGGAGTACCTACAGGCTTTGGAGGGGTGCTTTGGGTCACCACGGGAAGAAGCACTCTGAGGACACAGCTGAATCGCAACAGAGCGTTCAATCTGGGGAACCCCAGTGTACCCTTTGGCGGCCGCCTGATCGAGAGGAGGCAGGGCGGAGGAGGTCGCCGAGCGATCACGAGAAGATAATGGTGCCTTCCAGGACCTTGTGACATCCTCATGCACGTCCGGGAAGAAAGGCATTGGGGACGCGCGCTGACGAGGATCAGCGGCGGAACCCAAATCCAATCGTCAAGCCACGAGCGCACCGGACCAGGTGGCGGGGACCACTCAAGCCCAGTGGCCGCGGCTGCCCGGGAAAGCATGGCAGTCATCTCGGGATCAGACTCGGGCAATGCTGGCACACCCGAAGGTGGCAGCACAGCCGAATCCTCACTTCCCAAGAACTCTCGCCCACCCTGTGATGCAGCGATCGACATCGAATCTTCCTCTGGAGCGCCAAATGAGATCCGCGGCAAGTCCGAGGACTGTACTGCAGGCTCATTTGAACCACTCGCGGGTTGCACGGCACTAGAGGACGGTGTGGAGCGTGGAATAGTCGGCGCTTTGTCCCACATCGTAACCCTCAGGTCACCCTGGCCGCCAGCCGAAGTACTAGCTCTCGCGGAGCCCGTAGATCGGGGTGCGGATGAGGGGACTCAACCATGAAGGTCATTGAGTCTCGACCGTAACCGTGCGATGGGCATGTTCCCGCAATGGGAACATGACTCATCCACAAACGCTGCCTTAGCGTGCTCTAAACCCAGACACACAAGACAGCGATTGTGCCCATCAGAGTCAAAAACAAATAGACCGCAACCAGAAGTGCAGGGGCGAGGCATCTTTAAAAAGACGTGCCGCGTGCAAGCTCTTTTAGAAAGGAGATTTCTCCACAAATGCTGAAGCGACCAGGAGAGAACACACAGACACTGGCAAATCACTGCACAGATAAGCAGGGAATGTGCACTCGCTGGAACTCGCTGTCACACCAACACTTGGGGAGAGGCTCGTCTCGAAGAGAAATGAAGAGATGAATCTCAGGATTGGCTGTGGAGTGAAGTACATCAACTTGGCTCCGAAGCAAAAACATATCTGCATGTTGCCAGCGCACTTCCTTATATACAAAGCCAGGGTGGGGCGGAGTTACGCTATGCAAATTCCGCAGACCCATGGCATTTCATTGCCATTGGCTCGTTTTATATACTCGAAGATGATAGGATTTCTAAGCAAAACCCCATTCGTCGTCATCCGACGTAACTCGGAGTGAAAACGAAAGGGAACCTGCTTTATAACAGTTATGCTTTACATTGGCCTTTTATTTATTAGGATGAACCAAACGATGAAGACACTCTGTCTGTGTGTTCTGAGACAGTTGCTGAGGTGAATGCACTTAGCTTTTTATTATAGCACACATTTGAATGTCATAATTAAGTGACTGGCCCTTACACATCTCTTTTGTAGGATTTTTCACAACCTGCCCCAGAAACTGAAGCCTCTACCTCAATGGGCTACAGAAGGAATGTGAACAAGTTAATGCTTTAAACCCTTGACATAATTTACAGTCACGACTGTGTTTGTAGAAAGTCATGCCACTTTTTGTGATTTGATCAACCTCCAGAAAACGTGTAATGATTGTTTGTGGTGGAATTGTTTCAGGTGGAAACAGACTCAGTCAGGGCCCTGTACAAAAGGAGCCTCGAACTAGACTGCACACTGCACTCGCGTAGCTACGGGTGGGCCTGGGTGGGCCTGGGCCCACCCACCTGTCAGTCAGGCCCATCTAGTCACTCAGTGGCCTCACAAGGTAGCCTAGGAAATTATGTTGCGATTATAACAATTTTGACCTATAAAAATAAATCTTAATGTTTCTTGATTCTTGTTTGGTTGTCATGGTGATGACGAAATGCCCGCGTAGCGCATTTCGGAGTCAGACTCAGATGATTGCGAACAGCCCATCCCCCCTTCACAACGACGAGCACATTTCACAGAGGGACACTGAAGTTTAGCTAAGGAACGTTATGTTAAACTAAAATGAAACAGAGCAACAAGTTTGTGTCAAAAAGACCACGGCCACCACAGGAGGAAGATAATGCAGATGTTCAGGAGAATTGACTGAATCGTTGGACTATAACGAAATCATTGCAGTGTTCAACTCTTAAGGGGGTCGCACACTGGACGCGCAGCGCCGCGTCTAGGACAACTCTCACCTGAAAATCCGATAATGTCAGCAATATTCATTCAAGCAGCTGATTTCTGTACATGAATATAAAACTAAACGTATATTGCAGCCCAGGGTGAAGTCAGATTCATTAACTACGATTTGAGACAAATAAATGTAAATTTAATATAAAACTATGTAAATAGCGCTCTGTGGCGCGGCAGGATTTTGAACAAGGTCCTGAGCCGTTGCTGGGCGCAGCGGACAGACGCCGCCGGTGTGTGTAGTGTACACACTACACTCAGAGAATAATGTGTTCGAATTTAAAACTGTGTGCGACCCCCAGCCCCGTCGTCTCCTGTTATAAGCTAGTCATCAAAAGTAAGCCAATCTACGTTTATGTAGTTGCCTAGTCAATGTTGTTTATATAACGTGGTTTATGTGGCCGCTGAGCCAGACTATGACCAAGCATTGTTTTTGGTTTTTACACACTGTCCACTACTGTCCTGCTGCTGATTTGATGATGTTGTTTCGCATCTGTCAGATGCGCGTGTGTGTGTGGTGTGGCCTGGCCGCGCACAGTGGAAATGCTGTTCTTATCGTTATGTTCTTTATTAACACTGCTTATGATGACTTACATGCTTGTGCTCTGATTAAACTGTGGTGTATTCAAGCAGGTGTAGTTGTGTTGGCCTATTTTGATAACAGATGCATTTTAGGCTGTGCCCACCTGATTTTTTCTGGGCCCACCCACATTGTGATTCCTGGCTACGCTACTGGCACACTGAAGGAGCTGGACTGTGAGCTGAGGAGGCTCCAAATTAAAAAAAAATTAAATTGGAGATCAAACAGCTGGAAAAAACAGATCTCAGTATGTGAACTTTTTTTAACCAAGTAACCCTTTAGTATGAACACTATGAATGTTTATTAATGTAATTTTTCTTGCTCTCTTTCTTCCCCCCTAGCCACATGATGACCAATAAAACAGTTTGAGACATATCTGCAGTGTCAGTGTGCTTTTATTAAGTAAAATATTGTGTTGTGATTGCATCTCTGACAGCTGCGCCAGCTGGGTGGTCAAGTGTGATGGGGTCAATTTCATCAGGGAGAAGCTGGTTTTGTGGTGGTAATCGCTCCTTTCTGATAGTGGCTATATTATGCAGAATGACACATGCAGCGACTATCTGTGATGCCTGCTCTGGTGACACTCTTAAGCGCCTAAGGCAGTTGAAACGTGCCTTTAGGATGCCAAAGGTCATCTCGATCTTGACCCTGGTTTTACTGAGGGCCACATCGAAGCGGTTTTGTGGCCCTGTCTGAGGGTCAGGATAGGGGGTTAGCAAAAACCTCTGGCATGCATAACCTCAATCTCCTACCAACAGGCCATCAAAAAGCCCTGTCATAGAACAGAAAAGGGGAAAATTGTGTAAGTTTTGCTATTAAAATTAAAACTTTAAAGTGTACTGTACCAAATTGAACTTGCCTTCCTCAAAGCGCTGACACAAAATAGACTCACGGAAAATTTGTGAGTCATGCACTAAGCCAGGCCATTTGGCATCCAAACTTGTGATCATGCATTCATGATCACAAGTCATCTGCAGATGAAATGTACAGTAAATAATTGTCCTGTTAGTTACTATTTATTTAAAGATTGATCTCAATGCAAATAAAAATCACTTCACATAGTAGCCCTTCCTGAACATTAAAGCTAGAGTAGGTAAGATTTTTCTAAAAAAAAAAACATTCCAAATTTGTTTAAACTGTCTTTATATACCAATACATAATTAAAATGTAAGTACTCTGAAAAAGAAAGTATAAAAATCGAGTGTCTGTAGACCTCTCATGACTGTTGTAAACACAGCTCATTATTTCCATTCACTCCACCCCCTCCCTTCTGGGCTCCTTCTAAAGCCACGCCCCCAAAACACATGAACGCGGAGGAAGGAGCGCAGAGCATGCAGTGACATCATGTCAGAATCACATATAATAAAATACCTAACTTTATCACTATGAATATAAACAAATATGATGGCTTTTAGTACTCACTATCAAGCTAGCATATCGATACTGGTAAAGTTTAAAATATATTGTTTGATTCGGTAACGAGCTATATTTTGGCTATAGGTAATGAGCTATATTTATAAGGCAAAGCTAGGTTGCATTGATACACGTCTTTCCATTACCATCAGTTAAACTGTGATGAAGGTGAATTTCGTGTAAGAGTCATAACATATACGGTGTTTTGCATGTAAGAGTTTCCATGATGAAAACATTGTTGACACTGATGAGGACTAACGTTACACTCCGGTGACAAGTAACGCATCGTCGGTTCGAGGACAGGTCTGGGGTCGAGGGTGAAGCAGAGGAGGTCGTTCCCAAGAGTGCGGGCAGGGTCCGAGGAAGTAGTTTAACAAAGTAGCAAAGCTGGCATTGGTACTTTTTGCTGCATTTTCTCAGCCATTGTGCCGCAAACTCCTGCTTACTCGGTGTAGTGAGCTGAATATTTCCGGGAACGGTGACATGTGATGAGTGCACGCAGTGGTGCTCGGGCACGAGACATGAAGGCATCTGATTGGTTCTTTACATTCGCACCGAATGGCAGTGATTGGTCAGAGTTTTTACTGTCCTACAGCTGCTACAGAGGTCAGATTTTTTTCATTCCTTTTTCTGAACACATAATGTATTGACTACTATCAGAAGGGAAGGACCATTTCACCCAGTATAAAAAAAAAATGTTTCTGAACAGGATTACCTACCCTACCTTTAAGGCTGTGAAAGGACTTTTCTGACTTTCTGACTCATGTTCTCCGAGAGCTGTGGAGATTGCAACATGTGTGCAGTCTATTGCTCTATAGGGAATCCTATCATAGGAATTAAAAATATATATTTAAAATCATTCTTAACAGGTAGCTACTGCAGACTTTACTTTTTTACTTTGTACTTTGTTTTACTAAAGTTACTTTGGAGACACTTACTGTGGACTGTTTGTAATTACCACTGCGTCGCTCCTTTCTACATCTCTTAGTAATTTAATTTTAATTGCTGTTGATCGTTATGTGGCTGTGTGTCACCCTTTACAGTACCCACAGAAAATAACCATAACTAAAACCTTAATAAGCATCTGTCTCTGCTGGTTTTGCTGTTCAGTTTACAATATTTGGTATGTAATTGGTAATGGATATTTTAACATCTCAGACAAAACTATGTGTTACGGCCAGTGTGATGTTTTGATTACTCGGTAACACTTTAGAATACTGTATCTTACTTACTGCATAACTAATAAGTAATTATTGAAGAACTAATAGGTAATTATTCATTAACTACTTCTTCACTACTGTTAACTACTAAGGAAGATGTGTTAACTAATCAGTATGTAATATATTTTTATGATTGTGTTAAGTAACAGTTAGTTAATCAATAAATAATGAATTCTGTCATAACTCTTGAAGAACTACTACTAATTATCTACTAATTAAGGTTCAAGAAAAATAACTAAGAAGTAACTACTAATGAACAGTCTTACAAAACTAACCTGTTTTTATATTTTATATACAGTACTGTGTGTGTCTGTTTTCCTCAGCATAGAATGCCATTGAGTAAATTCATGTTTGAGGCAATGACTGAGGGAAACTGAAAATATAGGGAACTTATTAGTAATTCATAAATAATTATCAAATAATTCTGCAGGAATTACTTGGAACCTGGAACAGTATTCTAAAGTGAGAATATAGGGAACTCATTAGTAATTAATAAATAATTATCAAATAATTATCCAGGAATTAGGCTACTTATAACCTGAAACAGTATTCTAAAGTGAACATATAAGGAAATTAATTGGTAATTAACAAATAATTATTAGATAATTCTTCAGGAATTACTTGGAACCTGGAACAGTATTCTAAAGTGAGAATATAGGGAACTCATTAGTAATTAATACAGAATTACCACATACTTCTGACTCAAATCAAACTTACTGTAAAAAACACATTATTAACGGTATTATCTAAACCTTTGTAAAATAGATAAGTCATCATACATTATGATACATTTTGCTAATTAAATAAAAAGTTTGCTTATTTGCAGATCAATATATAGCCTAGTAAATGTCTGCACTTATCTTTCTTATTAGAGCTGAAGAATGACTAAAACTGGCTAGAAAATAAAATAAAAAACATTGATCAGTGCTTTTTACTTTTCAAGTAATTACCTTTGTACTTTTACTAAAGTAATTTTGAAAATGAATAGGCCAATAGTTTATCATTTTACTGGAGTAATATTGTATTGGGTTATCTGTACTTTTACTCAAGTACTTGATGTGTATACTTCATCCACCACTCCACTGCTAAAATAAAACGGTTTATTGTAGTAACCACTGTGTATGACTGTTCATTAGTAGTTACTTCTTAGTTATTTTTCTTGCACATTAATTAATAGATAATTAATAATAGTTCTTCAAGAGTTATGACATAATTCATTAGTTATTGATTAACTAACTGAAACTTAACACAATCATACAATTCTATTACATACTAATTAGTTAACACATCTTCCTTAGTAGTTAACAGTAGTGACTTAAGTGTTAATAAATAATTATCTATTAGTTCCTCAATAATTCCTTATTAGTTATGCAGTAAGTAAGATACAGTATTCTAAAGTGTTACCGATTACTCCTGCTTGGAGATTCACTGATTTGATATTTTCCTTCTTATTTCCATGTACTGTCATAATCACTGCATATTTGAGGATATTTTATGTTGCACGTCTGCAAGTGAAGGTTATTAACTCTCACATGAATGGTTTAAAATGTGTAATGGAAGTTTCAGTGAAGAGGAAATCTGAGAGTAAAGCTGCTCTGACATTAGGAATCATTGTGACGGCTTATCTGCTTTGCTTTATTCCATTCTATATCTGTTCTCTAACAAAAACCACAACATTACATCCACTACAATGACATTACTAATTTGGACCATTCATATAAACTCAGGTCTGAATCCTATTATCTATGCTTTATTTTACCGCTGGTTTAAAATATCAGTTAAACACATCTTAACTCTTCGAATATTTCAGCCAGCATCCTCTCTGATGGACATTTTTACAGATTGTCATTCATGATTGAAGGGAGGAGGGGGGTGAACAAATACACAAATACCGCTATTAGAGAATATGTCATATGTATTTAGGTGTTCAGGTGCGAGAATGACAGATACAATTTAGTGATCAACATTAACCTAATAATGAAGAGAGAGTTCAACCAAACATAAAAAAATGATAATCATTTACTCAAACAAAAAAGGATGAAATGAAAGTGAATGATGACTGACGTTGTCAGATACTGCCTAGTATCTTTTTTTATGTTTCAAGGCAGCATGACATGTGTCCTTTACGGGCAATCCTATTTGAGAAATCTGTGAAAATTGAAAAAGTAAACCCAAGAGGTGGACGTTGTAGAAATGTTGATAGTACTTATATAAACTTATGTCATACAGAAGTTAAATGCAGAAATACAAAATAGTTATGTGTAATAATTGTGTGTACTGTGGATTTTTATGCTTATTAAAATATCTTGCTATTAGCTCAAATTCGGTTTGAAATTAATTCAATCAGGCCAACTTTCATCAATAGTTTTGTTGTGAAAAAATTCAGTATTTCTTATATTCATTTGTTTCCAAACTGTTAATTCCATTTAATCGTGTTTCTGTGAGGGTTTCTAGCAACTGAGGGAAGCAGGAGGTAATTTAGGTCATAAATGAAGGCCTTTTGGCTTCTCAGGGACAAAGAACAGTGTGACCTGCTCAGGGGGGTAGAAAACCAGTCCAGGCCAGTTGAAGATAGGGGGTATCTTTTGGAAAGTTACAGAAAACTAAGTAGGTGTGGTCAAGATGTTAGAAACCTGTATAAAATGTCTCAGTTTTATTATGTGTGTGGGATTGTCTGTTTTTCATGGCGGGGTGACTGCGGTCTGTGAAAAGAATCCACAGAGAATAAAGCCTTTTCTCTTTATTACAATTTTGCCTCTTGAATGTTTCTTACACCTGTTGATGCTGTTTTTCAGTAAGGTTAAAAAAATTGCAATTACAGTTTATTTATACATAGCAACAGTTATGTTTGTTTGTACAATTTTGTTCTGGGTCAAACTGAATGAAGCATGATGAAGCCATGCCTGGACAAGGTGAGGAGATCAGCAATATTTTACCCATCTGCTAAAATAAAACAGCTACAGTAGTTCACATATTTGATAGTTGCACTCAATTGTAAGACAGAAAAAAATGGCTTAATACAAATGACAATACACAGAAGAGGTAAACAAGATTACATCACTAGCCTAGAATTACTGACATCCATCAGCTAAGTTGTAGCTGAAGATGGAGGTGGGAGTCTAAATGCAGCTAGCATTATCATCTGAATAGAGTGAATTTAAAGGATCATTGTAACAAGGTACTTGTCAAATCATGGGTGAACTGATGCAAGCATAACTGATGTGACCTCCCTGAAATAACATGATGCTTGATTTATAAATCAAGACTTCTTTGGTCTCCGCATTAGTAGCACTATTTGTGTGGTGTGCAGAGCTGTAGTGTTACAAATCTAAGAAGTTCCATGATGGTTTAGAAGCAGAGGTAAAAAAAAAAAATTTTAATTCAAGGTCAAATGTTTTTTAATATGTCTAAACATTTTCTAAAATATTTATATTTATAGGATTAAAGAGTAGAATAAAAATCTACATAGACATTATTCATTAAATAATCTATATGACTGTAGTATTGTATGAAGCACACACGCACACACACACACACACACACACACACACACACACACAATCCCTGGGTGCATAACTACCTAAATTATGCCTTTATAGTCTAATCATAATCAAGAGATTTAATAAATTAATTTCAAATGACAATTATTTTTGAGCCCCAGGACTCCAAAGCTCTAAAAGTGAATGGTAAAGTCGAAAAGAATAGGGTGATCATTTCTGAATGGAAACGATCCCCCAACTCTCTCAGAATCGTCTCTTAGTTCCCTCACAGTTACACGTACAGCGTGCATCCTTTTATTCTAAATAGCTGAATAGAAACAGCCAGAAACTTTGTCAAAAGTGTAGTTTATGATCAGCTATTAGCGGGCGGCGGCTTGAGTGCTAATGTCGAGCTATTAGCGATACAGTCTTTGGTAGCAGTGGCTTGAATGGTTTCAGTGCAGGTTTAAACAGAGGCATAGATGGATAGATAGATGGATGGATAGATGGATGGATGGATAGATAGATAGATAGATAGATAGATAGATAGATAGATAGATAGATAGATAGATAGATAGATAGATAGATAGATAGATAGATAGATAGATAGATAGATAGATAGATAGATAGATAGATTAACACATACATTTAGCTAGCACATGTATGTGTGCATTATCACCTCTGTGATTGCATTCACTTTCAATAATTCAATGGTAATTTGACAAGATCCCTTACTGAATCAACACACTTTAGCTATGTTCATTGTCATCAAATTGATCAAAAACTTTTATGAATTTTGAAGCCAAATGCAATTGCCAGAAGAAAAAAGTTAAAGGTTATACACGAACTACACCACAGTCCCACGAATTCAACGTCACCATCCCTAATAAGCTTCCAACAGCTCTTTCAGGTTTATCTAAAAACTTTTTCCCAGAACGTTTGAGTTAAAATAGTTTGTAAGAACACATAACCATAATAGTTTTTTCATTATGCAGTATCAGAGTGAGTGAAAATGGGTGGGCCAGCCTGAGCTAGACACTATAAATGAAAGGACAGAAAGGAGAGCAGAACAAACTCCTAACAGGAGGAGACTCACTCATGGCCTATGAGACAGAGGATCATGAGACTCAATACTGCTTTCCTGCCATCAACTCATCATGTATCAAGGGAAAACGCTCCAGTTTTGAACATAATATCATTTACATTTTTTTATCATTGCTGTCAGCATGGACTGTGTTTCTGAACCTGCTGGTGATCATCTCCATCTCTCACTTCAAGAAGCTTCACACTCCAACCAACCTGCTTATTCTCTCTCTGGCTGTGGCCGACCTGCTTATTGGACTTATTGTGATACCCGTAGAGGGCATCAAGCAAATTGAGACATGTTGGTACTTTGGAGACACTTACTGTGGACTGTTTGTAATTACCACTGCATCGCTCATTTCTACATCTCTTAGTAATTTAGTTTTAATTGCTGTTGATCGTTATGTTGCTGTGTGTCACCCTTTACAGTACCCACAGAAAATAACCATAACTAAAACCTTAATAAGCATCTGTCTCTGCTGGTTTTGCTGTTCAGTTTACAATATTTGGTATGTAATTGGTAATGGATATTTTAACATCTCAGACAAAACAATGTGTTACGGTCAGTGTGATGTTTTGATTACTCCTGCTTGGAGAATCACTGATTTTACATTTTCCTTCTTATTTCCATGTACTGTCATAATCACTGCATATTTGAGGATATTTTATGTTGCACGTCAGCAAGTGAAGGTTATTAACTCTCAAATGAATGGTGTAAAATGTGTAATGGAAGTTTCAGTTAGGAGGAAATCTGAGAGTAAAGCTGCTCTGACATTAGGAATCATTGTGACGGCTTATCTGCTTTGCTGGATTTCATTCTATATCTGTTCTCTAACAAAACCCACAACAATTACATCCACTACAATGACATTACTAATATGGACCATTCATATAAACTCAGGTCTGAATCCTATTGTCTATGCTTTATTTTACCGCTGGTTTAAAATATCAGTTAAACACATCTTAACTCTTCGAATATTTCAGCCAGCATCCTCTCTGATGGACATTTTTACAGATTGTCATTCATGACTGAAGGGAGGAGGGGGGTGAACAAATACACAAATACCGCTATTACAGAATATGTCATATGTATTTAGGTGTTCAGGTGCGAGAATGACAGATACAATTTAGTGATCAACATTAACCTAATAATGAAGAGAGAGTTCAACCAAACATTAAAAAAAAATTATAATCATTTACTCAACCTCAGGTGGTTCCAAATCTGTTTTTAAACACTGATGTCAGGCAGAATGATTGCCTCTGACACATTGTATGAAAAAAAAAAAAAAAAAAAAAAAAGGATGACATGAAAGTGAATAATGACTGACTTTGTCAGATAATGCCTAGTATCTTTTTTTATGTTCCAAGGCAGCATGACATGTATCCTTTACAGGCAATCCTATTTGAGAAATCTGTGAAAATTGAAAACGTAAACCCAAGATGTGGACGATATTCTAGAAATGTTGATAGTACTTATATAAACGTATGTCATACAGTAGTTAAATGCAGAAATACAAAATAGTTATGTGTAATAATTGTGTGTACTGTGGATTTTTATGATTATTAAAATATCTTTCTATTAGCTCAAATTCTGTTTGAAATTAATTCAATCAGGCCAACTTTCATCAATAGTTTATTTAAACGTGGCAACAGTTATGTTTGTTTGTACAATTTTGTTCTGGGTCAAAACAGCTACAGTAGTTCACATATTTGATAGCTGCACACAACTGTAAGACAGAAAAAATGGCTTAATACAAATGACAATACACAGAAGAGGTAAACAAGATTACATCACTAGCCTAGAATCACTGACATCCATCAGCTAAGTTGTAGCTGAAGATGGAGGTGGGAGTCTAAATGCAGCTAGCATTATCATCTGAATAGAGTGAATTTAAAGGATCATTGTAACAAGGTACTTGTCAAATCATGGGTGAACTGAAGCAAGCATAACTGATGTGACCTCCCTGAACTAACATGATGCTTGATTTAAAAATCAAGACTTCTTTGGTCTCCGCATTAGTAGCACTATTTGTGTGGTGTGCAGAGCTGTAGTGTTCCCAGGGCCGGCCCGAGGCATAAGCGAACTAAGCGGCTGCTTGGGGCCCCCTCGCCACCAGGGGGCCCCTAAGCGAGTTTTTTTTTTTTTTTTTAACATATTAATTAAATTAAACAAGTGACATAAATTAATTAATGGATTAATAATTCAAGACAAGAAAATTCTGATTTCATGATCAATATACCTGCCTGCAACTGCTGCTGTGTCTGCCAGTGTTTGAGTCATATGCGCATAACCTCGCGTGCATAGAAAATTCGTGCGCAAAGTCACGGTAATGTTAAGCCATTTCACACAAATTTGATTTGATCAATGATTTATCCTTTAAATTTAATGATATTCAGAACAGAACAAGAATAAAAAAATAACTATAAACAAGCCAAAACGAAATAATTTAAAGCGAAAGTGAAAGCGGATCTCTCTCATTAGAATCAAAATGTTTCAACATTCGCGATAGATTTGGATGGTAAACTATTCTTTATTATAGGCTTCTTTGTACTTCACCCGCCACGTTCCAATATCGAGGGAAAAAATCATCCTCTTCACAAGCGCAAAAATGTGCTTGAAATCCAATATCGAGGGAAAAAATCATTCTCTTCACATGCGCAAAAATGTGCTTGGAAACATCACAGTGGAGCGGTGCAGCGCTGAATGGTACGAATTGTAGGCTACTACTGACTATTTAAAAAGAGCAGTGTAATTTTTATATGTTAGTTTGACTATTTTATTATTATATTTTATTACGGCTATAACGAACAGGCTGCGATGTCAAGATTGCGGTGCTGGAATATGTTGTGTGTGTGTGTGTGTGTGTGTGTGTGTGTGTGAGGCGCAGGCGCGATCGAACAGTGGAAACATAAACACATACTCCGTCATGTATATAATATGTTTTTTGACAGTTTGTTTTCAGAAGTTTCAAAGAGTTAGTAAAAGAGTAAAGAAAAAGTTAAAACATTTTTATTTAAGTATCTATTTTTTATTAAGTAGGCTATTTATTTTGTATTAATACATAACCTCATTGTATTAATTTATAATGTAACATTATAGAGTGACATTGTGTCAATAATCGTCAAGCACAGGTGACTCTGCGTGGTGGGAGGGGGCCCCCAAATCAAATTCTGCTTAGGGCCCCCAAAAGGCTCGGGCCGGCACTGAGTGTTCCAAATCACTTAAGAAGTTCCATGATGGTTTGGAAGCAGAGGTAAAAAAAAATGTTTAATTCAAGTTCAAATGTTTTTTAATATGTCTAAACATTTTCTAAAATATTTATATTTATAGGATTAAAGAGTAGAATAAAATTCTACATAGACATTATTCATTAAATAATCTATATGACTGTAGTATTGTATGACAAACACGCACACACACACGCACACGCGCACCCCCCCCCCCCCCCACACACACACACATACACAATCCCTGGGTGCATAACTACCTAAATGATGCCTTTATAGTCTAATCATAATCAAGAGATTTAATAATTCTTAAATTAATTTAAAATGACAATTATTTTTGAGCCCCAGGGCTCCAAAGCTTTAAAAGTGAATGGTAAAGTCGAAAAGAATAGGGTGATCATTTCTGAATGGAAACGATCCCCCAACTCTCTCAGAATCGTCTCTTAGTTCCCTCACAGTTACAAGTACAGCATGCATCCTTTTATTCTAAATAGCTGAATAGAAACAGCCAGAAACTTCATCAAAAGTGCAGTTTACGAGCTATTAGCGGCCGGCGGCTTGAGTGCTAATGTCGAGCTATTAGCGGTACAGTCTTTGGTAGCAGTGGCTTGAATAGTTTCTGTGCAGGTTTAAACAGAGGCATAGGAATTTATTTTTTCTTTTTTATATATAAATATATTAACACATACATTTAGCTAGCATATGTATGTGTGCATTATCACCTCTTTGATTGCATTCATTTTCAATAATTCAATGGTAATTTGACAAGATCCCTTACTGAATCAACGCACTTTAGCTATGTTCATTTTTCTTTCTAATGTTATGTCAGGGAATGTCCTTAAACACTAATTAAAGAAATATCTTAGCTTGTTCTCTTCTTTTTAAACCGTTCTCAGCGAGCGAAAAATGAAAGCTTGTTTGACTGTTTGCAGCGCATTACAAAATTGAGTTATGATTGTTAAATCACTATTATTTATAGTTCCCCTTCAGGGAACTACCGCTGCATGGAAACATGGTGGGAACGCCTCCAGCGTAGTGCGTCTGAAGCATGAATGAAATCAGTCAATGGCGAGATGGAACGTAGTAGGCGGGTGACGTCACTGACCAGGAAACTATAGACGAATCAGAGCCCGTCTACGGAGAGCCTTCCCACTCCCTATTAAGTCCTATTGTACCGAATTTTGGTTGTAGTTCCACCAGAGTTCCACTGGGGGAGATCACCCATGAGTGCAGAATGAATGGGAGTCTGTGGGGCTAGACAGCTAAATTTGTCTCTTTCATCCGATTGCCGTTGAGAAATCTCAGATTTGATTCAAGGTTTTGTAAGTTCAACATGGGTTATAGGTCGAAAGTTGAATGAACGAGTACTTATGTCCTTTCGATTTCTTACAGGTTGAGTTGTTGTTGCCCATAACACGCTAGCATTCTGCTAATGAACGCTGATTGGACAGTGAAGGACTGATTACGACCAGAGATGCCACTTGATGGCATCGTGGCATCCGAAGCGGGACCAGAAACAAACAAAACAAAAACTCTTCTAGCACGTGTATTTACCTGTGTCAGCTGTGTTGTCGATGCCTCGAGAGAAAAGAAAGTGCAGAGCGCGAATGCACCAGAGTAAGTGAAGGATTGCCGTTAAGCAGTATCTCTGGTCGTACGATGTGTATGACGTCATTGACACTTTAAAAGACGTTTTAAAGCAAATAAGTGACTCTAAAAAATCGAACACCCCGCAATGTGTAATTTCTTTGCATCTCCTTTCGAATACAACATTCAAATTACTAGACAAAAAATTATATCCTGAGAAAAGTGGATTTTGATGTGTATAGCGCCATAGACTCCGGCGAAACTACCGGAAGTAAGCGGGCGCCATAACTGAGCTGTTGCTGGGTAGCGTTGCGCCAGTGCCTCCTATTGGTTTGGTTGCGTCCACTGGAATAAACAGCCCGAGATTTACGACTGTCACTAACGTTACTAACGTTACAACTTTTATAATGTCGAGTGGGAAAACATGTTCCTGGTATAAATTGTTTCAATGGCGGCAGTAAAATTTTATTTTATCATCTGGTAGAGTGTGCATTATTTGACCAACCCATCCGGAGCTCAGATAATTTTGACCCTCTATCAGTGACCTGTAGTTGGCATTTTGTTGATCATCGGATGCCAGGCGAAGGAGAAAATACTCTTGAATACCTTTAAAACAACAGAAGGGGTGCGTTGGGGCAGTAGTAACATTACTGTTATGTCTGTTGTTAATGTTTGATTTGCTTGACTGTGACTCTCACTCTGAGAACCAACAACGCTAGCAGTTAGCTGTACCTTACCCTTTCCTTTTGAAATGTGAAAATGAGATAAATAATGGCCACAAATGAAAAACATGAATTTGTTTATTTGATATCATTCATTTATTTATTGTTGCCAAATGGACAGATCTTTTTATAGTTTCCTCCTTAGCTAGCCTAGCTAGCATAGTTATTGCCAAGCTATTTTCATAAATAATCTGTAAGATCGTTTGTACCTTCATCTGTGACTGGAGGCCACTGTCTAACATCATCAACCCAACAAGTCATACTGCCTGGCTGTAGCTGTCATCGAGGGTGCGTTATCACGGAGGTTTGTTTACATACCAGTAACAGCTCAGTAATGGCGTCGCCACAAGATGGCAGCCTACACAATGTAACATAAACGACTCTGGGGTAAATGTGAATTAGCTCAAGGATATAGGGAATTTTGGAAATATTAATAATCATAACTCATGGTCATAATTCATCAGTCGCATGTACATTTATTTTATCAATTATCGAGATAACCTTGTTCTGTAACTGGTCTGGTCATCAGTCATTCGTCCAGCGAATAAATGTAAGATCATCACAGTTAAGAAGGGGTATTTACAAACTCCAAGAAAGTTTTATCTTCTGGCCACGAACATCAAACTTTCTGAGTTTATGAATTAAGAACTACTCAATGTAGTCTATAATATCGAGCTTTATAGCTTAATTAGATCTTTTTGTTTCATTGACTTTAATAAGGTGGGTTTTCAAACACAGAGACAGTGAAAAGTATTTTATGGATTTTAATAAATGTAAGACTAGAGATTATATGAGCTACAAATATAAACGTACGTAAAAATGCAAACAAATAAAACACATAAACATTTAACCAAACAAGAAAATACGTGATCAGAATAGAATGAAATGAAAGAAAGAAAGAAAGAAAGAAAGAAAGAAAGAAAGAAATAGAGAGAAGGGAAAAGCTAGTAATAAATAAATATACTTGCGAGTTTGTCTTCTGTTCGGGTGATGCTGAGAGGCAGGAAAGCGCGGACGGTGTCCTGTTTCTGCTGCGTCTTCCGGTGTCGCGGGAAGTTTAAAAAGGCTCACTGAATGTAACATTACCGAGAAAGTTCAGATTCATCTCCCGGGCAGGGAGAGGTTGCAAATCTTGGTTGCAAAGGATGAAGCTACGACTCGAACATGTGTTCGTTCGATAGAGAAGGCCAGGGCCTCCTTCAGATGTTCCTTGGAGAAGGGCTGCGCCGGGGAGAAGAGGAGGAAGGGTGAGAGATCAGGGATGAGAGAGGAGAGTGAGAGGTGGGGGTCTCTTCCTTTTTAAAAGACATCTGTTTACGCCCTCTTTTTGGGACACAGCAAATCAGATCTAGATCTGAGGCGGGAAGAAAGTTTCTTTGTTTGTGAAGAAAACGCCTACTTTGTCATGTGAGAGATCGAAAATAGCAATCATATTTAGAAATATAGTATTTCCTGGAATAAATGCATATTATTGTACTTTGCAGTCAAGATTCGACTCCGACATGTTTTTCCCATTACATTGACACCTCGAATGACGTTTTTGCATGAAAGAAATACAGGGTTACATAATTTCCTCATAATCACTAGATTTTGATTAACATAATAACGTTGCATAGATACCTCAGACATTATCTGGCCAATTATACACACATAAAAATACATATAGAAAACATTGTTATTGGATCACATGTGTGGAAATGTCTGGAATGTTGGCTTGCAGAGGAACTGGATGAGCTGCAGCTTTGGAGTCATAAAGTTTATGACCAGGTCGAGGTCGAATTACAAGACACTATTGAGGAACCTTCTTTCAGTGAACCTTTAGAATTCAAAATTATACTCTAGCAAACCACACCTCTATTATAAGGCAACCTAACCACACATGCATAATGGAATTGTACATATATTTAAAAGAAATATTGCTTATACTGAGTTACACACAAAGGTTGGTCTCTTGGTGTGTGTGTGTGTGTGTGTGTGTGTGTGTGTGTGTGTGGAGTATCTGGAATGTCTCGAGTCTTGTCACGTGATTCAAAGGCATGGGGGTTTTAGAGGGGATTCTCCAAAAACAGGGTTCTTTTTGTGACTCAATTGTCCCTCTGGGGAGCCACAAAGATGCAATTTTGACCGTTCAAGCAGACTTAGAGGCGCCATGAACAAACTCGTTGTCTAAGGAGACAACAAAGGATGTGTTTGGAGATCAGGATTTACTAATTTGAACAGCATGTGATTGCATGTCATAGTCATTGTCGTTACAACAGAACGCTCGTCGGATTCGTGTATAGACCCCTTTTGCGCCGACGTCACAGTTACGTCACAGCGTTAGCTGGAGGCAAAACAAACGGAAAACTGGAGGCGGCCAATACAAACCAGCACAGATTCGGCTACATAATAAGGAGCTTAAATTATTATTTTTATTATTAAATGTCATCTTGTTGTGTTCTTGGGTGCAAGAATCGATGAAAAATGAGTATGCTGTATCTGGAATTTTTATTTCTAGAAAATATTCATATCATTAAAATTGCACCGTAGTGTCACTCTTTACATTGTCGTCTTGGCGCTGGCTAGGCAGAACTGCGGATCGTACCACACAAGTATTTACATGGCCATTCAGCACATAGTTATATTATAGGCATCTAAATATATTTATATGTCCTCAGTTTCTCTTTACCCTCGGTTTCTCTATCAGGTAGGTGTAGAAGTCAGGCCACTCAACCGGAGGTAGCGTTAACGTTAATCCTGTCAGATCGTCCATTGACTGAGCGTGTACGGTCATCTGGTTCCATCCGTTAAAATTAACTTTTGCAAATAACAATCGAGGTCCTGGACAGTGAGTGACCTTGCACATTAAGACAAAATCGGATTTTCTCCAGTCATTGTTAAAAAAACAAGCTAACAAAACTTGCAAACTAACGTTAGTGAAGCGGCCAGAGGGATCTTTCTGCCTCCAGCTAAGCCCCGCCCACACAAATACGTCACCATGTTTACTAACTGTAAAAGGGTCTATAAAGCACCCCTGAAAACACAAGCAAAACAGCTTCTGTTACTTCAGCAGTGCTCTGTGTGTGTTTGAAAACTGTCTATTTCGTGTTTGTCTGTTTCTTGTTGTTACTAGGCAGGAGTTTTCACTATATATATCCCCATATATATTAAAAAAACAAAAATGAGTTAAGAGACAGAAAAAGTGACGAGCGAGCAGCATTTTAGGAAGTGTGTTCCCCCCTGTACACGTTACATTACAGGTGGGGATTCACACCAACTATGTGTTGCTTGTTTGGGAATGCAGCATGCCCAGTCAGCTCTCGAAGAGGCTGATTGCGAGCATTGCGAGCGTTTTCCCCTAAGAGCGTTGCGCTCGCGGCGATCGCTCTTTGAGGAGGGCGGTTCGCTGCGCGCGCCCCGCGGCTCGGGTCCTGCTTCTTTCGAGGCAGAGCGGAGACGCTCGTCGTGGGGTTCGCAGATGGATCTCACTGAGGATGTTGAGACGGGCCCTGCCCTATCTCAGCTTTCACCGATGAGATCCAGTGCCTCTGTCCTGGGTTTTTGGAAGCACGCACTGCGGTTACTTCCGGCCAGGATGAGGCACATGAGTTTCAGCAGCTTCATTTATCCAGTTCTGAGGAGCTGGATATTGAAAGTGTCGGAACTCAGGAGACTGGAGACTCGTCACTCCAGCCTCATGCTGAAGATGAGCTTATCGATGTTTTGGAGGAGTGGAAAAATCTTCCCAACATATCTCACTGGGTCCTGCACACGGTCGAAAGAGGTTATGCAATTCAATTCAGGTCTCGTCCGCCTCGATTCAGTGGGGTTCTACCCACAGTGGTAGGCCCCGAGCAGGCTCTGGTAATGGAACAGGAGGTTATGACTCTTCTACAAAAAGAAGCCATAGAATGGGTTCCTCCCTCCAGCAGGGAGTCAGGTTTTTACAGCCGATACTTCATTGTTCCAAAGAAAGACGGGGGGGGGGGTTGCGTCCGATTTTAGATCTGCGTCTTTTAAATCGCACTGTAGGGAAGCTCAAGTTCAAGATGCTCACTCTCAAACAGATCGTGTGACAAATCAGGTCCGAGGACTGGTTTGTCACGATAGATCTGAAGGACGCCTACTTCCATGTGTCTATTCTTCCTTAACATCGGAAGTTCCTGAGGTTCGCTTTCGGGGGCGAATCGTACCAGTATCGGGTTCTTCCGTTCGGCCTAGCACTGTCACCCCGAACGTTCACAAAATGTATGGATGTGGCTCTAGTTCCTCTGCGTCTACAGGGCATCCGCATTCTGAATTACATCGACGATTGGTTGATTTTAGCTCAATCACAGTCTCAGGCGGTTCGGCATCGAGATGTCGTTCTCGCTCACATCAAGAAATTGGGGTTGAGGCTCAACGCCAAGAAGAGTGTGCTTTCTCCAGTACAGAGATCCACTTTTCTCGGTGTGGTGTGGGATTCAACGACGATGCAGGCACAACTTTCCCCTGCTCGTATTGCTTCGATTCTCGCTGCAGTAAATCAGATCAAGCTAGGCCACTTACTCACTGTGAAACAGTTCCAGAGACTGTTAGGTCTCATGGCAGCAGCGTCCAACGTTATTCCTTTTGGCCTATTGCACATGAGACCGCTTCAGTGGTGGCTCAGAACCAAGGGATTCTCCCCAAGAGGAAATCCGCTCCGCACGATCATGAGTTCGCTACGGTGTCTTTGCGCCCTGGTTATGTGGAAAGATCCTCGGTTCTTGCCCCTAGGTCCCGTGCTGGGAGCTCCTTGTCGTCGTGTAACGCTAAAGACGGATGCCTCCCTCACGGGCTGGGGGGCGATCATGAGCGGTCGCCCAGCTCAGGGTCTATGGCAGGACCATCATCTCTCGTGGCACATAAACTGTCTAGACATGTTGGCGGTGTTTCGGGCTCTGAAACATTTTCTCCCAGACCTGAGGGGCCACCATGTGCTTGTCCGCTCAGACAACACATCGGTGGCCTCCTACATAAACCATCAGGGGGGTCTGCGGTCGCGTCCATTATTCAAGCTAGCTCGTCAGATCCTTCTGTGGTCCCAGGGGAAACTTCTGTCTTTGAGAGCGAATCTGAGAGGGGTATCTGAATCGGGGGGCAGACATCCTGTCGAGGCAGGGGCCGAGGCCCAGGGAATGGAGACTTCACCCCGAGGTGGTGGAACTCCTTTGGGAACATTTCGGTCATGCCAAGGTAGACCTATTCGCTTCCCGAGAGACATCACATTGTCCTCTGTGGTTCTCTCTCAGCCATCCAGCCCCACTGGGGTTGGACGCTATAGTACAGGCGTGGCTGAGGTCACGTCTGTATGCATTTCCCCCGATTGCTCTGCTCCCAGGAGTTCTGGAAAGGGTTTGCCAGGACGGAGTCAGCTTACTCCTGATAGCCCCGTTCTGGCCGGCCCGATAATGGTTTTCAGACCTTGTGTCCTTCCTCGACGGCTCTCCCCTGGAGATTCCGATCAGGAGGGACCTACTATCTCAGGCGAGTGGATCGATCCTTCACCCCGGCCCAGAGCTATGGAGACTGTGGGCTTGGCCTCTGAGGGGGCTCAGCTCATAGAATCCGGTCTCTCGACTGAGGTCGTTGAGACCATTCTCCAATCCAGAGCTCCCGCTACAAGGAAGCTATATGCCATGAGGTGGAAACTTTTCACCTCTTCGTGTGGAGAGCGCCAACAGGACCCAGTTAACTGCCCAGTTGGTACAGTGCTGGAGTTCCTGCAGGACCGTCTCTCCACGGGGTTATCCCACTCCACAATGAAGGTATACGTGGCGGCCCTGGCTGCTTACCACGCCCCTTTGAGTGGAGTTTCTCTTGGGAGACACCCACTTATATCTCGCTTCCTTCGTGGCACTTAGAGGCTGGGGCCAGCAGTACGCACGAGGGTGCCATCATGGGACTTGGCCATCGTCTTAGAGGATCTCCCTAGCTCCTTTTGAGCCCCTTGAAGAGGTTTCCGAGAAGTTCCTTACTCTCAAAACTATTCTCCTGCTTGCTATTTCATCTCTCAAAAGGATTGGAGACATTCAAGCACTTTCGGTTGCTCCCTCGTGCCTGGAATTCTCACCTGGCATGGCTAAGGCCTTCCTCTATCCTAGGCCAGGTTATGTTCCAAAAGTTCCAACTACTGTAGTTAGACCTGTCATACTGCAGGCTTTTTGTCCTCCTCCGTTTCTGACGTCGGACCAGGAGAAACTTAATTTGCTCTGCCCAGTTCGGGCTCTAGATGCCTATGTCCACAGAGCTGCCCTGTGGAGGAAGTCTGAACAGCTGTTTGTTTGTTTTGGGTCGCCCAAACAGGGGTTCCCTGCATCTAAGCAAAGGATGAGCAAGTGGGTGGTCGAGGCCATCTCACTTGCTTACGAGTCGGTCGGTCAGCCTTCACCTTTGGCTGTACGGGCTCATTCCACCCGGAGTATGGCTGCTTCTAAAGCTCTCCTTTCAGGAGTTTCTCTTCAGGACGTTTGTGATGCGGCAGGCTGGTCATCACCGCACACATTCATCAGGTTTTATAGTCTTGATTTTAGCTCCACTCCTGGGGCGCAAGTTCTTTCGTCAGCCTGTGCGCCTTGATTACACACTACGGAGACTTGCTCGAATGGCGACGTGGGTATTGCGTTCCCACCGCGTTTCCATGCAGCGGTAGTTCCCTGAAGGGGAACGTCCCGGGTTACGTATGTAACCCTAGTTCCCCGAAGGGAACGGACGCTGTGTGTCTTTGCCATACTCCCGGCATCCCTGTGATCGCTTGCTTCAGTAACATCATAAGCTGTTTCGCTTGTGTTTTCAGGGGTGCTTTATAGTTTCCTGGTCGGTGACATCACCCGCCTACTACGTTCCGTCTCGCCATTGACTGATTTCATTCATGCTTCAGACGCACTACGCTGGAGGCGTTCCCACCGCGTTTCCACACAGCGTCCGTTCCCTTCGAGGAACTAGGGTTACATACGTAACCCGGAACGTTTGTTAAACCTCTAAGCGGCAAAGTCGCAAAATTGCGACAAGACGTCATACTTAATAAAACAGGCTGTATATCCTAATATGGTGTAATATCTCATTTGTATTCCCTACCACTAGATGGCAGACATGTAATACTTCGATTCAAGACCAAAATGACGTCATGTTCCTATTCAAAGTGTTGGAGGAAACAGCAGAGCAAGTGAGCGATCGTGTCATTGATGCGGAAGCAGTTCAGTTCAGAGTGTCTGAGTAAATTGTGAGATTTGTGAGAGAAAATGGCTAATAAAAACTTGTACCGTGGTCCGTGAGGATGTGTTCAAATGTTATTCGCTGATTCTGACTCTGAAGAGGAATATTTGCCTTTCGGAAATGACGATCGGCCGTCTAATGATCGCGCTTCTCCTGGTACATCTTTGCCGCGCAATGGTGCCGCCCGCGCTTCTCCCAGTACATCTTTGCCGCGCAATGGTATCGCCCGCGCTTCTCCCAGTACATCTTTGCCGTGCAATGGTGCCGCGCGCGCATCTCCCGGTACATCTTTGCCGCGCAATGGTGCCGCTGTGCAAGGTGCGAGTGTTCACGAAGCACAAACAGATCATTTTGACCATTTGCCCAACGGGGATGGGGGTGGCAGGGGTGGACGTAAGCTTAGTGTACTCTTTTCCTGAATATTACTGATGAACTGATCCAAAAGTAGGCTACTGTTCACATGTGTTTTACTACTAAAGTATTGTAATATAGTAATAATGTAGTACTTTCTCCTATTTTATTGTTGGTTTCCTCTTATGAAAATCAATTCCAACATCAATTCAATATCTACTATTTCCTGAATATTACTGATGAACTGATCAAAAAGTAGGCTACTGTTCACATGCGTTTTACTATATAGTATAGTAATAATTTAGTACTTTCTCCTGTTATTGTTGGTTTAGTTATTGTCAAAAACTTTTATGAATTTTGAAGCCAAATGCAATTGCCAGAAGAAAAAAGTTAAGGGTAGGCTATAAACAAACTACACCACAGTCCCACGAATTCAACGTCACCATCACTAATAAGCTTCCAACAGCTCTTTCAGGTTTATCTAAAAACTTTTTCCCAGAACGTTTGAGTTACAATAGTTTGTAAGAGCACATAACCATAATTACTTTTTTCTTTACGCAGTATCAGAGTGGGTGAAAATGGGTGGGCCAGCCTGAGCTAGACACTACAAATGAAAGGACAGAAAGGAGAGCAGAACAAACTCCTAACAGGAGGAGACTCACTCATGGCCTATGAGACAGAGGATCATGAGACTCAATACTGCTTTCCTGCCATCAACTCATCATGTATCAAGAGAAAACACTCCAGTTTTGAACATAATATCATTTACATTTTTGTATTATTGCTGTCAGCATGGACTGTGTTTCTGAACCTGCTGGTGATCATCTCCATCTCTCACTTCAAGAAGCTTCACACTCCAACAAACCTGCTTATTCTCTCTCTGGCTGTGGCTGACCTGCTTATTGGACTTATTGTGATACCCGTAGAGGGCATCAAGCAAATTGAGACATGTTGGTACTTTGGAGACACTTACTGTGGACTGTTTGTAATTATCGTTAGGTTGCTCCTTTCTATATCTCTTAGTAATTTAGTTTTAATTGCTGTTGATCGTTATGTGGCTGTGTGTTACTCTTTACAGTACCCACAGAAAATAACCATAACTAAAACCTTAATAAGCATCTGTCTCTGCTGGTTTTGCTGTTCATTTTACATTATTTGGTTTGTAATTAGTAATGGATACTTTAACATCACAGATAAAACAACGTGTTACGGTCAGTGTATTGTTTTGATTACTCTGGCTTGGAGATTCGCTGATTTGATATTTTCCTTCTTATTTCCATGTACTGTCATAATCACTGCATATTTGAGGATATTTTATGTTGCACGTCAGCAAGTGAAGGTTATTAACTCTCAAATGAATGGTGTAAAATGTGTAATGGAAGTTTCAGTTAGGAGGAAATCTGAGAGTAAAGCTGCTCTGACATTAGGAATCATTGTGACGGCTTATCTGCTTTGCTTTATTCCATTCTATATCTGTTCTCTAACAAAAACCACAACAATTACATCCACTACAATGACATTACTAGTATGGACCTTTAATATAAACTCAGGTCTGAATCCTATTGTCTATGCTTTATTTTACCGCTGGTTTAAAATATCAGTTAAACACATCTTAACTCTTCGAATATTTCAGCCAGCATCCTCTCTGATGGACATTTTTACGGATTGTCATTAAAGTAACAACATGTAACTTTTCAACCTTCATAATATATTTCCAAGACCCTTGTGATAGTACATCGACTTACAATAGGTTGAATGAGACGTCTGCCAGAGCCTGACGGGGTCTGTATCGCTTTTACTGGCACTATGTAACTTCGGGGTGCGGGTAGTAACCAGAGCTCAAAAAGAACTACAAAATTCGACTGCTTTACGGCATACGTCACTTTGCCCACCACTTCCTCAAATGTGGCCAACCAGCGCGTTTGTTTTCGTACGTCTGTTTTCGTCATGGCTGAAGCAGCAGCGAAACGTAAGGAATTCAAGGTTTTGTCGGAGTAGAGTAGGAAGAGGAAAAGGGAGAGTAATAAACTGAAAGTCAGGACGAGGATCAATATTGGTCGAGCGTTTGCTCGCTGCCGTTAGCTTATGGAGGAGGAGAGTTACCAGACCGATGCTGACTTGGCCGTCATGCTGTTGAACTAGTAAGTAACTGTAAATTGCTTGCATACTATCTTTAGTTTTTCTAATCTGTTGTCTGCCTGGCTACGTTACGGAAACTATCTGGTCCTCCATTTATCTTCATGAATCAGCTAGTAGATGAGCGAATTATCAATCTGGTAGCTAGTAAACACTAACATGGTAGTTTTAGATGGTTAGGATGCTATCGCTATCATTCTCGTTCAGATTTGAGCATTGCAATCGACATGCAAATCGCAAATGTTTGAGTTAAAATGTTTAGTCTACTAAACATGTATAAATTATGAAAGGGGGAAGATTAATAATATTGTCATTGCCCATATGAAAAAAACCTGCATGCTTCATATACAGTAACCGTAAATCATTTTACGACAGCGGTAATGGACAATTCCGCTTCCAACCTGTAGGGCGACCGCAGAGGAAAAGTTCCATGTTGTTGCTTTAAAGGGACAGTAAGTGGGATTTTCTCCCATCTAGTGGTGAAATTGTATTTTGCAATCAAATGAATAGTGCTCTCTAGCGCCTCGCATTTTCAAATGTGTGTTGCATCTACGGTAGCCATTATGTACCAAAAAGCTATGACAGGATGTCCTCTAATAGCACTTCATCGAGTTTTCCTTCGGGTGAACTGGTTTGTTATTTCAAACAAACTACAACTTGACACAACGAACAAACGAATGTTACAGTTTTGAACAAACAAAACTTACAACCTTGTTTATAGGGCCTTCTCTACTTTACTCAATAGTAGAGATACTACTTTGATACTATACCTTGAAATGTGCTGGGTTGTTTTATTTAATTTTTGATGTGCACAAATAAATGACAGGTACCATAAGATTATCTTCTTCCTGTTCCTTTTTTTTTTTTCTTCGTTCATGCATGTTAGAAATGCATGCATGAATGAATGAATGAATGAATGAAACATTTATGTATGACTTGAGCAATAAATAAATAAATAAATGTATCAATTTTCAATACCACACAGGGAAGAACTTATAGGCCTACTGTCATATAGATATTTTTATTTTCTTATTTTTTTTGTCCATCCATTTAAAATCTAGGAAATAATTACTTTCTTCTGAAGAGATCACTTTACATAATGACATATTCAATTAAGGCTTTTTATTCATATCATTCACCTAAATGTTAGCTCACTCAGTTTATGGGATAATTATTGGGATAATAATTGGGATAATGTGATAATTATTGGGATAATGTTGTTATAATTGCACAAGATAGCTTGTTTTTACTATATTTTATGTAGCCTAATAATTTCACAGTAAATCTCCAAATTAATGTAGAAACATCATAAAGACAGTATATTTCAAATAATTGTTTAATGGCATATTTTTATGAATGAAGTGTTATTTGATTCTGATGTCACTGCTGCACTGTCACATGTGGATCCCACAGGCGTCCCATTTTCTCCCTACTATTAACGTTCATTTAAGACTTAACTAATTTAAGACTGGTCTGATGAGGATACTCAAAGCGAAAGCGCGAAAGAGAAGTCGAGTCTGGCGCGCGTCGTGTCAGCATCACAGGAGAGCGCATTCTCTTTTGTATTTTCTCGCTTGCATGGTTAGAAGCATTTGCATGAAGAAGAACGTGATTATATAATGTAACGCTATAGCCAAAGTATGACAGAAAAAAAAAAATGCTGCTTTAATTGCGTTAAATATTTTTAACATGTTAAAGTGAAAAACATTAATCGCACGCATTGCGTTGACAGCAGCACGGAAATAGCATAGTTTATGTGAATACGTTGTGACAATGTTTTCGTGTGTATTTGACTGTAAGCGCATCAATGAAAAATAGGCAGCTTCAGTAGCGTACCGTGGGGTTTCAGTCAGGGCCTTCAGTAACGATCTAACACCCCCACCCCCCCACCCCAATGCAAAATACAATCATGCACTCACTGTATGCACTGCGTAACAACAACGACGAGACAGCTGATCTTCAACCTCAGCGCACACGCACACCACTGTACATTATAAAAGCTGAGCTGAAACATCTCGCGCACGGATGTAAGTTACCTAATACAAATAAATAAAACATCTCCGGTTAACTAGCAGGACATTCATTTTCGTTTGTTAAATAAGATGCATTCTAGCGCTGAAATGTGTTGTTCAAGCTGAGTGCTCGTTGCCGCTGTTATCAGTGGCGCGGATCCAGTGTTCTCTTGTGGCTCGCGCACAGTTTTCACTCAGATGCGCGCTTCAATCTATCGCCGTTGCGAAGACTTTCTATTCGTTGAAATCTTACAAAACAAAATGCAAACGCCCTGCTTGATATACAACCACTGATGAACATATTCGGTAAAAAATATATATATATATATATACGAGTGTGGATTCGAACCCAGAACCTCTGACACGCTTGGCAAAAGTGCTACCACTAGATCATCGCAGTACACAAAAGTTATAAAAGTATCAATGTATTTAGTCACGTGGAAATTCTCGGTACTAACAATATTAGTAGATCTAGAATGACAAATGTACCCAAAATGACCCAATGTACTAATGAAATTTATTTCTGGACATCGTAATGTTATTTTTCCTGAAAATTGTTATTGTACACAAACATGTATTGTATCTGCCCACCCATGTCGATGACATCAGCGCGGGCTAGCCGTCGACACATCGCTGGGCCTCTGGGGCGTTCTGTCATACGCATCTCAATTTGATTGGCTGATAAAACACGTCAGTCAAAGATATGATCAAATGGAAAACGGCAGCTTCAACGGAGGGCTAGCTATACTACTAGTGCTGGTCCACGGAGCTGCGTTTAGATGACATATGTAAAATCCAGCTCAGACTCACAAAAAATAACCATATTCTTTCTGGAAATATAATTGTAACGTACTGATAGACAGTAATTGAATTTAGACATACATTAATTTAATTTTTGAAAAAAAAAATTTTTCTATTTTGACAGGGCCAGCAGAGAAGGCCCTGCTGGCTATGACGGCACACCACTGGGCAGCTTTATGTGGACGCATTGGGAATAAGGCACGGGAGTAAAATCACACGCAAGCGCAACCTCCGCAATTCAACGCCGAAAACTTATGATTTGCATTTTTATTATAAATTTGTGCGCATTATTTGTTGTTATTAGAGACTTCCGACAATCCGAGATTGATGGTAATCATGGCTGGACTGGCCATTGGGCATACCGGGCATTTGCCCGGTGGGCCGACGTGCTTTTTGGGCCGATATATCTCATACTCATACTTTTTTTTTTTTTTTTTTTTTTTTACGGCCCATAAAATTTGTACATCGGCGGCCCATTCGTTTTGTTTTGTTTTGCTTAATTGGCGGCGCTGGGTTTGTGCCGGTGTAATGCATTGGTCAAAGTCAGTGTTAGTTTTTTTTTTTCTGACAGACCAGCCCATGAAACACGTAGATCAGCGGCCCATTGGCTCTTTTCTTGATTGACACTGGGCTGGCCCAATCACAACTTTAAACGAGTGAGCGAGCGTGCAGCAGTGTCAGTGTGTATCTGTCAAAATAGATGGAGAAGAAACGCAAGGAATGTGCAGATAAATAGCGTGAAAAAATAGAACCAGGCCCTTAAAGCAGACACTGTAAACTGTGTCAAAATCAAGCGGCAACCTCCCCGTCTCTCTCTTGAAACCAACACGGAAGTGAGTTAAACTGCAATTCGTTGACTGGCCGCTTGAGGCTGTTGTCAGAAGTGAGTCAAATCTGTATCTCCCCCATGTTAAAATGCCAAATTTTACAGCAGAAATAAACGTGTTTAAAGCCTGGTGTCTGTATGTGGATTTGGTCTATACAGCTAATTTTGCCCTTCATAACAACTGTGAGGGGGGTGAATTATTTTATAACGCGTCCGTTTAGTTGATTAATATTTAAATTTAAGGGTGTGGCCAAGCTACTTGAGTGACAGATGGATTGCCGCTGTCAGTGCTAGCCGTTTGTCTGCTGTTACTAGCCGTCACTTCACCTCAGCAATGTTAGCTGCTGAACTTGCCATCTCTGCAGTGTTAGTGCTTTTTTTCGGGATTATTATTTCATACAATTTAATACTTGGGTACAAAGCCCACGTCTTTGGATTCCGTCGTTATCGTTCGAGAGAACAACCAGCGCTGTATTTCAGTTGTTTTCCTCTGTGAACATGCACTAATGGATGTCTGACAATTTCGTTGCTTTTTGGGGTTTTCAAATTTAAAACGTCAATAAATGCTCGTTCGTTCTGCTCCCATGGAACAGATGGATTATAATATGCTTATGTAAAAGTTACCGTCGGATGAAATCATGCAGGTGTTAATGAAAAATTCATTGTTCTTGTGTCCATTCATTTAAAACTTGTTGATTTCATTTGAGTGTGTGTAAAAGCATTTCTAACAGCTGAATTGGGGGTAGGAAAGAGCAGATGTAATAAACCAGATAGCCCGGGGAGATAACAAACACCTAGGCACGAGAAAGAATCTTAGTCGAAGAATACAGGATGTCATATAGTAGGGTCCCAGGCCCCCTCCTGAGGAAAGCAGGAGGTCATTTAGACTGTAAATGAAGGCCTTTTGGCTTCTCAGGGACAAAGAACAGCATGACCTGCCCAGGGGGGGGGGGGGGGGTAGAACCAGTCCATACTAGATGTCTTTAAGGAAATTTACAGAGACTGGGAAAGGAGGAGTCAAGAATGTCAGAAACCTGTATAAAATGTCTCAGTTTTATTATGTCAGGAGGCTTTCTGTTTCACATCTGGGTGGCTGCGGTTGCGAAAAGATTCCTCAAAGAATAAAGCCTTTTCTTCTATATTACAATTTTGCCTTTTGAGTGTTGTCTTACACCTGTGATGCTGTTTTTCCAAGTGAGATAAAAATTGCTTTTACAGCTGGTGTCAGAAGAGGGATCCTGTGCGGACGCTTCTTCTCCTGGTCCTGAGAACGGATTTGACGGGAAAGTGCACGACCTCGGCAGCAACAGGCGGCCGTCTCATACCTCGACGGTTTGAGATAGAAACTCAACAGATTACGAGAGAGAGAGGCAAAACCCCGCACTCAGGGCCAGTGAAAGAAAACTCCCACCAGGATTAAAAAATCCGCGACGATTGCGAGAAAAAAAAAACAGAAAAGCATCTCTGGGTAAGACACGGCAAATTGTTTTATTGAAGTTGAGTGTAATTTGATAATTGTGAGTGAACGTGAACCATATTGGCTGAGTTTTGCTTTTTGGTACGAGCAAGAGGTGAGTCAGTTAATCACAAATTTTATGGGGAGAAATTGATCTGACAAAGCAGACCAGTTTCTGCCTCACTTAGCTCGTTAGTGGACAGGGGATCCACTGGTGATTCAGAGAAATCACAGCTGCTGAGATGATTACGTTCTACTCGAAATTTATGTAAACCTTAGAGAAAGTTTAAAACAGGATTAAGAAGCTTCTGGGTGATTGTGCTCTACTCGAAGTTTTACCACATTGAATTGAGTCAAGCGAATAAGCGCACGTGGGGGAACTTTGAGTGGAACGTAATTACAAGACCAGGTTGAATTAATCAAGTAAAAAAGAAGTTTCTGGGTGATTGTGCTCTACTCGAAGTTTTACCACATTGAATTGAGTCAAGCGAATAAGCGCACGTGGGGGAACTTTGAGTGGAACGTAATTACAAGACCAGGTTGAATTAATCAAGTCAAAAGAATTGAGCGAGCGAATAAGCGCACGTGAGAAAACTTTGAGTGGAACGTAAACAAGCAGAGGTCCGTCCGATCTCGGAGTAAAAGATCGGGTCTGTCGAAGACGTTTGACAGATTCTGTAAGACACGTGTCGAATTGTGAAATCCAGAAGAGAGGAACTCAGCCAAAATGGGGTCATCTAACAGTAAAGTAGATCATTTTTTTTTTACACCAATTTTCTGTCAAAGGAGAAATAATTATGGTGGTAATTATGACTGACATAGGGAAATTGATAAAATATCATGATTTTCCAGAAGAGGAAACATTGAGTACAACAAGATTAAAAGTGGTTAAAGAATCGATAGGAACGTGAAAGTATTGTGCTATGAGAAAGAGATATGGAAGAAAACTGTGAACAGACAGTAGTTTGTTGAACTAAAGAAGATAGGGAAAGATAGAATGTTTTTCCTGATGGAAATTATAAACAGAGAATTGTTGGATTGCAGATAAAAGAGAACAGATGCAGAAGGAACTGGCATGTAGGGGAAGATAGGATGTTTTTCCTGATGGAAATTGTTGGATTGAACAGATACAGAAGGAAGTGGCATGTAGGGAAAGAGTGTTAGATAAAATAAGGCATTGAGTATGATTAACAGGGATTAACATGATATAAAGATTAGGAATCATGTACGCAAATGTAAGCAAAACGGGAAAAATTCTATATTTTGGAGATAAAATAATGATTGAAATTACGATGTGAATGCTTTATTGTATTAATGACATGAAAACAAGAGTATTGAAGAATAGATTGCCATATTTTTGAGTTGAGGATAGCTGTCTGTGTAATTTAGAGACTGAGAAGAATTAGGGAATCTTGTGGTCTCTGTGAAACAGTAGAGATAAGTAGGACTGAATAATTATAATACAATCTTGTGATTTATGTTGAATCTGCAAACTAACCATTTGATAGAAGAATAAGCTTTTAAAACCAGTGTTGATGAAATTAATTACACGTTAATGTTTTAATACTGTATGAAGAGTAACTGAATAGTCCTGATACAAAAGAGAGCAAATGCTGTAAGCAGCTCTGCTCTGAAGCTCTCAGTTTAAAGAGATTTGCAGATTATGTTTTTGTAAAAGTTTGATTCTGATTGGAAAGATAAATAGTAACTTGACTGGCTCCAAACAAAGAAAGTGCCAAACTAACACAAATTTAAAGAAAAGTCTGTGTTAATATGAGTTAGAAAGTAGATCAGTGTTAATATGATGAAGATTATAATTCGGCTATTGTAATTGAATTTGCAGCTGGGACAGTGGGGGAGAATGCAGAGAACTTATCAGTGGCTCTGTTTGCATTTCCTGAATACAACACAATGTTTCAGAAGTGCAAAATAGGGTGAAGCTGTTAGAAAGATAAAAGGCAGAATAACAGAGAGTGTTTTATTGCAGTCAGCTGGGTCATTCAGTGACTGTATGCGCACTGTATGACTGTAAAAGTAAATGAGGGAGAAATAAAGTTGATAGTTGGAACTTTTGAAAGTTGTAAGAAGATTGAAAGATTTAAGTGTAAGGAATTCCTTTTGAAAGGAAAGAACTATAAAAAGTACCGGTTGACATAAAATTACGGATAAGACTAAATGAGTTGCAAAATATTTTAAAAGTACCGGTCACTAAAAGGATGATTGTGTTTTTGAATGAAATGCTTTGATAAGGTTTTAGATGATATGGAGAGACAAATCTAATGAATGATTTATAATGATAATCAAAAAAATGTATCACAAGCAGGGAGCAGCCTCAAAAGTGAATCATAGAAGCAGATTGATAAACTCCTAGAGAAAACATTGAAGTAAAATTGAAATGAAATTGTTATTAAGAACTAGAATAATTCGTATTATTTCTTTAAGATAAAATAAACAGAAGCAGTGTTACAGGATTAACAGTTGCTAAATGTAAAATGTGTAAAAGGCATTTGATTAAACAAAGGCTTGTTAATGTTGATTTTAAAAGATAAGATTGTGATTTGGCCAAAACAGGTTTGCTTATCTGAATCTGGCACGTGCTGTGACTGAAACTGCCACAGTTTCAGTGCAACAGAGACTCATTCGGAGTGGATATTATGTCTAAATTACAATACATGTAATTCATGGAAAAGATGCCTTAAGATGGGCTACAGTTGAAAAAGATGGTAGATAAAGTCTGAAGTTAAAAGTTTATGAGAATGCAGTGTACCAGTCCTGAATGCCTCAAGAGTCTCTCTCTCATTCAATATCAGCTGAAAGCTGTTGTCTGAGGCTGTGTAAAGCACAGTGTTTCAGTTGAAAAGATTCATAGATGTGGAAAAGCTAAAACAAATCAGATTTGACAAATTTAGAGGACAATTTGTAAATGTTTTAAAAGTAAAACTGAATGATTTTAAAGAAGTCTTTAAAATAATAATGCAGACCTTAAATGATAGAAGTGACATTTTTGACCGCTTCTTTGTCTGATTTTAGCCTCCACCATAAAACAGGGCCGATGGCTCCGGCTACAGAAGTAACAGTACACTGAATGTCAATATTAAATGTTCCAAGTGGATATGATGGTTCTTGATTACCTCGATTAAAAAAAAAAAAAAAAAAAAAAAAAATTTCATTACCACAAACTATGATAATTTTGCTCAAGTGAAGTAGAGCCATAACTCAGTGTGCAGGAGGCGTAGATCCCAAAGACGGGTAAGATTCTCTGATGGCCATAGATGGGAACAACCTAAGGCAGGGATTATCGCCGCCACTGGGGCACCTGCCCACCAGGTTCGGGAGGTGTTACCTACAAGAAGGGAGTGGTTGTGATGCTACTTGGGGCCAAGAGCATCAAAGAGGGGTCTGTTCCCTACAACTTCCACTCCAATATATATATATCAAAATGTTCCTTCACTTAAAAGAGCTTAATTATCATATAGAGACAATTACATCCAATCTCAGTAATATGTAAATAGAATCACAGAGCACAACCAACAACCATCTTGATTACGGGGACTTCGAATAGCTTGTCACCTTAAACATTTGACCGTTCTGTTTTAACAGAAGATCAAAGATGTGACATAAGGAACATGATGTTGGTTGCCTTATGGGCAAAGAAAAATGTTTGATATTGAACTAGTTTTTAACTCCTGAAGGTCATTAGACATGGTGGTGGCTAAAGATGAGAACAGCTTGTGATGAGTCAAGAGAAATTTCTGAAAAACGAAGGTTAGGTGAATTGAGTATTTAAACTAAAAATAACCTTAGAAAAAAGATCATAGCATAATGTATTTTAGATTATTGTAACGGTTCTAATTTGAGTCAAACATTTGTATTTTGACATTTGTGAACTATTAAGGATTGACTATGACTATGATTATTTTAGTTACAGTCCTAGGAGGCTGTTGAAAAGATTATTTGCTTATAATGAGAGAGAAAGAGACTGCTTGAGTGGAGGAAGAGGATGGTACTCTGTCTGTTCTTCTGTTATCAGTCAGCCAAAGAAAGCTGAAGCAAAGTAATAATTATGCACCAAAACAATCCAGCTGACTTTTCTAAAATCAGATGAATAATGAACAGACATGCTTTGAAACTGGTTAAGAGGCCATAAAAACATTAGATAAAAGATACAGGAAAATGTAAGGTTAAAATGTCATTTAAAATTTAAATCTTTTTAGAGAAAAGATATGAATAAGAAATATGAGCAGTTCATAGTCAGGGATGAGTGTGAGTGTTAATTCATGTTTGTACAGTATGTGTTAGTTTAGGACAACTATTCTGTCTGAATAGTGTGTATAAATTTGTCATTAACCTCTGGAAAGAGTGTTTTAGCATTATAGATGGGTTAAGGCGAATGACAAGTTTGAAAAGTAAGCTGAGGATTGTGAGTCAATCTGATGAGAAGGCAACACAGAACAGGATGAGCTTTAAGTTGATTGATCATCGAGCTCTGTCTATTTATTATTTTGGTCATTTATGATGTGCAGTAGATTTGAATTACTTTCTGGACAGGTTTAGGTATTGATGTGTAAATTAGAATTGTGAAGTCGTAGATAGCCGTCAGTCATGTGTTGAGAAAAAGTTATAGATTTGACAGCAACAAACACGTAGGCTAAGTAAATATCAGATTATCCAGAGAGCCCTTAACAGTTATGTATTGTAAAAAAGGGGGAGATTGCTATTCGACTGACGTTGACGAAGTGTGCACACCACGACCTGACCTGACAAGAATGCAAATGTGTACCTTGAAATGTAAGTCGCTTTGGATAAAAGCGTCTGATAAAAGTAAGAGAATTTTATTATGTTAAATTTATGCACGAGATGGGTGTCGTGCATCAAGAGGAGGATGAATATGCTCATGGCAGGAACAAGAGAACGCACAGTAAAACAAGTGGTCAGATGAGTCTTTGAATTTTTTAGTATGGATAATTTGTATTCAGGCCACAAACAAAGACATTTCGGCCTCACAGGTGGGAAAAACAGTAAATCCAGGGGGGGAGGGCTAAACCCATTGTCTTCACAGCAGGCTGAGAGGTTATCTAGCTTTGACCTCATTGGTATATGAGGACAGTAAAAGTCCAGGAGGGGTTTATTAGAAGAACTTTATTTGTCTTAACCAGCTAGATCTGGTTTACTAAGGGGTTCACATTTGCTGAAAGCCATCGCACAGGTGGGAAGATAAATGTTGGGAGGACATTGGGTTTAATTGTGTGCATTGTTTGTATTTTAAGTGTGCTAATAACAAGAATTGTTTCAACAGGAAACGCCGGAGCAGATGTGGCAGCACAGCAGAAGAAAAAAAAAAAAAAAAAAAAAAATTTGTGACAATAACCTCAACATTTGTTTTTCTTTACAGAAGATGCAGACTTTTGCGCATGGCATGAGCAAAGTGAAGAAACACTGCCTAACCCTGTGTAATGCCTAACTTAAAAATTTTCATTTTGCAGGATGTCAGGATGGATTGAACCAAACAGAACTGATTCTGTATTGTTTTGTTAACATAAGCAACATGGGTTGAATGTTTTTTTTTTTTAGGGGAACAAGGACCCTGAGTGCTATTCAATGAGCAAGAAATTATCCGGTGATATGTTTCAGGTTGAAAATTTCACAGGTCACACCAAAGGAACGACAAGACACGCGCTCACTAACAAAATCACTTAAGGCCTCCATTCGCAGGTGACAGTAGACAGTAAATGACTCATTCCAGTAGGGGTGCGATCGTGATCTAAGGGAAAATCTTGTAAGGATTTGAAAATGACTGAAGGATGTTAGACCTGGGTCCAAGCATCTGACCTAAACTATACCAACCAACATCAACAACCTCACACGCCAGCGCAAAGAATAAAGTAGGGGATCAATGATATGTGCTAGAAACAAATCTCCCCTGCCAACGTTGGAAAAAATCCTCTCTACGGCATGCAAAGTGTCATATTGGTGAAGATGGAACGTCCATGAGGCAACGAGATGATCAACATATCTGGAGAAAATGTTGACCAATTAATGGTTGAAGAAAAGTTTTGCGATTTTATTTGATTGAATCAAATTAGGGCTTAGTATTGATATACATGAAGGGTATAATTGTTCTTGAATTAAGACTTGAATTAATTCTATTCTTAAAGATTTAATAGTATAATGGGTTTGATTAGAAAACAGAAATGAATTTTTATTATTTTATTGGTTATCAGAGAATGATAAACAGGGGGGAGATGTTAATGAAAAATTCATTGTTCTTGTGTCCATTCATTTAAAACTTGTTGATTTCATTTGAGTGTGTGTAAAAGCATTTCTAACAGCTGAATTGGGGGTAGGAAAGAGCAGATGTAATAAACCAGATAGCCCGGGGAGATAACAAACACCTAGGCACGAGAAAGAATCTTAGTCGAAGAATACAGGATGTCATATAGTAGGGTCCCAGGCCCCCTCCTGAGGAAAGCAGGAGGTCATTTAGACTGTAAATGAAGGCCTTTTGGCTTCTCAGGGACAAAGAACAGCATGACCTGCCCAGGGGGGGGGGGGGGGGGGGGGGGTAGAACCAGTCCATACTAGATGTCTTTAAGGAAATTTACAGAGACTGGGAAAGGAGGAGTCAAGAATGTCAGAAACCTGTATAAAATGTCTCAGTTTTATTATGTCAGGAGGCTTTCTGTTTCACATCTGGGTGGCTGCGGTTGCGAAAAGATTCCTCAAAGAATAAAGCCTTTTCTTCTATATTACAATTTTGCCTTTTGAGTGTTGTCTTACACCTGTGATGCTGTTTTTCCAAGTGAGATAAAAATTGCTTTTACACAGGCGTCGGCGCTTTCTCCGTCCGTGAATGAGCACGGATTTTCTAGCGCATTTACTTGCACTTCAAAGGCACTATATCTATGGTTTAACGGTTAAACCATAACCCATTTGAGAGACGGCCAACATCAGAATTTAAAATGGACTGAAAAAGCTCTCTACGAACTTGAGCGATGCCGCGCTGACGGACCATGAAAGAGTGACGGACATGTATGCACATAAATCACTGTCACACTCAAACACTCTCGAAGTAATACACAGTCTCACTTGTAGCCATGTCTTTTAACTATTATAATATTTCGAAGGGGCAAAAATAGGAACTTTTAATTGGCTTTACATCATCAGCTAACTCGATCACGTCGAGCTAACGTTAGGTGATTTCAGATAGCCAGGCTCCTCAGCTCCACTCACGCGCCCCGCCTGTTTGTCTATTTTCTGTTATCCGGGAGTGACGCAAGGCCAAGATGGCGACGGCCGGCTCCGCCCACTTTAGGCTTCAATAATGCTCTTCAGAAACCTACGGGTGACGTCACGGACACTACGTCCATATTTTTTTACAGTCTATGGTCAAAATATATGTTTTCTGACCTTCATCAGCTCCTGTGATGATGATGATAGTGAGGACGGAGGATCAGGAGAGAGATGAGAGAGTGTAGAGTCCGCGGTAAGCAGAACTACTTTCAAAACACTTAGGCCATGTCATGAGTGTAGATTATTTCCACATCTGCAAAGTTGACGATTATGCAATTCACTAGAAATCTAATGAGAGGCGTTTGTAAACCATGTTTTCCGCCAAAATAAAAGCTTGATGCAGTTTGCGTCAAAATAAAAGATAATGTGCTTATCTCTTTCAAGTATAGAAATTGGTACAACACTAATTATGAAAGTTTCCTTTATTTTTTAGTGCATTTGTTTTACAAAATATGGCTATTACTGTCATTGGATTAGTATTATAACTATTATTATGTAGTAGGTGTAATGTAGACACTGTAACTAAAAGAGGTTTGAATTTGTCTTTGTTTAATTTGCACACTGTATATGGGTTGGAGCTTTTAATTTTGAACTCTCGAAGTGCACCAGATTGATGAATTTAACATTAAAATGCACAATTTTCTCACGGGGGGGCATGCCCCCCAACCCCCCTAGAAGGACCGAGGTCACACCACCATAGTTTTAATAAAAATCCTGTAAGAAACACTTGTATTGCTATGCCAGAGCCGCTTATAGCTTGTTTTAGAATTCACCACTGTGGAGTATAGTTCAAATGTATTAATAATTGTCAAATTTTCACTTATTTCATCTGTTAACTCTCACTCGTTCCTATACTCACTCATTAAATGGCATTAGTGGTTTTAATGAATAGGAGTTGGTATGCATATAATTAAGGGCGTGCAAAGATGGGTGGTGTTTATGATCATATAGTGGGCCGGTCTGGGCAAAAATGCCCGGGCCGATTTTTTTCCCAGTCCAGCCCTGATGGTAATTATTATTTTTTTTTTTACACAGCACCCCTGCTCTCGCCAGAAGCACCCCAGGGTGCCGCGTCACCCCGCTGAGAAACGCTGGTATATATAGGCTAATAAAAAAATAAAAATAAAAAGCCTGTAATTAAGACCGTAACATTGACTTACCTGTCGAGAAGAAACAGCCAACTTCAGCGTCTCTTTTGAAAGCTTTCTCCTGCATTAGCTATCCCGACATTATTGTTTTTGTAATCTCCGATCACGTTTCCTTTTACGGTCTTATTGTGGACTTTTTCGTCGAAGAAGACTCGTTATCCTGTGACTTAACCGTGCAGTGCAGCCTTTTAAACTTGCCGGGGCAGTGACAAAAGCGCCTCTCACTGCTCTGCTCCGTTTCTGCTGGTTTCAGTCACGTGACGCGGGCTCTGAACGAAAACGCGTTGTGGAAACGCGTTGGCCTAGTACTTTTTGTCCCTCTCTGCTATTATAGTTTTTCAAGATGGCGGAACTACATGGAAGCCTCCGTGGACCTACCCGTCCCATGTATATAAAGATAATAAATTCTTCGTTTACGAGGATAAGTCAGATCATTGGCAGAGGTATTTGTACACCATTGAGGACATATTTATGAATAAAAATATTGATTTTAGATAATAAAATACCTAAAAAGTTACTTATTGTCCCTTTAATGATTGAAGGGAGGAGGGGGGTTAACAAATACACAAATACCGCTATTACAGAATATGTCATATGTATTTAGGTGTTCAGGAGCGAGAATGACACATACAATTTAGTGATCAACATTAACCTAATAATGAAGAGAGAGTTCAACCAAACATTAAAAAAATAATAATAATAATTTACTCAACCTCAGGTATTTACTCATTTACTCAAACACTGAGGGAGATGTCAGGCAGAATGATTGCCTCTGTCACATTTCAATTTCATTGTATGAACAAAAAAAAAAAAAAAAAAAAGGATGAAATGAAAGTGAATGATGACTGACATTGTCAGATACTGCCTAGTATCTTTTTTTGTGTTCCAAGGCAGCATGACATGTATCCTTTACAGGCAATCCTATTTGTGAAATTTGTGAAAATTGAACATGTAAACCCAAGATGTGGACGATGTACTAGAAATGTTGATAGTACTTATAAACTTATTTTATACAGTAGTTAAATGCAGAAATACAAAAAAGTTATGTGTAATAATTGTGTGTGCTGGGGATTTTTATGCTTATTAAAATATCTTGCTATTAGCTCAAATAGCATGATGCTTGATTTATAAATCAAGACTTCTTTGGTCTCCGCATTAGTAGCACTATTTGTGTGGTGTGCAGAGCTGTAGTGTTCCAAGTCACTTAAAGGGATAGTTCAGGATTTTAGACATGAATCTCTATAGCTTCCCCATAAGCAGTGTGGTGCATTGACCATGACTTACCCCCGACAGCATCCTGTGAGCCGAGCTCCGGTCCAGTTTTGGTCAAGATGAAATTAGTCCGGCAAGTTTGCTGGGGTCACGGCAATAAAGCTTTTTTCTTCTCAAATCAATATGTGTTCAAAAGAGTGATATATTTGCGTCACTAAAACGTTGTCTATGGAGAGGTCAGACCTCGTAATGGCTTGGCACTATTTTCTCCCCTGTCATATCACTGCGCGCTGCCGCTACCTACAGCCAGCTGCGAGCAGCGCAGGCGCACACCACTTTTTCAGTTGTTCGGCAGTGTTTACAGCAGTGTTTACGTGCTTAGAACAGCTACACGAACGAGCTAACATAGCTACTCACCAAGAGCGATCAGTTTGTACAGATATCCTTTTGGCTGTGTGTCAATGTTGTCATCGTCGCTGCTGTAGTCAGACATGTTATCGTTCTCTTTACGAGCTGTAAACAAAGTGACACGTGCGCGGCTCCCAGCTGGCTGTAGGTAGCGGCAGCGCGCAGTGATATGACGGGGAAGAAAATAGTGCCAAGCCATTACGAGGTCTGACCTCTCCATAGACAGCGGTTTTGTGCTGCAAATATATCACTCTTTTGAACACATATTGATTTTAAAAGAAAAAAGCTTTATTGCCGTGACCCCAGCAAACTTGCCGGACTAATTTCATCTTGACCAAAACTGGACCGGAGCTCGGCTCACAGGACGCTGTCGGGGGTAAGTCATGGTCAATGCACAACACTGCTTATGGGGAAGCTATAGAGATTCATGTCTAAAATCCTGAACTATCCCTTTAAGAAGTTCCATGATGGTTTGGAAGCAGAGGTAAAAAAAAAAAATGTTTAATTCAAGTTCAGATGTTTTTAAATATGTCTAAATAAATGTCTAGGATTAAAGAGTAGAATAAATATCTACATAGACATTATTCATTAAATAATCTATATTACTATTGTATGACACACACACACACACACACACACACACACACACACACACACACACACACAATTTCAAATGACAATTATTTTTGAGCCCCAGGACTCCAAAGCTCTAACAGTGAATGGTAAAGTCGAAAAGAATAGGGTGATCATTTCTGAATGGAAACAATCCCCCAACTCTCTCAGAATCGTCTCTTAGTTCCCTCACAGTTACACGTACAGCCTGCATCCTTTTATTCTAAATAGCTGAATAGAAACAGCCAGAAACTTCGTCAAAAGTGCAGTTTACGAGCTATTAGCGGCCGGCGGCTTGAGTGCTAATGTCGAGCTATTAGCGATACAGTCTTTGGTAGCAGTGGCTTGAATAGTTTCTGTGCAGGTTTAAACAGAGGCATAGAAATTATTATATATGTTTTATATATATGCCTCTATGGTACGCAATATGATATCAGTGAGGAAAAAATTGTTTATGTTTTTCCTGCTTAAAAATGGACACTATAACAATATCAATAAACATTATCATTATTTTTTACATTTATTTATTAATTAAAAGTTTGTTGTCTCAAGGCAACATTGTACCACAATGGACAAATTTAAACATTTGACATTTTCATGTCAAAAATTATATATTTTTGAAAACATCAATTTATTTAACTAAACACTTGAACAAACATATTTATCACGTTTTTAATGAATTACACATTTCATATTTAATAAAAAGTAACATTTATTATCCAACTGTTGCCCTCAGGCAACATTGTACCATCATGGAACGCAAGTACTACAAACCATCATATCATCAAGTTATCATATCAAAACATTACAATCGGTGTTGTTTCAAGGTAAAACATTTACAATCACCATAACCTTATCCTAATATGAACCTCATCCTAACTCTGCTGTCTCTCCGGTTGAGGAGCCAGGCCTCAACAACAGCAAGATCAAACATGTGGATGACCTCCCTGGCCGACCTAATGACCCGTGTGGGGTCGGGGGGTCGGGGGGTCGGGGGGGGGGGGATCCCCCCGATTATCCGAGACCCCCAGAAGTAGCGCCGCCTTCATCCTCAGTTTGGCGCCACTCGCCCCTGTCCCACTAACCCACTATTTGTCCGTTTGCCCACTATAGTGGCCAAATGTCCCGTCGACTCCCGTTGACCAATCACAAGCCATGCCCCCGTCCTATGGACCCACTATTTGTCCGATTACCCACTATAGTGGCCAAATGTCCCCTCGACCCCCGCTGACCACTTACAAGCCACGCCCCGGTCCCACGAACCCACTATTTGTCCGATTGCCCACTATAGTGGCCAAATGTCCGGTTGACCCCCCTGACCGGTCCCAAGCCATGCCCCCGTCCCACGAACAAACTATTTGTCCGATTGCCCACTATAGTGGCCAAATGTCATGTTAACCCCCCTGACCGGTCCCAAGCCATGCCCCCGTCCCACGAACCCACTATTTGTCCGATTACCCACTATAGTGGCCAAATGACCAGTCGGCCCCTGCTGACCACTCACAAGCCACGCCCTCGTCCCACGAACCCACTATTTGTCTGATTTCCCACTATAGTGGCCAAATGTCCCGTCGAATCATGCTGAGTTCTCAGTTTGCAAAAATGCAAATACATTTAGATAATTCAAATTTCTTTCCTTACAAATAAAATACACTTTCAAGTATTCAAACCTAGTATGCCTGGTATGGCCTTATGTGATTCCATTATGGTACAATGTTGCCTCGAGGCAACATGCAGTTTTATGTAATTTCCTATGAAATATTTGATGATATATAATGTAAAGTTTTTGAAAATACTTCTTTACTTACCAATGAAGGTGACTCAGATTTTTTGTAACTGATTATCTGGACAGAAATTAATGAAAAATGCCCTTTTCAGTGGAGAAAATATGGAGCTATGTGACATGTGCATGTGTGCTGAAAGAAGGACCAAAATGGACCCCTGTGGGTCATGTGGCCACTCTTTTGCATTTTCATCGGTTAGTATTTGAGTTCCCCTCCCCATAGAGAGCATTTATCAATTAAATTGTATTACTGTAAATAATACATAAAATAAAATCGAGTATATCAAACCATTCTGGGAACTGAGGTGATGCATGCTGGTTTCAAACACCTAGTAACTGTCTTTTTCAATTAGAATAATCTTTCGTTAATTGTATCTAAATTAAAATTCCAACATCAGCAAGTAACTCCAGTGCTAAAATTGCTCATAATCCATTACACATTGATTTATAAGATGCAAAAGCCTCTAAGTGCCATCTGAAATTTTCTTCTTGAATGATCATTTTTATCAAGCTTGTATATTTAGGTTCAGTAATTTCACTTAAATAGCAATGAAAATGACCTGTTACAGTTTTTCTTGATTGCTTAAACACATTTCTTGAAACTATGCCTCGTATTCTCAAAACTGTAAACACAAATCCATAACGTCTCACCCAATTCCCAAACTTTCAGACAGGACACACAAGCCCTCAAAATCACACACACTACAATGGTGCAATAAATTCAAAACAACATTTCCAAAACTGGTCAGTTATGTTGCTTGTGGTTCCCCCCTCACAAACCTTTTCACATGATGAACACAAAAGACGCAACCAATGGATGCATTGGCACATTTTTATTCATTCATGTACTACACAGTACAACACACACACACAACAAAACAAAACAAACATTTTTTCCCTATTCTCTCCTCTAATTTTATATATATATATATATATATATATATATATATATATATATATATATATATATATATATATATATATATATATTTATTTACTTACAGTAAGATGTGTGTGACCATCATATGACAGTAAAAGAGCACACACAAACCTTATTCTAATATGGAATTGTACTGGAATGGTAAAGAGTGTTACTGTAAGACGTGACAGGAGGGCCTCCACTCAAGGATACAATATGATGAACAAGTCTGAATGTTCCACATATGGTTGAAATACCATCATTGGCCTAGAAAGATAACATTCTGGGAGTCAAGACTATAAAGGAGAAAGGATGCCCTCCCTTCACTGTCACACTAAACACTGTGACTGTACGACTGCTGGCCTTTTCTTGCAAGAAAATACACCTCATCAAAGACTATTGGCAATGTTTGTCTTTTTTTCAGTGATAGAATTTTGTTTGCCACCGCACCTCCATGAAGGTTCTCGAGGTGACGTTAAAGCGACTCAAATTTGGCCTTACTCGTAGCCCAGCCTCCCTCATAGTCACACCACTGATAAAGACATGGGCAAGTAGAGTGGCTTGAATTTCATCTGAGACTGCTTGTCTTCTTGCCCTTGCCCATCCTCCTCCTCCTCCTCCTCCTCCTCCTTATCCCTCCTCGGTCTCTTCCTTCATGTCTTTCTGGATCCATTGTTCCAAAACTCAATAAACTAATTTTGGCCCTTTTATCTATCTATTGAAGGATCTGATTGATGTGTGTTCAATTTTGACTCTTAGTGTTTCCACCTGGGTAATTGTGTGCTAACTGAGCTGAAGCTGTGCTGACTTGAGTGAACAATATTGAATGCTAGTGCTTTCTAAATGACAACATGGTCTAGGCAATGAGAAATGAAGGGATTTGTGTGTAGAGTTTTGCAGTGACAGTTCAACAAATCTGACTCATGTGTCAAAACAGGGAATAGTGTTTATAGTGTAGTGAAATGGGTGTGCTTTTTGATAGATGGCATTATGGTTTTGAAATTTTAGTTCAAAAGCCTGGTCATAGTGTTTAAGCAATCGAGAAAAACTAAGTTTTTATTATAAAAAAGCTAAAATAGACTATGTTGCCTATGACTATGTAGACTATGTAGACTATATAGATTAACACATACATTTAGCACGCACTTATAGTTTTTCTCGATTATTTACACACATTTTCTGAAAGCATGCCTCATATTCTCAGAACTCTACACACAAATAAAAAAAACACACAATGGGCAAAACCCCTCAATTCTCCTGCAAAATGAAACTTTACATTCAAAACAATGTTATTTCTTCTCAAAATTGTATTTTGTTTTCAAATGACACACACAAACCATCATATGAATAGACATTTATAAGAACCAGTTGAACACTGATGTGCTCAATGTAAAACACTGTGATGAACGCAAAACACTTCTTCTCCATTCATCATAATGACTTAGGCCTTTTTTTTTGGGCTCAGTGTACAGACAGTACATGTATAAGTGTGTTGTAAAATATTTGAGAATGTTGTTTTTATACTCAGAACACACAAATACACGGTAAAAAAATACATTTTATTTTTCCCACAAAAACAATGTACATCCCAACCAACACAAAGTTGGACATACAGTGGTCTACTTACAAAACAACAGAAGAACTGACTGTATACAGTTAAGGTGATGATACAGGGCAACTTTTTGAGCAATGTTGCAGGGCAATCTTGCCGAGTGATTGTTGCTTGGGCACTTTCCCATTGAAAACGGGCAATACATTTCTATCTGGATAATTTAGATCGGTCGTGGGCTCTGTGTCTCATCTGGTTGCCCGTTGACGGCAACATTGCCCAGCAACATTGCTCAAAAAGTTGCCCTGTGTATCATCACCTTTACAGTAAAATAAAATAAAATAAAATGTTGGCATCCATTGCTCCATTGAAGAGCTGACCTGTTGCCCTTTTATGCTAAAGCTCTGATTGCTAATTGTAAAACTGTGTGACGGGTGTTTGCCAATGTGATGAGTCAGTGTGTATATCTGAATGGCAGTGTGTTCCTTGTGAAAACAAGAGATTTTCTGCATGAAAATTGTGCCAAAAGCAGAGAATTGTGTTTAGTGTTTTGAAAAAAGTGTGTTTTAGAACTGCAATTTGAGTGTAAAGCAGGAATTGTGCTTGTAGTTTAGCAGAATTGGTTCAGGCGGTTGGTGAATGAGTTACATGTTGTGGTCATTGTGTCTCAAGTACCAGTATTTGTGTGTAAACAATTGAGAAAAACTGTAAGCTATGTTCATTTTTCTTTCTAATGTTATGTCAGGGAATGTCCTTAAACACTAATTAAAGAAATATCTTAGCTTGTTCTCTTCTTAAACCGTTCTTAGCAAGCGAAAAATGAAAGCTTGCTTAATTGACTGTGTGCAGCGCATTGACAAATTGAGTTATGATTGTTAAATCACTATTATTTATATTGAAAAGAGAGTTCTCTGCGCTTCTGTAATCCACAGACAATCCGGTGCAACCAGGGCAGGACAAAACAATTCAAACAAAAGGAATCGCCGGTGCAGCACAGATGTCTACTGATTAAATTATTTATTAAAGGTGCATAACAATAAATAAATGACTAACGTTTCGATGTGGTTACATCTTCATCAGAGTCCTTGGAGAGAATGAGCAATGAAGCCATTAATAAGGATCATCAACAGGTGTGATTAAGGGGGCGTTGGCCACCCAAAAAAGTACATCCCTCTGAACCAAGGTGTCACACTCATAAAACAATCATTAAAGGGCAAGTGCCCACATAAAAAAAAAAAAAAAAAAAAAAAAAAAATATTATAAAGTTCACAATACAATGGGAGTAAAAATATATTAATCTTAAACACTGTATTTTAATATACTTAGGTGTTTAAAGGAAGCATGTTAAACTCAATTCATCATTTAGACCTAGAGGTTCTCGAGTGTTAAGTGTATGTATCCAAAACGCTTCCCTGCATAGGAGTTTATTAATAATGTCACCACCTCTGGGTGAAGGTAAGATTTTCTCAATTCCCCAAAACTTCAAAGAAGCAGGGGAACCATGATTGGCCTGCTTATAGTGCCTCGCCATGGCATATGTTAAGTTCTGAGTACGAATTGCTGTTTTGTGTTCAGCTATCCTCAGTTTAAGTTGACGTTTTGTTTGACCTATGTACACCAGTCCACAGGGACACTTCAGAAGGTATACTACATGAGTACTGTTACAGTTAATAAATGAAGAAATAGAATATTTCTTACCAGTACGGGGATGTGAAAAATCTTTCGCATTGGTCGAGTTGGAGCATTGCGCACAATTGCCACATTTATAGAAACCCAGAGGTGGGCTAGGAAGCCAAGTAGTAGAAGGTGGGATACTCATATCTGAATGAACCAATCGGTCACGAATGTTACGGGCACGTCTAAAAATGAACCTGGGCGGCTCAGCGCAGATGTCTTTGAGTGTCGGGTCACTATTAAGAACGTGCCAATGTTTGCGAATGATGTTCTTTATTCTTCCTGCTGTTGGAGTGTAGCTAGTTGAAAAAAATACTTTAGATGTCGTATGAGGCTTAGGTTTTTTCTTTAATAATGAGGCACGGTCTGTGTTAAAAGCCCTATCCCATGCTTTAGAAATATCAGATTTATCATAACCTCTTTGATCAAAAAGACGCGCTAGGTGGGCTGCTTTTGACATAAATTCACTTGTGGTACTACAATTTCTTCTGACTCGTAAGAACTGGCCCACTGGTATATTACGAATCAAGTGAGGTGAGTGATTACTGTCTGCTCTTAACAGGGTATTCCTGCTAAGAGGTTTACGGTAGATAGTAGATTGTAAGATATTATTTACATCCTTAGAAATGGTAAGGTCTAAGAAATCAATGGACTGCTTGTTAAACTCCATAGTAAAAGACAAATAATCTGTAGTAGAATTTACATAAGTCAGAAAATTATTTAACTCACTAAGTGTGCCCTTCCATATTAGTAGAATATCATCTATATATCTGCGCCAAAGTGATATTTTGGAATGGAACGGGTTATTTTCAGTGTTCTCTATATATTTTTCTTCCCATAGGCCCATCACCAAACAAGCATATGAGGGTGCAAACGAGGACCCCATTGCAGTCCCCTGAAGTTGTAAATAGAATTTATCATAGTATTTGAAAAAGTTGTTAGATAAAATGATCTCGACAAGATTAACAAGGAATTCTGAAGGAGGCAAAACATCAATGGGGCGTTTGGTAAGGTAATACAATATGGCTTGTAGGCCTATATGGTGGGGTATGCATGTATAGAGACTTTGTACATCCAACGATACAAGGACATCATTGCTTTCACACTTCCAATTGTCAATCAAATTTAACACATCAGTTGTATCCCCAAGGTATGATGGTAAACTGTGAACATATTGTCTTAAAAAAAAATCAACAAATTGTGAGAGAGGTTCGGTTAGGCTGCCTATACTAGATACAATAGGGCGCAAAGGAGGGTCATCAAGTCGTTTGTGAATTTTAGGTAAACCATAGAATACTGGACATCGAGGGTGGTCAATAAGTAGAAAAGCCTTTTCTTTATCAGTAATCCAGCCTTTTTTATGAGATGTATCGATAAATTCATTAATCATATTTTTTGTGCTGGAAGTAGGATTGTGAGGAAGGAGCTGATAATGTTTTTCATCATTTAATAATTTAAATATACCACAATCGTAGTTCTTTAAGCCCATAACCACAACAGCGCCTCCCTTGTCAGCTGGACGAATAATAATGTCATGTCTAGATTCCAAAGAGCGTAGCGCATCCAGTTCACTTTTTTCCATATTTTTATTTTTGGGAGGAAAGGGCCTACTTATTTTAGCCATGTCTTGCTCAACTAGCTGACTAAAAGTGACAATGGTAGGATTTAAATTAGAAGAGGGTAAAAACCTTGATTTCTTTTTAAAGGGAGTCATTTCTCTAGGGGTCTCCTTAGTATTAGAATCATAGTTTCTACATACAGTATGACCATTGGATAAGACATTGGACCTAGAAAAGAAATGTTTAAGGTGAAGCTGTCTAAAGAATTTGAATGAGTCCACTTTAAGAGAGAAAGAGTCACTTTGATTCGACGGGGCAAAGGAAAGTCCTTTGCGAAGCACTACTTTCTCTGTATCCGTGAGGTCAATGTCCGAAATATTGATTACAGTCTCCTCTGGAGGTTCCGCGGGGACCAGCGCGTGGGTGGTGGGGCTTCTCTTCTTCTTCCCCCTTGAGCCCCGCCTCGTCTTTGTCTTTCGCGTTTGTAACCTCGATCCAAAAAAGAAGTGGAGTTGGGATATGGTGAAGCGCCGCCTCCGACGTCACTCAGATCTTCAGAGGAGTCTCTCTCACTCGCTGTAGAAAGAGGCGTGTACCTATTTGTTTTAGGCATGGGTGGACGGTTGTTCCTAGGAAACCTCCTTCTGCTTCCTTGCCAATCATATACTGTCCCGTCTGCATAGTCTTTAGTGTCCCGTTCATATTTCCTTATCTTATAGGTCTTGTTGTGGTTATGGTTGTGGTTATGGGCTTAAAGAACTACGATTGTGGTATATTTAAATTATTAAATGATGAAAAACATTATCAGCTCCTTCCTCACAATCCTACTTCCAGCACAAAAAATATGATTAATGAATTTATCGATACATCTCATAAAAAAGGCTGGATTACTGATAAAGAAAAGGCTTTTCTACTTATTGACCACCCTCGATGTCCAGTATTCTATGGTTTACCTAAAATTCACAAACGACTTGATGACCCTCCTTTGCGCCCTATTGTATCTAGTATAGGCAGCCTAACCGAACCTCTCTCACAATTTGTTGATTTTTTTTTAAGACAATATGTTCACAGTTTACCATCATACCTTGGGGATACAACTGATGTGTTAAATTTGATTGACAATTGGAAGTGTGAAAGCAATGATGTCCTTGTATCGTTGGATGTACAAAGTCTCTATACATGCATACCCCACCATATAGGCCTACAAGCCATATTGTATTACCTTACCAAACGCCCCATTGATGTTTTGCCTCCTTCAGAATTCCTTGTTAATCTTGTCGAGATCATTTTATCTAACAACTTTTTCAAATACTATGATAAATTCTATTTACAACTTCAGGGGACTGCAATGGGGTCCTCGTTTGCACCCTCATATGCTTGTTTGGTGATGGGCCTATGGGAAGAAAAATATATAGAGAACACTGAAAATAACCCGTTCCATTCCAAAATATCACTTTGGCGCAGATATATAGATGATATTCTACTAATATGGAAGGGCACACTTAGTGAGTTAAATAATTTTCTGACTTATGTAAATTCTACTACAGATTATTTGTCTTTTACTATGGAGTTTAACAAGCAGTCCATTGATTTCTTAGACCTTACCATTTCTAAGGATGTAAATAATATCTTACAATCTACTATCTACCGTAAACCTCTTAGCAGGAATACCCTGTTAAGAGCAGACAGTAATCACTCACCTCACTTGATTCGTAATATACCAGTGGGCCAGTTCTTACGAGTCAGAAGAAATTGTAGTACCACAAGTGAATTTATGTCAAAAGCAGCCCACCTAGCGCGTCTTTTTGATCAAAGAGGTTATGATAAATCTGATATTTCTAAAGCATGGGATAGGGCTTTTAACACAGACCGTGCCTCATTATTAAAGAAAAAACCTAAGCCTCATACGACATCTAAAGTATTTTTTTCAACTAGCTACACTCCAGCAGCAGGAAGAATAAAGAACATCATTCGCAAACATTGGCACGTTCTTAATAGTGACCCGACACTCAAAGACATCTGCGCTGAGCCGCCCAGGTTCATTTTTAGACGTGCCCGTAACATTCGTGACCGATTGGTTCATTCAGATATGAGTATCCCACCTTCTACTACTTGGCTTCCTAGCCCACCTCTGGGTTTCTATAAATGTGGCAATTGTGCGCAATGCTCCAACTCGACCAATGCGAAAGATTTTTCACATCCCCGTACTGGTAAGAAATATTCTATTTCTTCATTTATTAACTGTAACAGTACTCATGTAGTATACCTTCTGAAGTGTCCCTGTGGACTGGTGTACATAGGTCAAACAAAACGTCAACTTAAACTGAGGATAGCTGAACACAAAACGGCAATTCGTACTCAGAACTTAACATATGCCATGGCGAGGCACTATAAGCAGGCCAATCATGGTTCCCCTGCTTCTTTGAAGTTTTGGGGAATTGAGAAAATCTTACCTTCACCCAGAGGTGGTGACATTATTAATAAACTCCTATGCAGGGAAGCGTTTTGGATACATACACTTAACACTCGAGAACCTCTAGGTCTAAATGATGAATTGAGTTTAACATGCTTCCTTTAAACACCTAAGTATATTAAAATACAGTGTTTAAGATTAATATATTTTTACTCCCATTGTATTGTGAACTTAATAATATTTTTATTTATTTATTTATTTATTTTTTATGTGGGCACTTGCCCTTTAATGATTGTTTTATGAGTGTGACACCTTGGTTCAGAGGGATGTACTTTTTTGGGTGGCCAACGCCCCCTTAATCACACCTGTTGATGATCCTTATTAATGGCTTCATTGCTCATTCTCTCCAAGGACTCTGATGAAGATGTAACCACATCGAAACGTTAGTCATTTATTTATTGTTATGCACCTTTAATAAATAATTTAATCAGTAGACATCTGTGCTGCACCGGCGATTCCTTTTGTTTGCACTATTATTTATAGTTTGTTCATTATTATATTTATGAGAATTTTAATATTTCATTTGCATGATAAATTTTACAACACTGTTAATCTAAGGAATGATGGTGGGGGGTTCATCACATTCATCAAAAACTTTTTGGAATTTTGAAGCCAAATGCAGTTGCCAGAAGAAAAATGTTAAAGGTAGGCAATAGCCTATAAACGAACTACACCACTTTCCCACAAATTCAACGTCACCATCACTAATAAGCTTCCAACAGCTCTTTCAGGTTTATCTAAAAACTTTTTCCCAGAACGTTTGAGTTAAAATAGTTTGTAAGAGCACATAACTATAACAATCCTGTAAAAGCGGACTGAGTTTACCTGTTTGCGTGATGATGTTTAATCTCCTCGACAGTCTCTGTAGTCCCATTTAGCCACTTGTTAGCAACCGCCTTTTTCCAGACATATAACAGCTTCAAAAATACGAGTGGGGTAATATTGATGTATTTTATGTTTTAGAATTAAATGTGAAAGTGTCTTGAGCTTGTGTTCCCCACAGACCTTATTTCAGCCATTTAACTAAAACCCTATTCAAAAAACCCATTGACTTCGCGACAATGGAACTGAAAATGTTAAAATGCTAACTCGCTTCCGCGTTTTGGCCTAGAAAGTGATGTCATACCTGCACCACTCTTTTAGTGATGTGTCACAATTGTTTCTGCTGATGTGTGAAATTGAATATATATATATATATATATATATATATATATATATATATATATATATATATATATACAGTCAGGTCCATAACTAGATGTACCGCATCACGGTACAAAATATGACCGCCGCTCAGGCCTGCACTGGCTTTCCACAAAAATAAATGACGTGGAGTAATTTGGCTGTATTGCGTGTTTATGTATATACCTAAAAAAAAGTAATAGTATGTGCATGTCTGTGTGTGTGTGTGTGTGTGTGTGTGTGTGTGTGTGTTTGTGTCTGTGTGTGTGTGTGTGTGTGTGTCTGTGCGTGTATGTATGTGTGGGTACATGTGTGCGCGTGTGTGTGTGTGTCTGTGCATGTGGATTTGTATGTGTGTGTATGGGTGTGTGTCTGTGCGTGTGGATGTCAGTGTGTGTGCATGCTTGCGTTTGTTTGTATTCCTGCATGTGTGTGTGTGACAGTATCATCCTAAACCAGCAACCCTTCGCTCAACAGCACCATCTACAGGCCGATGAGTGTACAGTCACTAAATGTGCACATAAATGAATTTATTTTATACCCCCCCATGGATGAAATTCTACAAAACTTAGCAGAGGATACCCCCAGAAGATGTCAAGTTAATCATACACATGAAATATGGTGCAGTTCTGAACATCTCCACTGAAGATAGGGGCGATTAAAGCAGAATAATATTGCATTTTCATTTTTTATGGGAGGGGCGCAAATCACAAATGAGTGATTATGGGCTAGGTTGATGTGGGCCCTTAAGAGCAACATACCATAAAAATTTCTTCATCCTCGGTGCCACGGTTCAGGTAGTTATTTAGGAAAAACTGCATTTTTGGGGGTTTGGGGGGGGGCCAGCGCGGGGGGGGAGTGGCCCCCGGGGACCAAACGAAATTTTTCCGTAGAAGTCTAGTGGGGCTACATGCCCAACAAATTTCATGTTCCCCGGTGTTTCGGTGTCCCTGGTATCGTTGACGAAAAATTTACGGGGGCCCCAGCGCGGGGGGGGGGGGGGGAAGTGGCCTCCGGGGACCAAACGAAATTTTTCCGTAAAAGTCTAGTAGACCAACATACCATAAAAATGTCTTCATCCTCGGTGCCACGGTTCAGGTAGTTATTTAGGAAAAACTGCATTTTTTGGGGTTTGGGGGGGCCCAGCGCGGGGGGGGAGTGGCCCCCGGGGACCAAACGAAATTTTTCCGTAGAAGTCTAGTGGGGCTACATGCCCACCAAATTTCATGTTCCCCGGTGCTTCGGTGTCCCTGGTATCGTTGACGAAAAATTTACGGGGGCCCCAGCGCGGGGGGGGAAGTGGCCCCCGGGGACCAAATGAAATTTTTCCGTAAAAGTCTAGTAGACCAACATACCACAAAAATTTCTTCATCCTCGGTGCCACGGTTCAGGTAGTTATTTAGGAAAAACTGCATTTTTTGGGGTTTGGGGGGGCCCAGCGCGGGGGGGGAGTGGCCCCCGGGGACCAAACGAAATTTTTCCTTAGAAGTGTAGTGGGGCTACATGCCCACCAAATTTCATGTTCCCCGGTGCTTCGGTGTCCCTGGTATCGTTGACGAAAAATTTACGGGGGCCCCAGCGCGGGGGGGGAAGTGGCCCCCGGGGACTAAACAAAATTTTTCCGTAAAAGTCTAGTAGACCAACATACCATAAAAATTTCTTCATCCTCGGTGCCACGGTTCAGGTAGTTATTTAGGAAAAACTGCATTTTTTGGGGTTTGGGGGGGCCCAGCGCGGGGGGGGAGTGGCCCCCGGGGACCAAACGAAATTTTTCCTTAGAAGTCTAGTGGGGCTACATGCCCACCAAATTTCATGTTCCCCGGTGCTTCGGTGTCCCTGGTATCGTTGACGAAAAATTTACGGGGGCCCCAGCGCGGGGGGGGAAGTGGCCCCCGGGGACCAAATGAAATTTTTCCATAAAAGTCTAGTAGACCAACATACCATAAAAATTTCTTCATCCTCGGTGCCACGGTTCAGGTAGTTATTTAGGAAAAACTGCATTTTTTGGGGTTTGGGGGGGCCCAGCGCGGGGGGGGAGTGGCCCCCGGGGACCAAACGAAATTTTTCCTTAGAAGTCTAGTGGGGCTACATGCCCACCAAATTTCATGTCCCCCGGTGCTTCGGTGTCCCTGGTATCGTTGAAGAAAAATTTACGGGGGCCCCAGCACGGGGGGGGGGGGAAGTGGCCCCCGGGGACCAAATGAAATTTTTCCATAAAAGTCTAGTAGACCAACATACCATAAAAATTTCTTCATCCTCGGTGCCACGGTTCAGGTAGTTATTTAGGAAAAACTGCATTTTTTGGGGTTTGGGGGGGCCCAGCGCGGGGGGGGAGTGGCCCCCGGGGACCAAACGAAATTTTTCCTTAGAAGTCTAGTGGGGCTACATGCCCACCAAATTTCATGTTCCCCGGTGCTTCGGTGTCCCTGGTATCGTTGACGAAAAATTTACGGGGGCCCCAGCGCGGGGGGGGAAGTGGCCCCCGGGGACTAAACAAAATTTTTCCGTAAAAGTCTAGTAGACCAACATACCATAAAAATTTCTTCATCCTCGGTGCCACGGTTCAGGTAGTTATTTAGGAAAAACTGCATTTTTTGGGGTTTGGGGGGGCCCAGCGCGGGGGGGGAGTGGCCCCCGGGGACCAAACGAAATTTTTCCTTAGAAGTCTAGTGGGGCTACATGCCCACCAAATTTCATGTTCCCCGGTACTTCGGTGTCCCTGGTATCGTTGACGAAAAATTTACGGGGGCCCCAGCGCAGGGGGGGGAGTGGCCCCCGGGGACCAAATTAAATTTTTCCAGAAAAGTCTAGTAGACCAACATAGCATAAAAATCTCTTCATCCTCGGTGCCACGGTTCAGGTAGTTATTTAGGAAAAACAGCATTTTTTGGGGTTTGGGGGGGCCCAGCGCGGGGGGGGAGTGGCCCCCGGGGACCAAACGAAATTTTTCCTTAGAAGTCTAGTGGGGCTACATGCCCACCAAATTTCATGTTCCCCGGTGCTTCGGTGTCCCTGGTATCGTTGACGAAAAATTTACGGGGGCCCCAGCGCGGGGGGGGAAGTGGCCCCCGGGGACTAAACAAAATTTTTCCGTAAAAGTCTAGTAGACCAACATACCATAAAAATTTCTTCATCCTCTGTGCCACGGTTCAGGTAGTTATTTAGGAAAAACTGCATTTTTTGGGGTTTGGGGGGGCCCAGCGCGGGGGGGGAGTGGCCCCCGGGGACCAAACGAAATTTTTCCTTAGAAGTCTAGTGGGGCTACATGCCCACCAAATTTCATGTTCCCCGGTGCTTCGGTGTCCCTGGTATCGTTGACGAAAAATTTACGGGGGCCCCAGCGCGGGGGGGGGAAGTGGCCCCCGGGGACCAAATGAAATTTTTCCATAAAAGTCTAGTAGACCAACATACCATAAAAATTTCTTCATCCTCGGTGCCACGGTTCAGGTAGTTATTTAGGAAAAACTGCATTTTTTGGGGTTTGGGGGGGCCCAGCGCGGGGGGGGAGTGGCCCCCGGGGACCAAACGAAATTTTTCCTTAGAAGTCTAGTGGGGCTACATGCCCACCAAATTTCATGTTCCCCGGTACTTCGGTGTCCCTGGTATCGTTGACGAAAAATTTACGGGGGCCCCAGCGCGGGGGGGGGAGTGGCCCCCGGGGACCAAATTAAATTTTTCCAGAAAAGTCTAGTAGACCAACATAGCATAAAAATCTCTTCATCCTCGGTGCCACGGTTCAGGTAGTTATTTAGGAAAAACAGCATTTTTTGGGGTTTGGGGGGGCCCAGCGCGGGGGGGGAGTGGCCCACTTTTTAAGGGACCAAAAGTAATGGGACAGATTAACAATCATAAATCAAACTTTTACTTTTTAATACTTGGTTGCAAATCCTTTGCAGTCAATTACAGCCTGAAGTCTGGAAGGCATAGACATCACCAGTTGCTGGGTTTCATCCCTGGTGAAGCTCTGCCAGGCCTCTACTGCAACTGTCTTCAGTTCCTGCTTGTTCTTGGGGCATTTTCCCTTCAGTTTTGTCTTCAGCAAGTGAAATGCATGCTCAATCGGATTCAGGTCAGGTGATTGACTTGGCCATTGCATAACATTCCACTTCTTTACCTTAAAAAACTCTTTGGTTGCTTTTGCAGTATGCTTCGGGTCAATGTCCATCTGCACTGTGAAGCGCCGTCCAATGAGCTCTGAAGCATTTGGCTGAATATGAGCAGATAATATTGCCCGAAACACTTCAGAATTCATCCTGCTGCTTTTGTCAGCAGTCACATCATCAATAAATACAAGAGAACCAGTTCCATTGGCAGCCATACATGCCCACGCCATGACATTACCACCACCATGCTTCACTGATGAGGTGGTATGCTTTGGATCATGAGCAGTTCCTTTCCTTCTCCATACTCTTCTCTTCCCATCACTCTGGTACAAGTTGATCTTTGTCTCATCTGTCCAAAGGATGTTGTTCCAGAACTGTGAAGGCTTTTTTAGATGTTGTTTGGCAAACTCTTATCTGGCCTTCCTGTTTTTGAGGCTCCCAATGGTTCACATCTTGTGGTGAACCCTCTTTATTCACTCTGGTGAAGTCTTCTCTTGATTTTTGACTTTGACACACATACACCTACCTCCTGGAGAGTGTTCTTGATCTGGCCAAATGTTGTGAAGAAAAGCATGTTGTGACCAAATGCTTCAGAACTCATTGGACGGCGCTTCACAGTGCAGATGGACAATGACCCAAAGCATACTGTGAAAGCAACCAAAGAGTTTTTTAAGGTAAAGAAGTGGAATGTTATGCAATGGCCAAGTCAATCACCTGACCTGAATCCGATTGAGCATGCATTTCACTTGCTGAAGACAAAACTGAAGGGAAAATGCCCCAAGAACAAGCAGGAACTGAAGACAGTTGCAGTAGAGGCCTGGCAGAGCATCACCAGGGATGAAATCCAGCAACTGGTGATGTCTATGCGTTCCAGACTTCAGGCTGTAAATGACTGCAAAGGATTTGCAACCAAGTATTAAAAAGTAAAAGTTTGATTTATGATTGTTAATCTGTCCCATTACTTTTGGTCCCTTAAAAAGTGGGTGGCACATATACAAACTGTTGTAATTCCTACACCGTTCACCTGATTTGGATGTAAATACCCTCAAATTAAAGCTGAAAGTCTGCAGTTAAAGCACATCTTGTTCGTTTCATTTCAAATCCATTGTGGTGGTGTATAGAGCCAAAAAGATTAGAATTGTGTCAATGTCCCAATATTTATGGACCTGACTGTATATATATATGAAAATGTAAACACCTACAGTGCTGGCCAAAAATATTAGAATGGTAAGATTTTTTAATGTTTTAAAATAAGTCTCTTCTGCTCACCAAGGCTTCATTTATTTGATCCAAAATACAGCAAAGTCTTCAGTGTCACATGATCCTTCAGAAATCATTCTAATATGATGATTTGATGCTCAATAAACATTTATTATTATTTCAGATTTCAGATAAATGCTGTTCTTTTAAACTTTCTATTCATCAAAGAATCCTGAAAAGAAATTGTACACAACTGTTGTCATCGTTGATAATGATAATAAATGTTTCCTGAGCAGCAAATCGGCATATTAGAATGATTTCTGAAGGATCACGTGACACTGAAGTAATGTTGCTGAAAATTCAACAGAGCATGATGCCAGCATGTGCTACGCTATAGTAATACTCTAAGCATAAAGATAAACAACACACAATAATATTGCAGAAAATAGTGTTTTTTATTACACTGAACGATTTAGTATTGATACTTTTTAGTTTTTAATGAAAGGTTTATTTACATTTTACATTAACATTTAAGGGTGGTTCTTCAACTACGGGCACTTTTGGCCTTGTGAACTTGATGTAAAAAAAATTGTTCAAATCAAAATGGTCACAGTCTAACAGTTAAATATAACTAGTCTAGTTTAATGATCCATAAGAGAACGCACTTACATTATAAGACAAATTGGTGTTTTTTGACACATTTTCCGATCCGCACTGAACAAATGTCATTTCCATCACATGCAAATATTTGATTATTATTTAAAATTCTTATGATATACATAATTTCTTAACAGTGTAAAACCACTTCCACACATAGTTTTACCAATTTATACCTATATTGCAATTACCATAGATTTGTGGATTAAGTAAATTAATTGTCATGAGGCCCAAACACAAAGCTTACATCCACCACAACCTGAAATATAATATTGCATTGGTTAGATACATTTCAGAAAAATAACTACTTGTGTTATTACATTAAGTGGAACATTATCCCATAAAATATGCAGAATTTTTTAATGAGTGATTAGAATTTTGTACATATTTTTAAAAAAGTTATGAGGTGGTGGAAATGACTGGGTGTTGTGGAAATGACAATGAATGGACGTCCATGTAGAAAAACAGAAAACATTTAGTTGAAACCCATTTAACAAATCATTAGTCATTAGTCTGTTTGGTTCCATAACCAGATGAACAGTTACAGTCTTACTGTAAACAACTTTAAGCACAAATAGTGAGACCTTTATCCAGTTGACCTCCGCAGCATCTTAAAAATAGATGAAAAGGCATTTAAACAAATATATATTTGAATAAATACATTAGTGTTGTACATTTCAATAAATAAAACATTCATGTGTAGCCACTCAATCTAAGAATTCCACCTGTAAGCATAAATGTCATTTCCACCACACCTTTGTCATTTCCACCCAAGAAGGTAATGTGGTGGAAATGACTGTGGTGGAAATGATAATCCTACAGTATTTTGTAAAAAAATCCAAGCTAGTATTACATATTAGCTATGAATTGGTACAGTAGTTAGCATTGCATGCATGCAAAATACATCTATTTGTGTTAAAAAATCAATTTATTTACAAACTCATTTATTGTTACGCCATGTTTGGAAATGACATACAATAAAAATATTTTCATTTTAAGCAACATTTACCTTGAGTTTTCTTATCCAAGTTGCTGAAGAAATTTAAAATCTCCTCCATGTCAGACATGTGCTGTGATGTCATTGTTCATCTCCATAGAAACTACCCAAACAATCTTTCAAAAAAACTTTTTAAAGGGACATTACAGCGTTGTGGTGGAAATGACGGCAATACTGTGGGACAACTACATTTTGTTTATAAAATCACATTAATAGTTGTCTGACCTTAAATACCTCAATTATGTTTTGATTCTTTTACTGAAACTTTATTCAGTCATAATAAAAAAAAAAGATAAATAATTTTTTTACACTTCTTTTTTACACTTTTTCATTATTGAAGATCAAAAGTCTTGGTGTGGGACAAGCACAAAACAGCAATATTTGCATGTATAATGATGTTTAAAAAGGTGAAAAAACCATCGTAGACTACCGGTAAAAAGTTCCTAAAGTACTTTCATTGTAAATTTAACTATGAAAGTGTTCATTTTTCAAAATTAAATGTTTTTTATAAAATATGATCAAAGGACATGAAAGTGCCCGTAGTCTAAGAATTGCCCTTAATCATTTAGCAGATGCTTTTATCCAAAGCAGCTTTCAAATGAGAACAACAGAAGCAATCAGACCAACAAGATGGCAACAGAATAAAAGTGCTGTAACAAGCCTCAGTTAGTCTAGCACAGTACACATATTTATGATCATGATTTCTGTCACAATCTGGAAATGTCTCTTTTTATTATTCTTGAAGGATGCATACAATGCAGCCTAAGAATCTTGATAAATTTGGTGTCTTGAGGCAGCATAATTGAGTAGCTTGATTTTTGGACTGCACTAATGATGCATTAAAATGCGACAATATATAGGCAATTCATTAGGGTTAGCGTAAGTATCTTACTCCATCTATCTGTATGCATTACAACTCAGGAACACATTATAACGTTGCAATTTCTGCAATTATTCAGTGACTGATCTCAGAGATCAAAGTAAAAAAATTAACCAATTATGAATGACAATCTGTAAAAATGTCCACCAGAGAGGATGCTGGCTGAAGTATTCTAAGTGTGAGAATGTGCTTAACAGACATTTTAAACCAGCGATAAAACAAAGCATAGACAAGAGGATTCAGACCTGAGTTAACATACAAGGTCCATGTTAGTAATGTCATTGTAGTGGAAGAGATTGCAGTGGTTTCTGTTAAAGAACAGATATAGAACGGAATGCCACAAAATAGATAAACTGTCACAATGATTCCTAATGTCATTGCAGCTTTACTCTCAGATTTTCTCCTAACTGAAACTTCCATTACACATTTACCACCCTTCAGAGAGTTTATAACTTTCACTTGCTGTTGTGCGACATAAAATATCCTCAGATATAAAGTTATAATCAGGATACAAGGAAATAGGAAGAAAAAAGATTAAATCAGTGAATCTCCAAGCAGGAGTAATCATAACAATACACCAGTGGCGGCTGCTGGTCTTTCAAAGAGGGGAAGCTCATTTTCGGCCTACATCATAAAAATTATTCATTTATACGTAAATTCTACGTTCCTTTTCAAGAAAATGCTCTGTGAAAAATGAATGTAATAATATAATAAAAGTATAAATAATAATATAATAAAGTATAATAATAATGCTAGCCTACTAATAATAAGATATTTTAAGAATTATTTTGAAATTATTACTAATAATAATAATATAAAAAATACAATAAGTAATAATATAATAAAGGTATAAATGTATAATTGTGTGAAATGTATTATAAAAAAAATATGTGTATTCATATTAAACCCTTTTAAACGTAAATTTAAAATATTCTGGCTGACCCCTGTGAGTTTCCATGGTGACGCGTCATTGCTTGTCACGTGACAAATCTGCTTTTATTTAATTTTTTTATTCAAAATATTCACAAATTTATAAAGTTATAAATAAATAAATTAATAAAGTTAGCTATGGCATGAAATATTTGATATTCCGATTGTCAAATATATGCAAGTGGAAGTGTTATGTTGTTTAAACACATTTAAAACGATTGCGTTAGTTTGTGCCACTGTTCAGAGAATCGGATCTGTTGGATTTAACGTTACAGCACGTGAATTCATCCACTTCTCCCGAAATACATGAAAGTAAGTGGCCGGTGAACTGGGAGAAGAATATAGTTAGCTTAAAATTAAAGTTACTTACACAACACAATACTTACACAATCTGATGAATAAACTGAGTTTGCCGTTGCCCATCACTGCGGATTACTGGAGTTCATTAAACACACCATTATTGAAAATTGGCTAGCAATTTCGACAAGCAAATACCAAGAAATAGGTTGCAGCAGTTTGTCTTTGAAAAATCCGCGATGGGACTGAGCTCGAACAGCTTCAACATCAGCGACTTTTTTTATTGTATGAAATCGCTGTCAATCAAAAGGAGACACAGCCTTTCGACAGACCCTCCAATCATCACGCGGAAGCCCGGAGTCCAGGCCAGCCCACTCCCCGTTCACCCCCAGAGAAGCTGAGCTTCCATGGGCGGGACATAATCGCAGCATTTATCCAATCACCGTCTAGTTTCGAAGCGCTGAAAAAAACTGTTTGAAGCAGCCCCATAGAAGTCAATGGAAGCTGGGCTTCAACAGGAAAATGCACTGGCTGTGACGCTACGGTTATGTATGAGAAGGAAATCGAGTCAGCAGACCTGCTGTATGTAACTGATTCTGAACGAACTCTTCTTTGAGACGAACGTTTTCTAACGCATTTTAGTCAATAAAATGTTAATACAATAGTACATATTTGACCGTTAATTTTTTTGACATTATAGGGGAAGCCGAGCATCCCTTGCAGTCTTAAACAAATCGCCACTGCAATACACTGACCGTAACAACCATCTGGTCTGTGTAAGGTATTCAAATATCCATTACTAATTACAAAGGCTATATTGTAAACTGAACAGGAAAACCAGCAGAGACAGATGCTTATTAAAGTTTTAGTTGTGGTTATTTTCTGTGGGTACAGTAAAGGGTGACACACAGCCACATAACGATCAACAGCAATTAAAACTAAATTACTTAGAGATGTAGAAAGAAGCAGTCCGAGAGTAATTACGAAGAGTCCACAGTAAGTGTCTCCAAAGTACCAACACGTCTCAATCAAATTTATGGCATCCAGAGGCATCACAATTAGTCCAATAAACAGGTCGGCCACAGCCAGAGAGAGAATAATCAGGTTGGTTGGAGTGTGAAGCTTCTTGAAGTGAGAGATGGAGATGATCACCAGCAGGTTCAGAAACACAGTCCATGCTGACAGCAGTGAGAAAAACACATACATGATATTGTATTCATGATTGGAGCGTATTTCCTTGACACATGATGAGTTGATGGAAGGAAAGCAGTATTGAGTCTCATGATCCTTTGTCTCATAGGCCATGAGTGAGTCTCCTCCTGTTAGGAGATTGTTCTGCTCTCCTTTCTGTCCTTTCATTTATATAGTGTCTGGATCAGACAGACCAACCCATCTACCTAATTGTAGTTATAATAATAATATAATTATTATATTCTAAGTCTCAACTCAATAAGGTAGTATTTTGAAAGTCAGTGGGCTCCAAACAACATTGGAAACAACTTCTGTCATTGATCTGTCATTGCACTGACAGAAACACACATTAATACATTTTCCAATATATATATATATATTTATTTTTTTTTTTTTTTGAAAAAGAAAGAAATGCATATTGGTTTGGAAGCACATGAGGGTGAGCAAATTATGACAGAATTATTAATGCATTTATTTTGGATTAACTATCTAAAAGAATGAATATAATTTAGGATCCTCTCACTGTCCATGACTGGGTCATCTAGGTTGTGATGCAGCAAAAATTATGCTGACAAATCATGCTAGAGAAGGTGTTCTAGCTAAATAATCAGAGGTGTAATTGATCACATTACCTATGAACATGTTTCACTAACAAGGCAAAGCATACAGTGCAAAAAGTACAAGACAAACACAAGGCATTTGTTGTACATTTCAGAGTAACAAAGAATGACAACAACAACTAAAACAATATAGCTGCAAGCAGCGATACAGGGCCAAGTCCCTGAAGCAGCTGCAACAGCAGTGCAGAGCAGGAAGAGCAAAAACAGCAGAAATTGAACATACATGAAAAAAACAGCTGGTTCAGAAGTACAAGTGAAAATGAACTCAAAATGTTCAGATGAGAATGAACACAGAATGAACAAGATGTACTTATTTATAATCCAAGAAAAATAAAGATTAGTACAATGCTTTATAATTACAATATTATATTGTAATTGATGGCAATGTCCTTGTTCTGAGTGAGCCCATACATGTGTGTATCAAATTTGCTGAAAATATCTAATTTTGTTATAGACATTTATATGTATGAGATAGTGCTGCATGATTAATCGTATTGCAATCGCAATCGCGATGTCAAGCCTACGCGATTATATGACGCAAAATGCTGCGATTTTATATTAAATAAACAAATTAGCGCTGTTAACGCAATTAACGCAGCATCTGTTAATTTTTGGCATCCTTTGGCTAGTGTTACATGATCCCGCTCTTATTCATGCAAATGCTTTTAAACCATTCATGCGCCATAAGACAAAAAAGAACGCGCTGCCTGTGAATGTCCTGACTGTGACACACAGAAAGACTCGCGCTAATATCGTGCGTGCGCACAAAACAGCATGCCAGAATACAGTTCTCTTTAAAGCTTGAACGAACAATAACACACACAATTATGCCAAGATGTCTTTTTGTCGAGTAACTTCACAACATAAGAGTAGTCTTATGATGAACGTGAAGAGTTGTGACTCGTGAGAGAATGAGGCGCGTGTGAGATCCGCCTCTGACAGCAGCGGCTGGTCTTACACAGTAGCCAGGACCGTACACAGTAGCCACTAATTATATCTGTCGTTAAAGTTAATCAAAGAACAAAGGGAACAGATAAAAACACTCACTGCTCTTGACTAAAGAACTTTTTTCTTTAGGCAGATTATCACTAATCTGTGTGTGCATTTATTTTCCTTGAGAACCAAGCAAGTTGACTCGCTTGAAACCAAGAAACCATTTGTTTATTATATCGCATATCACATATCGCAATCGCAATATTGACCTCTATTATCGCAATATGACATTTTCCCCAAATCGTCAGTAGCAGTTTTAACATTAGTGACATGGCATCTGACGCACAGAAGCCAATGGCACATGTCACTATGCGCATTGGCACATCCGGTGGCACATCCGGTCTTCATTGGCATGTGCCAGTGGATAGTGGCATGTGTCACTGACATTATTGGCATGTGCCACTGACATCGCGACACACTGACACTGACATGACACCTGACTGACACCGAGTCGCGGAACATGCCACCGTGTTGCGACACCTCCAGTAGTGACTGACAGATTAATCGAACACCTATAGCCTACTGACGTAATTGTGCCATAAAATCCTAAATAAATAGCCTAATTTTGTGATATTTAAAATATCAATTAAACGAATTAAAGTAGGCTACATTAATGTTTTTTTAAACGTGTTATTTATGTCACGTCTGTATTTGATTGGTATGTGTCACTGAATGTTTTGTAATACCAGTGCTATGTTGTTTATCTTGCAAAGTCACAAACTGGCCATTCTTGGAAAGACACGAAATAAATCTATCATGGGTCACTACGAATTCCTATTTAGCACCAAAACTTTGGAACAGTCTTCCTAACATTGTCCGGGAAGCAGACATTAACAGTCGCGTCCGTTACTGTAAACCTTTATTTTTGCGTGATGCTGCACAGACGCACGCCAGTAGGTGTCAGTATAAGTGAGTGTAACTATGTAACACTGGCCAGCGCGAGATTCTTATCTGTGGCTTAAATATTTCAAGTCCTTCCAAAAAGTGTAAACAAATTAATTATTAAAAATCATATGTTTGTTAGGCTATGTATCTGAAAAGGAGTAGGCCTATACCGAGCTACTAGCAATATTCTTTATTTATACAAGTGCAAAAAAGCCCTCAGTGCAACAAACGTTCGGTCGCGCAGGACCTTCCTCGGTACCTTTAATATTTAAAAAATAATTTTATGTAATTATTCAATAAATAAAATACATTTTTGTTCTACAAATTAACGATGTGCATATGGTACATAATCTACATTATACTACGGCAGACAGCTGCAGGTGTCACTACTGGAGGTGTCACAACATAAAGAGATGTACCAGTGGATGTGTCACATGTGTCACTAAAAGTTTTTGCGAAAAGTTCGCAAAGTCACAAACTGGCCATTCTAGGAAAGACACGAAATAAATCTATCATGGGTCACTGCGAATAACGCATTAACAGTCGCGTCCGTTTCTGTAAACCTTTATTTTTGCGTGATGCTGCACAGACGCACGCCAGTAGGTGTCAGTATAAGTGAGTGTTACACGTTTAAAACGTGATGTGCCAATGGATTGCGTCATATGCCACTTGCATAACAATTTGCTTTATGCTATCAAAAAATATGATTTATAACATCGCTAAGTTAATGTGTAGCCTACAACATACATAATTCGATACAATTATTTTGAAATATTTAAGCCACAGATAAGAATCTTGCGCTGGCCAGTGTTACACTCACTTATACTGACACCTACTGGCGTGCGTCTGTGCAGCATCACGCAAAAATAAAGGTTTACAGAAACGGACGCGACTGTTAATGCGTTATTCGCAGTGACCCATGATAGATTTATTTCGTGTCTTTCCTAGAATGGCCAGTTTGTGACTTTGCGAGATAAACAACATAAAGTAGCACTGGTATTACAAAACATTCAGTGGCACATACCAATCAAATACAGACGTGACACAAATAACACGTTTATTAAAATTTTAATGTACTTTAATTCGTTCAATTGATATTTTAAATATCACAAAATTAGGCTATTTATTTAGGATTTTGTGGCACAATTACGTCAGTAGGCTATGCATACAACCGGCGTAGCGTCATAGAACGTCTCTGAAAAGGTTCACGCCCACTTTTAGGGGAAAACAATCCGGCGAGCGCCATACGCAGTAACGGATTGAGGACGTGTACTAACCCTTACAAACATGTAATTTGTATTTAAACATTTTTTTTTTCACACAGTAGGCTAACCCTATTATGTATTTGTATTTAATTATTTTTTTCCACACAGTATTTTGTATTTTATTTTAAATACATTTCCATGTATTTATGCCCATCTCTGCCTGCCATCATCATCAATATCTTGCTGTTATGGAAATATCATGAATTACGGATGATGCAGAAAAGTGCACTACTCTAAATATAAAGACACAATATTATACATTTAAAGATGTTTACTTCTTAAAACCGTAGTAAAATCATTCACTGGCTACCTGGTGACTCGATGAGGTACGAGTAAATGTCCGGGTAAACCACTGGGTGGGTTTGTTAGACCAATTCGACGCTGGTAGAATGAAACGGGATATGTTTTTAAGTTGCCCAAATTAAGTTTATAAATGTATCGTTCACGCTCTATGGAAGGCAGGGTGGACATATAATTACTCGACATATTTCATCTAAGTGATTTCTGAAGTTATACACGTCTGCCGGCTGTGTACGAACGGTGTTTTGTGCCGCTATTTCGTATTGAAGTCTATGGGAAGTCTGGCTTGTTTTCCCCTAAAAAGGGGCGGTTACGAAATTGACAGTTAAGTTCCCGGATGTGCCGGTTGTATGTATAGGTGTTCGATTAATCTGTCAGTCACTACTGGAGGTGTCGCAACACGGTGGCATGTTCCGCGACTCGGTGTCAGTCAGGTGTCATATCAGTGTCAGTGTGTCGCGATGTCAGTGGCACATGCCAATAATGTCAGTGACACATGCCACTATCCACTGGCACATGCCAATGAAGACCGGATGTGCCACCGGATGTGCCAATGCGCATAGTGACATGTGCCATTGGCTTCTGTGCGTCAGATGCCATGTCACTTAATGTTAATACCGCCTCTCCAAATCGTGCAGCCCTAGTATGAGAGCAAAAAAAGAAATGACCCATGGGCAACTTTGATTTAATTTGTTTGCCACTTTTTGGCATTAGTGTAAAAGCCAACAACCTATTTTTCCAAACTTCTGACAGTGTATTCATCTCGATTGGTCTACGGTTTCTTTCAAAGGTATTGGCAAACGTTTTTTAAGCGCTAAATCACGACGCTACACAGACAGTGAGGCCAAACCTAGCATGTTTGGTATCGCTGGACTCATAAAGGAATTATTATAGCTTCTATGAATTGCTCAAGCAACCTGGATAGTAACAAAACCAAAATGACTGTGTGGTGTAAATTAAAGAAAAATCTGAATTCATATTTTTTGTTAGGCCACAAACTATAGAATTATCATCCTCATGCTTATGAATATTTAACTTATGGGTGTGTTTAAAACCATAGCATCAACCCTCCTGTGTAATGATGTGGCCAGGTTTCATTTACTATAAATGAACCCACAAAACTGACACCAAACCAACAAGCTTGAAAATCTTCCCACAGCTACAAAATGTTGCTATGAAGTGGTCTTATTTTTAAAACTTGCTAAAATGCTTAACAGGGTAATAACAGATGCAGACAATCAAGAAATGGACTACTGCTTTTTAAACAACAATTTGTCATGCATCAAAGAAATCAAACCTCAAGTGGAGTACTTTGTTTTGTACATTTTCATATCTTTAGCATCTTTTTTCACTGTGTTTCTGAACCTGCTGGTGATCATCTCCATCTCTCACTTCAAGCAGCTTCACACTCCAACAAACCTGTTCATTCTCTCTCTGGCTGTGGCCGACCTGCTTGTGGGACTGATTGTTATACCACTTATGGGCATCAGATATATTGAGACATGTTGGTACTTTGGAGAGACATTTTGTTCTTTTTTTCCATTTATTCTTTATACTGTTGTTTCGGCATCTCTTGGTAATTTAGTTTTTATATCTATAGATCGTTACATTGCTGTGAAAGATCCTCTGCGATATTCAACAAGGGTCACCACCAACAAAGCTGTTTTTTGTATCATTTTAAACTGGCTATGTTCAAGCATATATTCGGTTATCATGTTATACAATGCTATTTTCTATACGGAGAACCCATTTACATGTTATGGGGACTGTATTGTTACTGTCAAGTTTGAGTATGTTCTCACAGACCTCATTGTTTCATTAGTGGCCCCTTGTTCAGTAATAATATCTTTATATGGGCAGATCTTCTGTGTAGCAAAATATCAAGCTCGGCTCATAAACTCTGTCACAAATGTCAGCAGGTCAGAAAAAAAGGCAGCAAAAACACTGGGGATTGTTATAGCAATTTATCTTCTATGTTGGATACCGTATTACATAGCCTCTCTTTTTCCAGGAAATGATTCAAATGAATCAGCTGTAATGAACATCATGTGTTGGATTATGTATACGAATTCTTGTATGAACCCCCTCATCTATGCACTATTTTATAGATGGTTTAGAATATCAATTAAACACATACTGTCTCTGAAAATATTCAAACCATCATCAGAATACTTAAGTCTGTTCCCTGAGGTAAATGATCAGTGATAATCTATAATGTCAAAGGCATGAAAATGAAAAACAAATGGATTTGTATTATGTATTTTGTTGGCCATATTGTGGTAGTCCACTTTTTGTGACTTTATTTGCAACATCTATGCTGTTTGATAACACTTTTAAAAACAATACACTGTAAACCTGCAGCAGATACAATTGTGTGTCAAAAAATAAATAACTAGGAGATAAACACAACCCACAAAAAAATATATATTACTTGTGTCTCCTTTTCCCCCAATGATATGGTTTCATCTGAATCACACACACACACACACACACACACACACACACACACACACACACACACACACACACACACACACACAAATTCAGCATTCAGACCTTTCAACATCTTTACTGTGACAACATTACTTGGATATTAAGAAAAAGAAAATTCAGCTATGCACAATTAAATCCAAGGAACAGAAAACATCTACTATAATATTACCATTTGCTATTATGTTGTTTGCAAAAAAAAAAGTTATTTTACCAGGGCTACTAAAAATTGGCCATTGATTGAGAAAGAACTTTTTATGGCATCTAAAAGCGGGGGAAACTATATGCAATCCAGACAAACCCTAATGGGCTTGTACATGAAGCTATTAGATGGTGCTGTTAATACACTGAACAGGTTTCCAGAGACATGCTGGGGAGAGCCCAAAATTTGTACCATGAATCTTTGAAATAACTGTGTGCGAACTGTTTTACACGGCATTCTGTGGACTGCCATAGACTGCAAATTAGAAGAAACATAAGAATTAGAACTAACACATATGTTAGGACACAGATATTTTGTGTTTATATCAACTGTCCTTGTGTGTATATTCTCTCTCTCTCTCTCTCTCTCTTTGCCGGGTGGAGGATGTACTCATGGCTATGGGAAAAGTTGTTGGCCATGATAAAATTGTGTCGGCGTCTAGAATGAATAAGGCCGTAGTTGTGTTTTTAAAAGATGAGAAATTCGTGAATATGCTCGTAGAGAGTGGAATAGAAATGTCGGACACATTTGTGCAGGTGACACCTTTACGCTCACCCGCAACGCGCGTCATCATTTCTAACGCACCTCCATTCATTAAAAATAAAGCGATTCTAAAAGAACTTGGTCGCTTTGGGAAGTTTGCGAGTGCAATTAGAGATGTGCCACTTGGCTGTAAGAATAGTGCACTGAAGCACGTCACGTCTTTTCGTAGACAAGTTTTTATGTTTTTGCAAGCACCGACTAAGTTTTTGGATATTTCTTTCCGCGTACAGCACGGTGAAAGCTCGTACCTGATTTTTGCAACAACAGAAAGTATGCGTTGTTTTGAATGTGGGGATTTAGGTCACAAGAAATTGTTGTGCCCTCACAGAAAACAAACCGAGGAGGAAAATGAAGCGACCGGAAACGTTGAAAATAGAACTCAGTCGGATCGTAGTAAAACTAGTGACAAAACTGAAAAAAGACCCACACTGTTAAAAGAGACTTCCGCGCAACCGCAAAATAAAAAAACAAAAAGTACAAAACGAGGATAAAAGCTCAACTAACAGTGGACGCGCACTTCCCCTTGAGGATATAGGCCTATAGCAGCTTTCAGATGGACAGGTGCAGGGCGGCAGATGCGGAGCCAATGATAAGATCTGAGGTGAGTGACTCTTCTTTTACGAAAGTGTGTAGTGTTTCAGAACGAGCTGGTCAGAGTAGTACATGTGATGATGAAATGGAAATTGAAAAGGCTAGTGGAAGCGGTTTACAGGTTGTTGAGAAGAATGATGATGTTGATGACGTGTGTGTAGATGAGTCAAGATGTGATAGTGATAGTGGTTCAGACGTTTCTGAGTTTGAGTTGAGTCAACCGTCTGGGGATTTATATACTGTGGACGAGATTTATGACTTTCTGGATCATACAAAAGGACAGAAAGTAGATGTCCTGAAGTTTTTTCCTGATGCTGGCAAATTTTTGAGGTCAGTTGTGAATGTTCAGGGCTGCGTTTCCCAAAAGCATCGTAAGCCTAAGTTGATCGTAAAAACGATCGTACGACTGATCTTAATATTACGGTCTGTTTCCCAAAGGCATCGTAGCTTAAGTAGCACTTGAAAATCTTCGTAGATCTACGAGTGCTCTGGAGTAATCGTACATCCCCAATGCATCGTAAGAAGACAGATTTATGAGGACACCTGCAGGACAACCGGCAGATTACACCTTTAACTTTATTCAAATGTATGTGATTATAATATAAGGTTTTGATTGTACTTTATTGTACACTTTATTACTCTTTTTTTGTTGTTGGTTAAATTAATGTATAAATTAAATAATTTAAAAGGTCAGAAAACAAAACAAAAAAATAGAAATAATTTAATTGAATAATTTTAATAAAAATGAAACGAATTAACAAAAAATAAATAAAATAAATCCTTTAAATCTGTTAAAAATTACATCTTGATTCGCTCTCCTCTGAAAGGACATTAATTTCATCTTTTTGAAATATATCTTTTATTGTTGTTTTTTTAGCCATTTTGTCAGTGCCTCCGCCTGCCCTGGTGCTTTATATAGACTTGTCTTGATTGCTAATCCACAACAGATGACAATTATTAGGTTAAACGTTCAGAATACGATTCCATATAAGGTTATGTTTCAGCACTTCACGAATGGACAGCGACTCTTAAGTAGCACGTAGAGTGCGTTCTCGCGTGTTCATGTTAAAGGGACAATAAGTAACTTTTTAGGTATTTTATTATCTAAAATCAATATTTTTATTCATAAATATGTCCTCAATGGTGTCCAAATACCTCTGCCAATGATCTGACTTATCCTCGTAAACGAAGAATTTATTATCTTTATATACATGGGACGGGTAGGTCCACGGAGGCTTCCATGTAGTTCCGCCATCTTGGAAAAACTATAATAGCAGAGAGGGACAAAAAGTACTAGGCCAACGCGTTTCCACAACGCGTTTTCGTTCAGAGCCCGCGTCAAGTGACTGAAACCAGCAGAAACGGAGCAGAGCAGTGAGAGGCGCTTTTGTCACTGCCCCGGCAAGTTTAAAAGGCTGCACTGCACGGTTAAGTCAAAGGATAACGAGTCCTCTTAGTCGAAAAACTCCACAATAAGACCGTAAAAGGAAACGTGATCGGAGATTACAAAAACAAGGGTTATTAGCTATAATGTCGGGATAGCTAATGCAGGAGAAAGCTTTCAAAAGAGACGCTGAAGTTGCCTGCTTTCTTCTCGACAGGTAAGTCAATGTTAAGGTCTTAATTACAGGCTTTTTATTTTTTTATTAGCCTATATAGACCAGCGTTTCCCAGCGGGAAACTGTGTAAAAAAACAACAACAAATCTTTACCATCAATCTCGGATCGTCGGAAGTCTCTAATAACAACAAATAATGCGCACAAATTTATAATACAAATGCAAATCATAAGTTTTTGGCGTAGAATTGCGGAGGTTGCGCTTGCATGTGATTTTATTCCCGTGCCTCATTCCCAGTGCGTCCACATAAAGCTGCCTATTTTTCATTGATGCGCTTACAGTCAAATACACACGAATTGTCACAACGTCCGTCTTGTCGCGTATTCACATCGGTTGTGCTGCTGTCAACGCAACGCGTGCGATTAATATTTTTCAGTTTAACACGTTAAAAATATTTAACGCAATTAAAGCAGCATTTTTTTTCTGTCATCCTTTGGCTAGCGTTACATTATATAATCACGTTCTTCTTCATGCAAATGCTTCTAACCATGCAAGCGAGAAAATACAAAAGAGAATGCGCTGTCTGTGATGCTGACACGACTCGCGCCAGACTCGACTTCTCTTTCGCGCTTTCGCTTTGAGTATCCTCATGAGAGCAGTCTTAAATTAGTTAAATAAAGTCTTAAATGAACGTTAAGAGTTGTGAGAAAATGGGACGCTTGGGATCCACATGTGACAGTGCAGCAGTGACATCAGAATCAAATAACACTTCATTCATAAAAAGATGCCATTAAACAATTATTTGAAATATACTGTCTTTATGATGTTTCTACATTAATTTGGAGATTTACTGTGAAATTATTAGGCTACATAAAATATAGTAAAAACAAGCTATCTTGTGCAATTATAACAAAATTATATATTATATAAAATTAAAAATGTTTAATTCATTCATTCATTTGTAACATGCATGAACGAAGAAAAAAAAGGAACAGGAAGAAGAAAATCTTATGGTAGCCTACCTGTCATTTATTTGTGCACATCAAAAATAATAATAAAAAACAAAACTAGCACATTTCAAAGTATAGTATCAAAGTAGTATCGTGACAACACTAGTGTAGGGTGCCACACATTTTTTTTAAATTTCAAAGGGTGCCTTGACTGAAAAAAGGTTGGGAAACACTGATATAGACAGTAGAACATAGTTAAAAGTTAAACAGGCTCTTTGATGAATAGCAGCTATTGAGTAAAGTAGAGAAGGTCCTATAAACAAGGTTGTAAGTTTTGTTTGTTCAAAACTGTAACATTCGTTTGTTCGTTGTGTCAAGTTGTAGTTTGTTTGAAATTACAAACCAGTTCACCAGAAGGAAAACTCGACGAGGTGCTATTAGAAGACATCCTGTCAAAGCTTTTTGGTACATATCGCTTACCGTAGATGCAACGCGCATTTGAAAACGCGAGGCGCTGGAGAGCAAAATTAGTTTGATTGCAAAATACAAATTCACCACTAGATGGGAGTAATTCTTACTTACTGCCCCTTTAAGTGCATTTTTGGGAAAGGCTCGTGGAATTACTGCGAGCGTTCGTAATCTTGCACGTAGAAAGCGCTCTTAAGAGCTAAGATACATCGTTATCGGGAAACCCGGCCCAGAAAAGTGCAAGTACTGATGTCATATCAAAACAAAAAAGATTTCGGTTGAAAAAACTGGCTACTGTAGTCCGTAAAAGTTTAAAAGGAAATAAAAATAATAAATAGGTTCACATGGTTATGGGTGCTGCTCTTATTTTTTTTTCTTTCTTTCTCTGTCTGTCTTTCTTGTTTCTTTTTTTTTCTCCTCTAACATGCAAATCTTAAAGGTTAGTTCTTTAAACGTTAATGGATTGAGGAATAGAGAAAAACGAGCTTTATTAACTGAGTTTCTTAAACTTAAAGAGTCGCATGTAACATTTTTACAAGAAACTCATAGTGATGAGAGCAATGAGGCAGATTGGGGTTTGTGTTGGGAGGGCAGTTACTCTTTTAGCCATGGAACAAACTTAAGTGCTGGGGTAGCCATACTTTTTTTCACCTTACCTCAATGTTGATATTTTGTCAAAAGCAGAATTAGAAAAAGGTAGACTTCTTGTTGTAAAAACAAAAATTGATGAGTATTATTTCACATTTGTTAATATTTATGCTCAAAATAGAAGTGCAGACAGAATAATTTTATTTAAAAGATTGAATGATTATTTGAGTACTGTGAATTTAGATGATTTTCTAATAGTAGGAGGTGACTGGAATTGTACAGTTGGCTTTACATTGGACAGGAATAATACTGAACCAGATTTTGAGGCACCTGCTTTATTAAGTAATGTGATTTTTCAAAATAACTTGGTGGATGTATGGAGAGAGAGGAATTTACAAGTGAAAAAATATACTTGGGTAAAAATATCACAAGGGAGAATAAGTGCCGCCAGATTAGATAGATTATATGTTTGTAAGAAAACTAATAATAGGATTGTGGCTGCGAACATTGTGCCATGTGGTTTTTCAGACCATCATTTTGTTACTTTTAATTTGACTTTGTCTCCGACTCAGTGTAAAAGTCCTTACTGGAAATTGAATGTACGTTTATTACAGGAGAATGATTTTATTGAAAGATTTAAATGGTTTTGGGAGACTTGGGTTTCTCAGAAAGGGGAATATGAAAACCTAATTCAGTGGTGGGAATTGGGAAAAACACAAATTAGAATTTTTTGTCAGCAGTTTTCCTCTTTCTCTACAACAAAAATTAGGAAAAAAAATAAATGAATTAGAAAAGGAAATAGTACTGATTACATCTAATTTAGTGCTACAATCAGGTTCTGTGACTGATAACTTATATGAAAAAAAAGAATACTCTTACCTCTCTTCTACAAGTGCAAGCTAAGGGAGCACTTATAAGGTCATGGTTTTTGTCAGTTCGTGATATGGATGCACCAACTACTTATTTTTTTAATCTTGAAAAAGTTTCAAAAAAGCCGAGTGTGATGCATTGTTTGACTTTCCCTGATGGGTCTAAAACATCTGACTCTAAACAAATGAGGAAAATTGCTGTGGACTTCTATTCGGAACTTTTTAGAGCTGAGAACTGTGATTCACAGAGTACATCGGACTTGCTTGAACAACTTCACTCTTAATAGAAAACAACGTGAGACTCTGGACAGTGTTTTTTCTTTTCACTAATTGAATGAAACTGTACAACAGATGAAACCTGGTCGTGCGCCAGGTATTGATGGTCTGCCGGGGGAATTCTATAAAGTTATGTGGGAAATCATAGGTAAAGACTTTTATGAGGTTGTGCAGAAATGTTATGAGGAACAACATCTTCCCAGGAGTTGTCAGAGGGCCGTTCTTGTTCTTATTCCCAAAAAAGGAGATATAAGTCTCATGAAGAACTGGAGACCCGTTTCCATCCTTACTACCGATTATAAAATTCTGGCTAAAGTTTTGGTCAATAGATTGAAGTGTGTTTTGGGTGATATAATTCATAAAGATCAATCATATTGTATTCCTGACAGGACTATTTATGATAACATCTTTCTCGTTAGAGATTTACTGGACTACTGTAAATTGAATGGTATCAACCTGGGCCTTCTATCGCTAGATCAAGAGAAGGCGTTTGATCGCGTAGATCATGGGTATTTATTTAAAACACTGAAAGCCTTTGGTTGTGGTGATGGTTTTCTCTCCTGGATTAAGACTTTATACAGAAATGCTTCATGTTTAGTGAAAATTGGAGGAGGTTTAAGTCCACCAATACAAATGCAAAGGGGAATCCGACAGGGATGCCCTTTGTCTGGTCAGTTATATGCAATTGCAGTTGAACCTTTGTTGTGTTTTTTTAGAAAAAATGTGTCTGGTTTATGTGTGGGAAATAGCATTTATAATGATATTAAGTTGACGGCATATGCAGATATTACTGTATTTGTCAAAAATCAAGATGATGTTAACATAATTAGCAAGTGTCTTTCTGTATATGAAAAAGCATCATCTGCAAAGTTAAATTGGAGTAAAACTGAAGCTTTGTGGTGTATTGAACATTCAACAGAAGTTTTACCAGTTATTCCTGAAAGTGTGAAATGGGGAAAAATAGGTTTTAAATTTTTAGGGATTTATTTAGGCAGTGAGGAGTTTCAGAAAAAGAATTGGGAGAATGTAAAGGTTAAAGTATGTGCTAAGTTATCTAAATGGAACTGGTTGCTGCCTCAACTATCGTATAGGGGAAGAGTGCTGGTCATTAATAACCTAGTTGCATCCACCCTGTGGCATCGACTAAATGTTCTGGACCCACCATCCGATTTTTTTGTGGATATCCAGAGAGTTCTTGTAAATTTCTTCTGGTCTGGGAATCACTGGGTGAAAGAAGCAGTTTTGTACCTACCAGTTCATGAGGGAGGACAAGGCCTAATTGAACTTAAATCTAGGTGTGCGGCCTTTCGTCTATAGGCTGTCCAGAGGTTTCTTTATCATCAGGACCAGACCTGGATGGAAGTGGCATGTGCCCTCTTGAGGAGGGTTGGTCGGCTGGGTCTTGATAGACACCTGTTCTTGATGAACTTGAAGAATATGGACCTTAATGGACTCACACCCTTTTATGCATCGGCTTTACAAGTGTGGCAGATTTTTTCTGTGGAAAGAGTTGACATCTGGCCTGTGGAAGAGCCCTTATTTTTTAACAGACTTTTGCCTATTGAACTACTGAATTCAGGCACATTACGTAACAGTCTGATAGAAGCTGGCATTTGTAAAATTGGACATTTAAAGCATGATGACCAGCGGATTACAGCTGAAGAGTTGCGTCTTAAAACAGACATTCGGTCTCTTCGAGTTCTCCAAAGGCTGCTGGAAGAAGCAAAGAATCTTGTGTGTCTGAGGAGATCACATCTGGTGGACTTTGACGGGTTATTCCCTGAATTACGTGTGTCTGCGGAAGTGGGTGACTGGGTAGAGACTGAAGGGAGTCTTTTGACTTTCAGAACACCTGTACTTGGTGACTTTGAACTTTCTTCCAAGAAAGCTTTGTACATCGTTTGTGTGAAAGCTCTTAATTTAAGAGCTCTTGATAATGTGATCGAGTCAAAATGGACTGCAGTGACTGTGCACGGTTCTTCCCCGAAAGGTAGTTGGAGGTCCCTGTACAAGATGCCTATTGAAAAAAGGTTGGGTGACTTTCAGTGGCGGATTGTACATTGGGCTATAGCCACAAACAGATACAAAGCACATCTGAACCCTTTGCAAAGTGTTGAATGTAGTTTTTGTGGGGAATCTGAAACAGTTAATCATCTTTTTGTTGAATGTCCAAGACTAAGTGAACTTTTCTTCTGGTTAAAAGATGTTTGCCAAAGATTAGGTTTTTTGTTTACTAATGAACTTTTTATATATGGACCAAAGTATAGTGCTGCAAATTAGAGTTCTCAACAGGCCTGAAAATTACAACCCGACCCGACCCGGTCCGTGGCTTTTAAAGCCCGGACCCGATGTAACCCGACACATAAACATAAATCATCTGCCCGAACCCGGCCCGCGGCCCGACGCCGCGTCAGATTTTTTTTTTCTCTCATAAACGTATTATCATGACCAGCAGATGGGAATTCAAATCAACCTTTAATGTTCACACCTTTTAACAATACAAACAACTGAAACAATAAACTTTAAATATATAAATAGGCTGTAGTAGCGACGGTGAATTCACCTGCGGCAAGTTTACTTCTCACCAACTCCATCTTCTTCTCCAGGCTAAAGGTGTGCACGCAGCGGCGTCAAGTCTGCCCCCGCCCCTCTCCATGATGCACGTTGCACGCAGCAGCCAGACTTTCTTTACGGTGAACAGCAGCGATGATTAATAAATGTTTTATTTTATTTTTTTGAGCGGAAAAGATTAAGCCCGAGGTCCGACCCGACCCGAGTCATTTGATTATATTTTCGACCCGAACCCGGCCCGAACCCGCGGGTCCCGTCGGGTTTGTCAGGTCGACCCGACCCGTTGAGAACTCTACTGCAAATAAACAAAAAGTTGTATTATTGAAAAGCAAAGATGGCAATTTGGCTAACCAGGAAAAATAAGTCTCTTAACTTAAGTGGACGTTTGATGTTAGAATTTGCTTGTATACTTTGATATGATCAATGATATTGAGACCTTTCTTTTGACATGGGGAACAGAAGGCGTGTTGTGTACGCCCAGTGAAGGGCAAGGTTATCTGATAAGTTTTTAGGTGTTATAAGAGAAGTTGCATAATTTTATTTTAAATATTTATTTCAATCGTTTCAATCTCTCTCTCTCTCTCTCTCTCTCTCTCTCTCTCTCTCTCTCTCTCTCTCTCTCTCTCTCTGTGTTTGCGCATGCGTGAGCGTCTGTTGAGCGAGTGAGTGGAGGGTGATTCGGAGCGTGGCTGAAGTTTCTTCTCAACTTTTACGGTCTGTTATGTTGTTTCTCTTCTGTCATATCTTACTGAATTGGTATCGTGTGTGTTTGTAGGGGGTGAGTGGGGGAGGGTTAGCCAGTTTTTAAAACTGCCGGCCATGGAGAGTTCGGGAGGAGCGGGTTTTGCCCAGCTCACCCGGCGGCATGGAATTAAAGTCCATGCCGCCGGGAGCATTGGGAGCTCAGTGGAGGAGGTTAGTATAGCGATCGGAAAAAATTGTTGGATATAACAGCTACGGTCTGCATCTAGGATGAACGGTGCTGTTGTCCTGTTTTTGGATAAGATTGAAAAAGTGAATGAGGTTGTTGAGAAAGGAATAACGCTGAATGATAGCTTTGTGAAAGTTTTTCCTCTGGTTAATCCAGCGAAGAAAGTTATGCTTTCGAATGTGCCCCCTTTCATTAAGGACGAAACTTTAGAGAGGGAACTTTCAAGACATGGTCATATTGTCTCAACCATAAGGAAGATTCCTTTAGGTTGCAAGTCTCCATTATTGAAACATGTTGTTTCTTTTAAGAGACAAGTATATATGGTGCTGAAGAGCGATATAGAGGATTTGAATATTGTTCTGAAGTTTAGGATTGACGGTTTTGACTACGTTATTTTTGCGACAACTGAAGGTTTGAAGTGCTTTGGATGTGGTAAGGAAGGCCACTTAATGCGTTCATGTACCGAGAAAGAAACGCAGAAAAATAGCACTTTGGGAGGAGATTCGGAGGAAGAAAATCAGGAGAGCAATGAAATAGAGCAGGTGCTTGTAGTTGGTGAAAAGAGATAGAGGTGGATGGAAATGTAGAGGATAATATAAAGGAAACGCAGGGAAGTGATGAAGTAAATCTGATTGAGCTACAAGCTGATCTTTTTCGAGATGATGAGACAATTTTCAAAGTTCCAACAGTTAAGAGAAAAACAAATCAATGGGAAGTTGTGCCTAAGTCTAAGAAAAAAATGCAGGACGGTGTTGTAAATGATGATGGAGTTAGTGCTAGTGGGGAGACCTGTAGTGCAGATGAGGTTTCAGAATCAGACAGTGAAAGAGAAACTGTTGATTCTCTCATTAATACAAATCTGGAAGACTTTAGTGGTTACAGTTTGGAGCGAATAAGACATTTTCTACAATCCACTAAGGGGAAGCGAAATGTTGAAGTCATTGACCATTTTTCTGATCAGACGATGTTTATTGAGTCAGCCAGAGTGGCGATGAGGCGAAGAGGGGAAAATTGTCTGTCAAATCCAGATGTGTATCGGCTGAAGAAAATTGTGCAAAGATTGAGTTCTCAAATAATGCAAAATGAAAGTCATCAAATGGTGGAGTAATATAAATGTGAATGTGTTGTGCCTTTTGTTTTGCTCTCTCCTAATGAGTAATTTTAAAATTTCATCCATTAATTTAAATGGAGCGAGAGACGCTGTTAAGAGAGCACAACTATATGATGTTTTTAAAATTAAAGGTAGGCCTATAGATATCGCATTTGTACAGGAAACTCATAGCACACAAGAAAATGCTGTAGAATGGCAAAAAGAATGGGATGGTCAGATCTTTTTAAGTCATAACAGTGTTTTTAGTGCAGGAGTTGGAATTTTATTTTCCAAAAAATTCTTGCCAGATTCCTATAATGTAGAAGAGATAGGAAGGAAGAAAGGAAGGTTATTAAAAGTTACAGCAAAATATGATAAGGTTATTTTGGAATTGATTAATGTTTATGTTCCAGTCAATGCATCTGAGAGAATGATTTTTTTAAACACACTTGCTATACAATTCATCAATGTGAAGAGCATTATTTGATACTTGGTGGAGACTTTAACTGTACCGCCAATGACATCGATAGAAATCATTTAGAACCTCACAGTGCTTCAAGACGTCGATTGTTGCAAGTTATTGAATCAAATTAACTTTGTGATGTCTGGAGGAACTTGCATGACGATATAAGACAATACACTTGGACACATGTAAGAGAAAATCACATTGCTTTGGCAAGGTTGGACAGATTTTATTGTTATAAGTTTCAGTCTCAATGCTATAAAAGTTGTCACATATGTCCAGTAGTTTTCAGATCATTCTATGGTGATTACTTCTGTCTATATTAATTCTATAAAAATTACAAGTGCTTATTGGCATTTTAATTGTGCATTTATTGAGGATTCTAATTTTAAGAAATGTCTTTGGTATCTTTGGGAAAAATGGAGATTACAAAAAGAAAATTTTATTTCACTGCAACAATGGTGGGATGCTGGAAAGCTTCAAATTGAACAGTTTTGTAAGCAATATGCTTTCAATGTGACAAAGGACATTACAAGATCTATACAAAAATAGAATCTGAAGTTTTGGAGCTTCAAATTTTATGTGGGTCCTAGGTAATCAAGAGAACTTTAAGGCACTGAAAAATAAAAAAAAAACAATTTTGGCTGATCTGCTTGGAGTTAGAGCACAGGTGCTGGTGAGATCAAGGTTTCAGAATATATCTGAAATGGATGCCCCATCCAGATTCTTTTTTAGCTTGGAAAGAAAGAATGGCCAAAGTCGGTTAATGCACTGTTTAAGATCTGAGGATGGAAAAGAACTTAGGAAAACTGCTGATATACGCAGAAGAGCAACTAAGTTCTATGAAGAGCTCTATGCCAGTGAGCATAAAGAAGATAATTTAATGGCACAACAATTTTATAAAGACCTTCCTCGGGTGCCTAAAAATGCTTTTGAAGAATTAGTGAAACCCCTGTCAAGGGAGGAGTTATATGTTATATGTTTGAATATGTAAAAAATGGCAAGGCACCAGGAATTGATGGTTTGCCTGTTGATTTTTTTAAGGCCTACTGGGAGTTTTTGGGAGAAGATTTGCTTGAAGTTTTGAATGAAAGCTTGATGAATGCTTGAAGTTTTGAATGAAAGGAGGCAAGTTGCCACAGAGCTGTAGAAGGGCAGTTTTAACCATGCTCCCAAAAAAAGGTGACTTAAAGGAAATTAAAAATTGGAGACCGGTGGCATTGTTGTGCGCTGATTATAAAATCCTATCCAAGACCTTGGCTAACCGGCTAAAAGAAGTGATGGGAATGATAGTACACACAGATCAGTCATATGGTATACCTGAAAGATCGATTGTGGATAACATCTCACTAATTAGAGATGTTTTAGAGGTTTCTAGGCTTTTTGGCCTAAAGTGCGGTCTGATTTCACTGGACCAGGAAAAAGCTTTTGACCGGGTGGAACATTTTTATTTATGGGATACTTTTAAAGCTTTTGGTTTTCCTCCTGGTTTTATAGATATGATAAAGGTCCTTTATGAGGACATTGAAAGCATATTGAAGATCAATGGTGGCTTGAGTGCTCCGTTTAGGGTAGGAAGAGGAATCAGACAAGGATGTTCAATGTCTGGCATGTTGTATTCAATTGCTTTGGAACCTATGTTAAGTCAAATAAGGGAGAGTATTTGTGGTTTCAATTATGATAGTGCTTTAACTGTAAAAATGTCAGCATATGCTGATGATGTAATTGTTTTAGTGAATGATCAACAAGACATTAACAGACTAACAGAAATTGTTGAAAATTTTGGTAAAATTTCCTCTTCAAAAGTTAACTGGTCAAAGAGTTCAGCATTTTTAATGGGTGATTGGAAGACTGAAAACGCCTCGGTTACGACTGTAACCTCGGTTCCCTGAAGAGGGAACGAGCGTTGCGTCGAGAATGACGCTATGGGGAACGCTTTGCGTGATGACGTCTTGAAGCACATGTAAAATCAGTCCAATGGTGTGGCGGAACGTCAGAGGCGGGTGACGTCACGTACCAGGAAGCTATAAAAGCCGGCCCGAAACAGAAAACGAAAGCTTCGTAAAAGTCTGAAGTCGAGCTGACAGGCATGAAGGAGATATGGCAAGGCGACGCAACGCTCGTTCCCTCTTCAGGGAACCGAGGTTACAGTCGTAACCGAGGCGTTCCCTTTCAAGGGAACTCCCGTTGCGTCGAGAATGACGCTATGGGGAACGTCTATACCAACGCCTCCATAGCTACGAATGTCTGTCCTGTGTGTAATCTGGAGAGCAGCACTAGGAAGACAAAACATGAGACCCTGGAGCAGAGTCTAGATCCAGAGAGTAAAACCTGACGAAAGTGTGCGGTGAGGACCAGCCTGCCGCATCACAGACGTCCTGTAAAGAAACTCCTGAAATAAGGGCCTTAGAGGCCGCCATACTCCTCGTCGAGTGCGACCGGACAGCCAAAGGAGAAGGCTGCCCAGCCGCCTCATAAGCAAGTGAGATAGCCTCGACCACCCACTTGCTCATCCTTTGCTTAGACACTGGACCTCCTTTGTTAGGGGACCCAAAGCACACAAATAATTGATCACTTTTTCGCCACAGGGCAGCTCTGTGGACATATGCGTCTAACGCCCGCACAGGGCAAAGCAAATTATTAGCCTCCTGGTCCGCATTTTGAAAGGGAGGAGGACAGAAGGCCTGCAGAACAATAGGTCTGACCACATTAGTGGGGACCTTGGGGATATAGCCCGGTCTTGGATGAAGAAATGCTTTGATTATACCCGGAGCAAACTCCAAGCATGACGGAGCAACCGACAACGCTTGGAGATCCCCTATTCTCTTGAGAGAGGAAATAGCAAGAAGGAAAAGAGCTTTCAGCGTTAAAAACTTCTCAGGAACCTCCTCAATTGGCTCAAAGGGGGCCAGGGACAAGCCTTGTAACGCAATGGACAAATCCCATGGTGGCACCCTAGAGCGAACTGCAGGCCTCAGCCTCCAAGTGCCACGAAGGAAACGAGATATCAAAGGGTCTTTCCCCACAGACATTCCACCCAAAGGAATGTGGTAAGCACCTATGGCCGCCACATAAACCTTTAAAGTGGACGGGGTTAGACCTGCTGTGAACCGGTCCTGCAGGAACTCCAGCACTGTACCAATTGGGCAGTTAACTGGGTCCAACCGACGGTCACTACACCAAGAAGTGAAGACTCTCCACTTCAGGGCATAAAGTTTCCTCGTGAAGGGAGCTCTGGACTGTAGAATGGTCTCAACAACCTCAGTTGAGAGACCTGACTCTATGAGCTGGGCCCCCTCAGAGGCCAAGCCCACAGGTTCCACAGTTCTGGGCGGGGGTGAAATATTGAGCCCCCTGCCTGGGACAGAAGGTCTCTCCTGACGGGTAACTCCAGAGGATGCCCGTCGAGGAGGGAGACCAGATCGGGAAACCATACTCTGCCCGGCCAACGCGGGGCTATAAGAAGTAGGCAAACCCGGTCCCTGCGAACTCTCTCCAGAACTCCCGGGAGCAGAGCAACTGGGGGAAAGGCGTACAGACGTAGCCTCGGCCACGTCTGAACCATAGCATCCAGTCCCAGAGGAGCTGGATGCGTGAGGGAGAACCAAAGTGGACAGTGAGACGTCTCTCGAGACGCAAACAGATCCACTTGTGCTTGGCCGAACTCCCTCCATATAAGCTCCACCACCTCGGGGTGGAGCCTCCATTCCCCGGGCCTCGGCCCCTGCCTCGACAGAGTGTCTGCTCCTATATTCTGGACCCCGGGGATGTAAGCTGCCCTGAGTGACAGTAACTTCCCCTGGGACCACAAGAGGATATGGCGTGCCAAGTTGGATAACGGGCGCGAGCGCAAACCCCCTTGGTGGTTGATATAGGCGACTACCGACGTGTTGTCCGTATGTACTAGCACATGGTGTCCCCTGAGATCTGTGATAAAGCTCCTCAGAGCCCGGAAGACAGCTAACATCTCTAGGCGATTGATATGCCAGGAACGATGATGGTCTTCCCACAGACCTTGAGCTGAGCGACCTTCCAGGATCGCTCCCCAACCCGTGAGGGAAGCATCCGTCGTTAGCAGTTTGCGACGACAAGGAGCTCCCAACACTGGGCCCTGGGACAGGAACCAAGGTTTCTTCCACATAACCAGGGCACGTAAGCATCGCCGCGTGACCCTGATTGTGCGAAATGGGTTGCCCCTCGGGGAAAACCCCCTGGTCCTGAGCCACCACTGCAGGGGCCTCATGTGTAGCAGTCCAAAAGGTATCACGTTGAAAGCTGCTGCCATGAGACCCAACAGTCTCTGGAACTGTTTGACAGTGAGTAGCTGGCCTAGCTTTACACTTTTCACAGCTGCAAGGATGGACTCTATACGCAGCGGTGACAGGCGCGCCTGCATCGACACTGAATCCCAAACTACGCCTAAAAAAGTGGTCCTCTGGAGTGGAGAAAGCACACTCTTCTTGGCGTTCAGCCGTAACCCCAACTCTTTCATGTGGGCGAGAACAACATTTCGATGTTGAACCGCCAACTGATGCGACTGAGCTAAAATCAACCAATCGTCGATGTAGTTCATGATGCGAATACCCTGGAGGCGCAGCGGCGCCAGAGCTGCATCCATGCATTTGGTAAAAGTGCGGGGTGATAAAGCTAGGCCGAATGGAAGAACACGATATTGGTATGCTTTGCCCCCGAAAGCAAACCTCAGGAACTTCCAATGACACGGACGGATGGAAATATGGAAATATGCGTCCTTGAGGTCTATCGTGACAAACCAGTCCTCGGACCTGATCTGTGGCACGATCTGTCTCAATGTTAACATTTTGAACTTGAGCTGCATGACTGACTCGTTCAGAACTCGAAGATCTAAAATGGGACGCAATCCCCCGTCCTTCTTCGGAACTATGAAATACCGGCTGTAAAACCCGGTTTCCCTGTTGGAGGGAGGTACATATTCTATGGCCCCTTTCTCTAACAGAGTGTTTACTTCCTGTTCCATAACCAGAACCTGCTCGGGGCCCACCACTGTGGGCAGGACCCCCATAAACCGAGGTGGGCGTTGCTTGAATTGTATCTGATACCCTTTTTCTACGGTCTGCAGGACCCAACGAGAAACATTTGGCAGTAGCTTCCACGCTGTCAAAGATTCTACTAGAGGTACCAGCCTCTCGAGACTGGTTTCTGGATTTTGTTGTTGTTGAGCAGTCAATTCGACGCCCTGTAACGGCGCACCGGCAGGGAGCGACCGAACAGACTGCTCTAACACCCTCCTCGGAGGGGGCGGGCATCCCGAGGCCACTACGTTTCCGGGTGGTCCTTGAGATATGTGCTCGCCGGAGACCGCTGCACCCTGTAACACCTGAGGCGGCAGGGTTGGCAGAACGGTCCCCTGAGGGTACCGAAGAGAGACGGGCACCGTAAAAAGAGGTGTTAACCGCTCTGCTTCGGGGGGGACTACCCTCATATGTCCTGAGCCCTCGGACATCAGGATTTCTTCCCAGCAGCCTTCTTGGCGGTAATAACGGTCCGCAGATCCACTCTACCCCTCGAAGACTGCTGGGTTTGAGCGCGCCCTCCGTGTCCCCGAGATTTTTGTGGGGGAGCACGGGAGGACACACTCTGTTTCTGAGTGGCACGATGATCAGCGCTCTTTTTAGAGGAGTGAGGCTGCTCCCGCTCAGCAGCCTCATAGAAAGAACGGCGGGGAAGAAGTTTTTGGAGAGCAGCTGCTTGCTTAGCGGCTTCTTGTGATTTTGCTACCGCAACGTTAACTGCATCGCCAAACAAACCAACAGTGGAGACCGGAGCATCTAAGAGGACATGCTTTTCTTTATCCTTGATATCACTTAGATTGAGCCACAGATGCCTCTCAGTGGCCACCAGGGCTGCCATAGACCGCCCGATAGATTTAGCGGTCTCCTTGGTGGCCCTGAGAGACAGATCTGTGGCTCTGCGTAGTTCGGCCACCGTGTCAGGACCAATCCCCCCGCCCTCCTCTAAATCCCCCAATAATTCAGCCTGATATGCTTGCATGATTGACATCGTATGCAGACACGCTGCGGCTTGACCAGCGGCTGCATATGATTTATGAACCAGGGAAGATGTTACTTTAACTGGCTTAGAGGGGAGTGTAGGAGCCTTCAGGGAAGATGCCGTTGCTGGAGAGAGATAGCCCGCAAGCGTCTCTTCCACCTTCGGCATCTCCCCATAACCATACTCTTTATATTTATATATTGAGGAGTAGTGTGATGTTTGTGGTGTATAAACTCTGTAAGACACTGGTTTCCCCCACGATCTCGACACCTCGGTGTGGAGATCGGGGAAAAACGGCAGGCTCCTGCGCTGGGGCTGCGCACGAGATGGCAGGAAGCGTTCGTCGAGCTTACTTTTCGAACGAACGTCCTGCCTATCCTCTGGCCACTCAATTGAAAGTCTGTCAACAGCTCTAGTAATAACATCAAGCAATTCTTCAAACGCATGAGACTGAGGTGGCGAATCCTCAGACTCAGCATCAATACTCACAACATCCAACTCCTCAGAGCTGGAAAGTTGCAGTACTGGTGCCTCCATCGGGGGGGGGAAGAAACCGCCGCGCGTGCTTCCACATCCTGATGAGAGGCACTGGATCTGTCAGTAAGAGGCTGAGATAAGGCAGAGCCCGTCTCAACATCCACTGACAGATCCATTTGCGAACCCCAGGTCTGAGATCGCCGCCGAGCCTCAGCCGCGGCGGGACCCGAGCCCTGGGGAACGTGGTCGGGATTGAACCGAGCCAAACGGGATCGGAGCGTCCGCAATGGAAGCGCACAGCAATGCACACAGTCACCACCCTCGAGTGCTGACTGGGCATGCTCCTCTCCCAAACAAACAACACAAAGAGTGTGTGTGTCACCTCCCGTTAAATAACGCGGGCAGGGATGGACACACACTCTAAACTGCTGCTTGCTCGCCATACTGAATAATATATATATAGATATATAGACAGACAACACCAAATAAACGGACAGATTCAACACAGAGCGCAACTGAAGACTCAGAAAGCTTTCGTTTTCTGTTTCGGGCCGGCTTTTATAGCTTCCTGGTACGTGACGTCACCCGCCTCTGACGTTCCGCCACACCATTGGACTGATTTTACATGTGCTTCAAGACGTCATCACGCAAAGCGTTCCCCATAGCGTCATTCTCGACGCAACGGGAGTTCCCTTGAAAGGGAACCCGATTTTGCCTGGTGGAATGGTATGGGCAAATAAAGGTTTTAAGTATTTGGGAGTATTTTTGGGTGATGAGACCACAATGCAAAAGAATTGGGAAAATGTTTTAGAAAGAGTTCAAGGAAGATTGGGGAGGTGGAAATGGCTTTTGAGAAAAATGTCATTTAGAGGGAGAATTCTTGTAATCAATAACTTAGTGGCATCTATGTTATGGCATCGCTTGGCAGTATTAGAACCCCCAGTGGGCTTGCTGGAGAAGATTCAAACCTCCCTTGTTAATTTCTTCTGGGACAAATTGCATTGGCTTCCAAAGAGTGTTGTGTACCTTCCTGTAGAGGAGGGAGGACAATGTTTAATACACCTTGCAAGCCGGAAAGCCGCTTTTAGACTGCAGTTTGTTCAAAAACTATTGTATCAGAAACTGTCTTGGACAAATATAGCTTTTAAGCTTCTAAGTGTGGTTGGAAAGTTTGGATTAAAGAGAGAATTATTTTGGACAAATTCTTCAAAAATGGGGTTGAAAGAAATATCCTGTTTTTATAAAGGTGTTCGAAAATCATGGAGTTTAATGAAAATAACAAGGTCCACTGATGGAAAATCTTTGCATTGGTTTATGCTAGAACCATTGATTAATGGATCTCGTCTGAATTTGTCTTGTGAAATAGTACCATGGTTTGAACAAAGATTGAAGAATGAGAAGATTATAGCAATGAAGGACTTGGTGGAAGTGACTGGATGGAATTTAAGTAACTCTGTTGCATTGACTCAAAGATTAGGACTTCGGTCCGAAAGAATAGTTGGACAGATGTTGAAAAAATGTCGAGACTCATTATCTGAAGAGGAATGGACACTTCTCTATGACTTTTCAACATTAAAAAGTGAGTCAAATGCTGAGGACTTGTTTCCAGTAATGAGGTTTTCTCCAGACTTGCCAGATACAGATACTAATAGTCCTTTAACAATGTCAAAAGGTTGGAAGGACCGAAATATTTTGTTTATTGGTGGAAAGAGTTTTTATAAAATGTGTGTAAAAGTGTTGAATAAAGAACAATTGATGCATCGTTCTGACAATCCTTGGCGATGTCACTTAAGTGTGGATTCTAGTTTTAAGCCAATGTGGGGTACGTTATACAAGCCACCATTGACAAAGTTTATTGGAGACTTGCAATGGAGAATCATGCATGGCATTATTGCCGTTAATGCTTTTATTTCTATTCTTAATCCGCTTGTAAAAGAAAATTGTGCTTTTTGTGAACAGAGGGAAACAATATTTCATTGTTTTGCACATTGTGAGAGGTTGAAGCCTCTGTTTGAATTGTTGAACGTGATTTTTAATGATTTTGGTGAAATATTTAGTATAAATGTTTTTATTTATGGTTTTAAGGATTCAAAAACAAAGAGAAAAATGGGGCGTTTGCTCAATTTTGTTATTGGTCAGGCAAAAATGTCTATTTATGTAAGTAGAAAACAGAAAATTGAATATGGAAATGAATGCAATAGAGTGAGTGTGTTTAAAGGTCTTGTAAAATTGAGAATTAAGCATGATTTTTATTTTTATTTTCATATGAAAAATTTATTGGATTTTGAAAAGATCTGGACTTATGGAGATGTACTTTGTGAAGTTGAAAACAATGCTTTACTATTTTCTGATGAATTGAGATGAAATAATGTGTAAAATTTATGTGAATGATTATTGTGTAGTAAAGTTTTTCTAAAAATCAAAATCTCTCTCTCTCTCTCTCTCTCTCTCTCTCTCTCTCTCTCTCTCTTTCTTTCTCTCTCTCTCTCTCTCTCTGCGCATGCGTGAGCGTTTGTTGAGCGAGTGTGAGGTGCGTGTGGTGAGTGCGAATGGTTTTTGCCCGCCGTGGCGGAAAACTCCTTTCTCTTTCAATTCTTTCCTATTTTTTTTTTATTTTTTTTTTGATATCTGTGGTGTATCGGGTGTGTATGGGATGATTATAGTATCAAAAAGATTAACACGTGCAAGCACACTTGTCAATGAACTTGATACATGTTGCAGAATTTTTTTATCCATGCCTTTCAACTTGCGTGTGCAAAATTAAAAATTGAATGAATGTGAAGCAATTTGTACAAATAGAGACATTTTTGTGAATACAAATATTTTCCTTTGTATTAGTGTATCATAATTTGCACATGCAACACAGAAGATGTGCATGTGTGGATCAGGTGACACGCATGCATTCATTGACGTCTCCTCTGAGTCGATCTCATTTGATTCATTTGGATTTTGAGACTTTCTTTTCGCAGTTTTTAATCATTTCACAACCCACACACAAACAGCTACAAATGAATAGGCCTGGTGCTAATTATTAATGTGTGCACAACTACTCATCTATTTGAAAAATTCACAAATGTGTGTCACTACATTTAAGCTAATACAATACAACTTGTGTGTGCAAAATCCAAAATCACATGAATGTGCAGCATTTTGAACAAATAGAGACTGAGGCTACGTTCACACTGCGGGGCTTAATGCTCAATTCCGATTTTTTGAAAAAATTCGATTTTTTTGCAAGGCCGTTTCACATTTCCAATTAAATGCGACATTTTGTGATCTCCTGTGTGAACGTGAAATGACCCAGAAGTGAACCGCATGCGCAGAAGAGTACTCAACGGTCAACGACGTCACTTGTTGTTTGCGGAAGTAGCTAAACTTTAACCAGAGCCCGTCTCTGCTTTAACTAACTGTGATTCTCTCACTCACTCACACACACACACGAGCGCACGCAGCGACCGTTACACAAGAGCCAGACAGCAGCCGCTGACAATAATCAATAATCTAATATCAGATTCAGCACAAATAAGTTAACATAACGTATATATAATGGCCGTGGGCTTTTTTTTTTTTTTTTTTTTTTAACGGGCTCGTCGAGGTCGACCCGTTCGGCAGATTTACCTCAGCTCGACGAATATGCAGTCCGTTTTCAAACCGACGACTAGTTCAATGCAGAATTATGACGTTTTTCGCGTATCAATGACGTGCGGGTCGGATACATGCCACCTGGCCGTTCACACTGAAGTCGCATTTCAAAAGATCGGATACGTATCGGATTTGGGACCACATACCCAAGTGGCCTGGGTCACATTTGAAAAGATCGGATCTGTGTCGTTCAGACTGTCATGAAAAGATCAGATACAGGTCGCATAGGGGCAAAAAAATCGGAATTCGGTCGTTTCAACCTGCAGTGTGAACGTAGCCATAGTTGTTAATACAAAACCTCGGTTTTGTATTAATGTAGGCCAGAATTTGTGCATGCAACAAGTAAGATGTGCATTTGTGGATGAGGTGACACGCGTGCATTCATTGACTCGTTTCTGAGTCGATCCTATTTGATTCATTTGGATTTGATTTCATTTTGAGACTTTCATTTCGCAGGTTTCGCCTTGCACGATCCACACACAAATGTCTGAGAAAACCTGCTACCACTAGATGGCAGTATTCTGCTAAAACAGACAACGACAGCGTAATCAAGCGTTCTTCCTCATTTACAGTTTTTTAGCACTACATCCGCCTGTGTAAGCTATACTATTAACACATTTCTTGTTGCTTTAACACAAAATGCATACAATTAACACAAATTTAAAATGCTTGAACTTCTTTTACACACAAGATCAAACAAGAACAAAACAATGGATTTTTACTGCCAAATTCACCAATGCTTTAACACTGTATGTCAGAACAGATAACACTAAACCTAACCTTACAGGCTAAAGTCAAGGTAAACAGCTGTTTATATTGAGAATTGAAACACAAATATATCCCCTGTATTTTATTCTATTCTTACTGAGAAACAGCTGATTGAATTATGCAAATAATTAGAAGATCTTTTTTTTTCTTTTTCTGGTGCTTTTTCTGTTAGTATATTTTGTATTTTCACATTATTCCATTGCTAGTGAGAAACAGCTGATTGAAGTTATGCAAATATGGGACAATGTGGCATTCCACCATTCCCGTCTATAGTCACAGCCTGGGTTGACGCCCATCAGAGGATGATGACCATTTTCCTTGCCCCTTACTTCCCTTTCCTCAACCCCATTGAGGAGTTCCCTTTCAGTCGCTCACGTTCGACGTAACGTCGACGTGACGACGTAATTGGGATCACTTCAGGGAGCCCTATCAACTTCGAGTGTCTACAGAACGAGCCAATGAACGTTGGCGTGCGTGAATCGCGTCACGCGCCCCGCCCCGCCGCGCGGGTATAAACAGGAAGCGGGCGCACGCACACATTGTCTTTCACTTCGGAGCCGAGCTTTCGTGAGACTTCTGTCTACAAAGAGATTCAGCCCTTGAAGACTTCAAAGAGATCTACTCTCTGCCTACAGTGTTGGTGTGACGGCGCGATCAGCGGTGGCCGCGAGCATTGCAGCTCACAAACTGCTGTTTTCACAGCACTATTGTTCTGTGTTTGTGTGTGTGTGTGTCGGTTCGGTGGGCGTTTCCTTGTGTGTTTATTCACACCGCGGCTACCCCTGGGTGCCTCAGCACTGAGAGAGTATTTTTTCAACCTTTTTTATTTTTACTAAAAGAGCAACACAAGCGTGACCCTGCGTCTTTTTCAAGATGTCATTCCGCTTGTGCGTTTCTGGATGCCGTCGTTCCCTGGCGCCAGCAGATGGCCACAGCAGTTGCCTCTCGTGTTTGGGCATTCAACACGCTGAGGCAGCTTTTGTGGATAGTTCATGTTCCCATTGCGGGAATATGACTATCGCAGCGCTTAGATCGAGACTCGCTTACCTCAAGGGAGGTGCAGTCCCCTCGCCTATGCCCCGATCTAGTGTCTATTCTGCCCCGCAGAATAGACCTACTTCGGTGCATGACCAGGGTGATCTGAGGATTACCGTGAGGGCTACCCCGTCGAGTCATCCTCCGCGGGCCCCTCACGCCTCACAAGCGCTGTCGCCATTGGGGCTCCTTAGTGAACGTCTTGGTCCTTCTCCGGAACGGCCAACCGTTTCCTTTGGGGCTCCGGCTGATGACCAGATGTCGATCGCAGCATCGGAGGGGGAGCTGTCCTCTGGAAATGACGACTCGGCTGCGTTGCCCCCCTCGGGGTGTGTAGCGTTGTCCGAGCCGGATCCAGAATGGACTGCTATGCTTTCCCGGGCCGCCGAGAAGGTCGGGCTTGCGTGGAATCCTCCACCACGTCCCGAACCTTCTCGGTTGGACGATTGGTTTCTCGGGGCGGGCCGTGCTGGTTCTCAGTGCGCCGCCCCGGTACCTTTCTTTCCGGAAGTGCATGAGGAGCTTTCTAGGACGTGGAAGGCACCGTATAGTGCCCGAAGCCGTTCTAGTGGCTCCTCACCCCTCGCCACCCTCGACGGCGGGGCAGCTAAGGGGTATGTGGATGTCCCCCCGGTGGAGCGGGCCGTCGCGATGCAGCTGTGTCCGGCGTCCGCTTCCTCTTGGCGGGGTAATCCACGCCTCCCGTCCAAGGCCTGTAAGTTTTCGTCCGGTCTAACGGCGAAGGCTTACAAGGCCTGTGGACAGGCTGCTTCCGCCCTCCATGCCATGGCGCTCTTGCAGGTCCACCAGGCCCAGGCGCTCATGGACATGAACGAGGGTGGTTCTGACCCAGAGCTCCTCCGGGAGCTCCGTGTGGCAACCGACCTCGCCCTCCGGGCGACGAAGGAAACCGCACGTTCTGTCGGTCAGGCGATGTCCACCTTGGTGGTCCAGGAGCGCCACCTTTGGCTCAACCTGGCGGATATGAGGGACACCGATAAATATCGGTTCCTGGATGCCCCTCTTTCCCAGGTTGGGTTGTTCGGCGACGCGGTCGAGAGCTTTGCCCAACAGTTCTCGGCCGCACAGAAGCAGACGGAGGCCATCCGGCACATCCTGCCCCGGCGGACCTCTGCTGCTCCCACCCGTCCGCCGGCCGCAGACCCTCCGTCTACTCGTCGCCGAGGTCGGCCTTCTGCGGCGTCCTCCGCTCCCGCTAAGCCCCAGCAGCAGCAGCAACCATCCAGGCCTCAGCGCGGAGCAAGCCGTAGGAAGCCGACCCCACCCGTCCAGGCCGCTGCCAAACCAGGAGGCAAGCGACGGTGCAAACGACCCTGAGACGGGCGGCCCGGAGGTGGATCAAGTTGCTCTTCAGGAGATGGCGAAGGCGCCACTCCTTCCCCCGGTGGAGGGCCGGGCGGAGAATCTTTTGTTTCCTTTTCTTTTTGTTCCGCCACTGACCCACGGGTCAGTGGTACCCACATTTTTAAAAAAAAGAGCAATTTCTGAAACCTCTGGGCCCCAAGAGGGCGCGCTTGGCAGTCGACGACGCCGCCATGCCTTGTCACTCCCGAGCCCCTCTTTCATCGCCAGTGAGCAGCAGTGGCTGTGTTCCGGACGTGCTCTCGCCTCCTCACACTCACTCTGCCCTTCGACGGAAGCAGGTATGTGCTGCACCACACACTCAGACCCCACTTCGGGCCGCTGTGCCGTCCGAGTCGGGTCCCTGCATTCCGCCGCGCTGCCCCACCCCGGGTACGTCTGTGATGCCGTTAGTCCCGCTTGCTCGGTCTCTGGGAGCCTGGTTAACGCTTCCCAGCCCGTCTCGCTGGCTCATCCGTACCATCAGACTCGGCTATGCGATTCAGTTCGCCCGGCGCCCCCCTGCTTTCAAGGGCATCCTGTTCACCCGTGTTCTGGCGGACAATGCCCCTGTGCTCAGGGCAGAGATCGCAGTCCTACTGGCGAAGGACGCGATCGAGCCGGTCCCTCCAGCCGATATGAAGACCGGCTTCTACAGCCCGTACTTCATTGTACCCAAGAAAGGTGGTGGGTTACGACCAATCTTGGACCTGCGCGTCCTGAACCGGTCCCTTCACAGGCTACTGTTCAAGATGCTTACGCAGAAACGCATTTTCAAATGCATCCGTCCCCAAGATTGGTTTGCAGCGATCGACCTGAAGGACGCGTACTTTCATGTCTCGATTCTCCCTCGACACAGACCGTTTCTCCGCTTTGCGTTCGAGGGACGGGCATATCAGTACAAGGTCTTACCCTTCGGGCTGGCCCTGTCGCCCCGCGTCTTCACGAAAGTCGCAGAGGCGGCCATTGCTCCCATGTGCGAGCGTGGTGTTCGCATCCTCAACTACCTCGACGACTGGCTTATTCTGGCCCAGTCGAGAGAGCAGTTGTGCGAACACAGGGACATGGTGCTCAGTCACCTCAGCCACCTAGGGCTTCGGGTCAACTGGGAAAAGAGCAAACTCACCCCCGGGCAGAGGATCTCTTTTCTTGGTATGGAGTTGGACTCGATCAACATGACAGCGCGCCTCACCGAGGCCCGTGTCCAGTCAGTGTTGAACTGCGTGAGCACGCTCAGACGCAGAACAGCGGCACCACTGAAACTGTTTCAGAGGCTCCTGGGGCATATGGCATCTGCAGCCGCGGTTACGCCGCTCGGATTGCTTCATATGAGGCCGCTCCAACACTGGCTCCACGATCGAGTCCCGAGATGGGCGTGGCAGAGCGGCTCGTGCCGGGTCCAAGTGACTCCGCACTGTCGCCAAACTCTCAGCTTGTGGTCGGACCCTTCCTTCCTGCGGGCAGGTGTTCCCCTGGAACAAGTGTCCAGGCACTCTGTGGTCTCCACGGATGCCTCTACCACCGGCTGGGGGGCCACGTACAACGGGCATGCAGCTTCAGGTCTGTGGACGGGGCCTCAACTGCATTGGCACATCAACTGCCTCGAGTTGTTAGCAGTACGTCTTGCACTGAGCCGTTTCAAAACGCTGCTACTAGGCAAGCACGTACTGGTCCGTACGGACAGCACTGCGACCGTTGCGTACATCAACCGCCAAGGTGGTCTACGTTCCCGCCGCATGTCACAACTCGCCCGCTATCTCCTCCTCTGGAGTCAGAAGCATCTGAGGTCGCTTCGTGCCATTTACATTCCGGGCCTGCTCAACCGTGCAGCCGACGACCTCTCACGGCAGCAGGTGCTACCGGGAGAATGGCGACTCCATCCCCAGGTGGTCCAGCTGATTTTCAGGCGCTTCGGGACCGCTCAGGTAGATCTGTTTGCCGCCCCGGACACGTCTCATTGCCAGTTGTTCTATTCTCTGACCGAGGGGACCCTCGGCACGGATGCTCTGGCACACAGCTGGCCCCGGGGCTTTCGCAAGTATGCGTTTCCCCCAGTGAGCCTTCTTGCACAGACCTTGTGCAAAGTCAGGGAGGACGAGGAGCAGGTCTTGTTAGTTGCGCCGTATTGGCCCAACCGGACCTGGTTCCCGGAACTAGTGCTCCTCGCGACAGCCCCTCCCTGGCCCATTCCTCTGAGAGAAGACCTGCTCTCTCAGAGACGGGGCACCTTATGGCACCCGCGTCCAGACCTCTGGAAACTCCATGTCTGGTCCCTGGACGGGACGCGGAGGTTCTAGGTGACCTACCCCCTGCGGTAGTTGACACCATCATTTCCGCTAGAGCCCCCTCTACGAGGTGCCTCTATGCGTTGAAGTGGAACCTGTTCGTTGACTGGTGCTCCTCTCACGAGGAGAACCCCCGATCTTGCTCGATCAGAGCCGTGCTTTCCTTCCTGCAAGAAGGGCTGGAGCGAAGGCTGTCTCCCTCCACCCTTAAAGTGTATGTTGCCGCTATTGCCGCACATCACGATGCTGTTGATGGTAAGTCTTTGGGAAAGCATGACCTGATCGTCAGGTTCCTGAGGGGAGCGAGGAGACTGAATCCTCCTCGCCCACTCTCTATACCCTCTTGGGACTTGTCTCTGGTCCTTTCGGCACTTCAGAGACCACCCTTTGAGCCTCTGCAGTCAGCTGAGTTAAAAATTCTGTCCTGTAAGACAGTACTCCTGGTTGCATTGGCCTCTATCAAGAGGGTAGGGGACCTGCATGCATTTTCGGTCGACGAATCGTGCCTAGAATTCGGCCCGGATAACTCTCACGTCATCCTGAGACCCCGGCCCGGATACGTGCCCAAGGTTCCTACCACTCCCTTCCGGGACCAGGTAGTGAACCTGCAAGCGCTGCCTTCGGAGGAGGCAGACCCAGCCCTGGCTTTTCTCTGTCCCGTTCGCGCTCTGCGTCTGTACGTGGACAGAACGCAAAGCCTCAGGACCTCAGATCAGCTCTTCGTCTGTTACGGAGGCCAGCAGAAAGGGAAGGCTGTCTCCAAGCAGAGGATGGCCCACTGGATAGTGGATGCCATCGCCTTGGCTTACGAAGCCCAAGGCGTGCCCTGCCCGCCTGGGTTGAAAGCCCACTCCACTAGGAGTGTCGCTTCTTCCTGGGCGCTGGCTCACGGCGCCTCGCTGACAGACATCTGTAGAGCTGCGGGCTGGGCGACACCTAACACGTTCGCTAGGTTTTATAGCTTACGTGTCGAGCCGGTTTCTTCCTGTGTGCTCGCTTCTACTAGCCGGTAACACCGAAGTTCCCGCTCTAGTGTCGGCTTGCTGCGCCACTCCCTTCCTAGGAACGGATACGTGCGCTTTTTACTCCAGTCGAGTTCCCCATTGGCGAACCCTGTGAGTTCCTCCGCACCCCTTCGGCAGTCGGACGTTGCGGAGCGTCCGACGCCAGGCCTAGTGCTCGTATGCTTGTGTAACTTGTGCTAGGCTGGGTTCCATATGTGGTGATCCCTGCGGCGATCCCATATGTGTATTCTTCCACGACCAGTTCCCTGCGGTGAGCCCGTGTCTTCCCTTGGCAGAGTCTGCTCTGCCGTCACTGTCCGGTGTGTCTCCCCCTTCGGGTGGAGCCACCCCAGTGACATTCCATATGTCGCACTGCCCCTTCGGCCAGTCCATATGTGTATTCTCCACATGTTACCTCCCTTCGGGCAGGATGTGGCTCCGCAGCGTTCTTTCCCCTGGAGAGGTACGCTTTCCCAGTGTTATCCAAGAGTTCCGCTGTGTGGGGTATAATGGAACAGCAGTTGAACTCCCTCTACGCAGATCTTCCGCCCCAGCAGTTGGGGGTCTGAGAGTCTTGCGTAGGGCGCTGGATGTGGCAGCAACCGTGGCGTTTTCCATGGGATCCCAATTACGTCGTCACGTCGACGTTACGTCGAACGTGAGCGACTGAAAGGGAACGTCTCGGTTACTGATGTAACCCTCGTTCCCTGAAGGAGGGAACGGGAGACGTAACGTCCCGTCGCCACCGTTGCTGACCATCGCTGCATGGCCGTCACAAATCTCGGCTCCTCAGCGAAAAACAATGTGTGCGTGCGCCCGCTTCCTGTTTATACCCGCGCGGCGGGGCGGGGCGCGTGACGCGATTCACGCACGCCAACGTTCATTGGCTCGTTCTGTAGACACTCGAAGTTGATAGGGCTCCCTGAAGTGATCCCAATTACGTCGTCACGTCGACGTTACGTCTCCCGTTCCCTCCTTCAGGGAACGAGGGTTACATCAGTAACCGAGACGTTTTCTCAGCCTGGAGATGAAAGGTTTTTGACCACAGGACCAAATGTCCCTCCTGTATGCAAAAGATGCTGTATGCCAAGACATCACAGCTGAACACTGCCAGGGGTGGATAAGGCATGTTACTGTAAAAGATTCTTCCCAAGATACCCTGCCAGGGAAGATACCAGGTGTGATGTGGATGAGAACATGTGGACAAATGCAGAAGACTGGGCAGATTAGAAGATGACCTTTTCTGTTTGTATATTTTGTATTTTCACATACAGTAATACTGTAAATGGCAGCTATATTGCATATTTTTGTTATCTTGCAAAAATGTCCTGTTGCAAATACAGCAGTAATTCTGTCTCTGTCTTCTTTTTTGCATAAACCATACATTCCATAAAGCTACTCTAAGAAGGGTCATTTATTTTGTTGTATTGAATTTCTGCTGCAAAAAAACAACAACAAAATGCATTTACATTACAAACAAAACAAAAATGTAGAGAGACTTCAAAAGAAACTGCAGTGCAAAACACAATCTATGATCAATACATTATCTATAGATATAATAGATATAGTATAATTCTATAATAATATGTCTGTTGTATAAGGGCAGACCTGACTCATATAAAATAATGCAGTTTCTGTAATTCCATCAGATTTTAGTGTTTTTTATGACATTGTGATAGACTAAATGTCCCTGGTGGAAGAGAACATGTGTTAATGTTTTGGTAGACATGGTGTATTGTGTTAGTGTATTATTGTATTTTGAAAATTAGTTTTGCAGTTTAGTTTATAATGTGTGATTTTGAGCATGAAATTAACCGTTTTGCCAATTGTGTGTTTTAGGTGTGTTGGTGCGTTAAGAGTTTAGGAAACTTGTTAAATGTATTGAAAAATCTGTCATAGCGATTGTAAAAAACTGTAAGACGCTTAATGAGAGTGATATTGAAGCACCAAATTTAGTACACAATATAGGCCTACCTTATTAATAAAGCATACTTTATAGAGGCAAACAGATTGCATCATATTATGAACAACACCCATAGAAAACCATTATAAACCGCTTAACGTGCAATCGTATGCGTTGCATGTTCAATAAGGTGTATTGGCTACTGAGTTTAAATATCATCGTCTTACTGCATTGACGTTAAGCTTTTTCTTTATAATTTGCTCTATGGGAGGACAAGAGCCTATATGAACGCGACGCGCGGCGTTTCATGTTAATGGCATTTCCCTTCCTGAGCCTGTTAAAAAGAAAAAGCTTAACATGAAATTCTGCAGTTGCGTTTAACTTTGCATGTGTATGGGAGAGCAACCGGTCCGAGAGCTCAGTGAAGTTAGTTCTGGGTTTGATCAGCATATAGAGAGATATCAAACCATAGAGAGAGTGGCTCTGGGTTTGATATTCGCTGCATTTTATAAAGGGACCATCTGCAAATTCCACTCACAATCAAAAAACTATAAACGTCCAGTCATTCATTCAAATGAATACTTCCAAGGTTATAGTAAATGCCTAGTGGGCAGACTGACTTAGCCTACTGTATGTCCAGCCAATATCCTGATTGAACAGTAGGCTACGATTTTTTTAATTACTGCAAATTGTTTTTCTATTAATGTTCCAAAGGTTGTAGTACGTTTCTAGTGAGAGTCAGGTGAAATTTTGCATTATTCACCTGTAGTAAGTCACCAAAAACCCGTTTGGTTAATTACAGTAATTTTTGAATAAAATAATAATTGTTTACTGTAAATAGGCTACATGAAGGGAAGTATTGTCCAAATTTTACTTGCAAGTCAGTCTTACAGGAACCTTCTACAAGCTTTGGGAATTTGAAAATGTCTGTTTTTAAATATTAAAAGTAATTTGAATTAAAACAAATTATACGTTTTTACGCAGTTAGTGAAATTGGCAGATGTTCCCTTGTGCATCACGAGCTGTGCTTAGCGCGTCAAAGCATTCTCATGTATAAATATGCAGCTATACACACTTAGGGCCAGTTGATTTTCAATTAATACTACCTATTTCATGTCGATATACAATATTGTTAAAACTCATCGTGCTATAGGCTAGTAAGACTATATAACAAATGGCTTAAGGGTCAAGGGAAAACAAATGTAGCCTACTGCGAAAATCGTCTTTAACATTTAAAAACAGACATTTTCAAATTCCAAAGCTTGTAGGCCTACTATGTGTAGTCAAATAAAAGTAATATGAACGCAACTGCGAAATTTCAAGGTTTTTTTTAACAGGAAGGAAAATGCCATTAACGCGAAACGCCAAGCGTCGCGGTCATGTAGGCACTTGTAGGCTATGCTATAGTTTTCCTCCCACAGAGCATATTATAAAGAAAAAGCTTAACGTCAATGCAGTATCGACTCAGAAACGAGTCAATAAATGCACGTGTGTCACCTAATCCACAAATACACATCTTACTTGTTGCATGCACAAATTCTGGCCTACATTAATACAAAACAGAAGTCTGTGAAAATTTCCATCAAAGAGAATGTTGATTAAATATTCTGAGGAGTTATGATGTGAGATATGAGAATAATAATTGTTATGCTATAACCCTTGTGTGGTGTTCATATTTTTGTTACTCAGCCAGTGTTCGTGGGTCTGGTGGACCCGCTACATTTTTGGGTTTTTAATTCAACACAATCAAAAATATTATGTTAAAATACTCAACATATGTTTACTTCATCCCAATTACAAGCAATATAAACAGCATATATGGTTAATATTTTCTCTTTACCTTTGTTAGATCACATTTAAGAATTGCAACCTCGTGTGGGAATGGCAGGAGTAGAAACACAAAACTCACTCTTGCACTCTTTCACACTTACACACAATCTCTCTCTCACACGCACGCACACACACACATTCATGCACACACATACACACACCCACAACACACACACAGACACACACAACACACACACCCACAACACACACGCACACACACATGCACACACACACACACACAAGCACACACACACAAACACAAACTGTGATTTCTAATCCTGGAACCGTGTTTGAGAACTTTGAGAGCCTTGGTGGAAGAGTGGGGTAATATCTCACAGCAAGAACTGGCCAGTTTGCTGCAGTCCATGAGGATGAGATGCTCTGTGGTTGCTCAGCTTCTGGCTACACCAGATATTGTTTCATTTCTGTTCGTTAAATGTCTGTGAAACTTGTTTGGTTTATGTCTTGTTCATACCAATATTTATACATTAAGATTTTTTTTTTCCAAGCATACAATGAAAAAGTGTACAGTATGTACAACATAAAACAATAATTGAAAAAACACTGATGATCCAACAAATAAAATTCACCGCTGCTTGAAAAGGAGTGGGCTGAAGTTTAACACAAGATATTTTCTGAAAGTTAGAGGACATCACTTTTTTTTTTACAGTTGTTTACTGTCCTTTTTTTTTTTGTCATTATGTTTTTGATCTTTAATAACACAGATGCAACATGACTGATGCAAGTGCATGAAGCGCATAATATCTCCCTTTACCATTTATTCCAGTACATTTATGCTGCTTGCTCAGTTTATTTAATAAGCTAATTTAATAAGATTTATGAACATTTATGAAATTAACATGAACTTAATTTCAATGTGAGTGGAAATAAGTTTAATTATTAAAATTGAACATCAAATGCATCAAACTTACCCTCTGAAATAAGCTACATACTAAGATACATGTAGTGTAAATTACAAATATAAATCATACAAAGATAATCATATCCTTTATAAGGGACAGCTTTAACAGTTTAATTAATATTGACCAGAGAGGATGCTGGCTGAAATATTTTCAGAGTTAGGATGTGTTTAACTGTCTTTTTAAACCAGGGATAAAATAAAGCATAGACCAGAGGATTCAGACCTGAGTTTGTGTACAAGACCCATGTCAATAGATTTATGGTTGTGGAAGAGATTACTGCTATAGAACAGATATAGTATGGAATAAAGCAAAGCAGATAAACTGTCACAATGATTCCTAATGTCATTGCAGCTTTACTCTCAGATTTCCTCCTCACTGATCCTTCAGTTACACATTTACCACCCTTCATCAGAGAGTTTATAACTTTCACTTGCTGATGTGCAACATAAAAAATCCTCAAATATAAAGTTATGATTAGGGTACATGGAAAAATAAAAGACATGAACAGATCAATGACTCCCCAGGCAAAACCCATCATAACAGAACACTCTCCATAACACATGTCTGTTCTGAGTGAAGTGTCTAAAATTCCATTATTAATTACAATTGTAGCATTATAAGTTGAAAAACAAACCCAGCTCAGACAGATGCTTATTAAAGTTTTAGTTGTGGTTATTTTCTGTGGGTACTGTAAAGGGTGACACACAGCCATATAACGATCAACAGCAATTAATACTAAATTACTGAGAGATGCTGAGAAGACCAATCCAAGGATTATCATAAACAGTTTACAGAAAGTGTCTCCAAAGTACCAACACGTCTCAATCAGTCTGGTGGCATCTATGGGCATGACAAGTCCCATAAGCAGGTCGGCCACAGCCAGAGAGAGAATAATCAGGTTTGTTGGAGTGTGAAGCTTCTTGAAGTGAGAGATGGAGATGATCACCAGCAGGTTCAGAAACACAGTCCATGCTGACAGCAATGATACAAACACATACATGATATTGTATTCATATTTAGAGCGTATTCCCTTGATACATGATGAGTTGATGGCAGGAAAGCAGTATTGAGTCTCATGATCCTCTGTCTCATAGGCCATGAGTGAGTCTCCTCCTGTTAGGAGTTTGTTCTGCTCTCCTTACTGTCCTTTCATTTATATAGTCTGAATCAGACAGCCCACCCATCTCCCTGCCCACTGATGATGTAACATATAAGTATTTTTTATTATTCATTTTTTTTTTTTATCTTTTTTTTCTCTCCTCCCTCCGTCGTCTCTGCCCTGGCCTGATCTTCAAAAACATTCCCTCTGCTTTAGGGCCCTAACCTAACATTACCATAAAGGCCTACCTGAAGTATTGCGAGAACCACTGATAGTTCACACGATATTGCAGGGGGAAATCATAATATATACAATCACAAATATATAAGAGTCCACAGAAGCCTTATAAACCATTTCTCTTTATGCTCTTTCTCAATTGAAAATTACCTCTACGCATAGGAATAGGAACATTGTGTAGGCTAATTAATTTATTTTCCAATATCCAAATATGATACTAGATCCCACAGGGAAAAGGGCTTCTATTTGTGACGTGCTGTCTTTGCATTTAAACATTGCACATTTTAAACAGGACACGCATTAGCTGAATAAATGTTATGCCAATACAAACAGGAGTCCAATAATAGCATAACGAATCACTTATTCTAAAAATAATATAAAGTATAAGTTCCGAATCCGACATAATGAGGGCTGTGTTAAAGGGTTAGTTCACCCAAAAATGAAAATTATGTCATTAATGACTCACCCTCATGTCGTTCCAAGCCCGTAAGACCTCCATTCATCTTCGGAACACAGTTTAAGATATTTTAGATTTAGTCCGAGAGCTTTCTGTTCCTCCATTAAAGTCAATGGACGTGTCACTGTTCACGTCCAGAAAGGCAATACAGACATCATCAAAGTAGTCCATGTGACATCAGTGGCTCAATCTTAAGTTTATCAAGCGTCGAGAATACTTTTTGTGCGCAAAAACAAACAAAAATAACGATTTTATTCCACTATTCATTTCCTTCTCTCTGGGCCTCGTAGTGTTTTTTGACACGTCCATTGACTTTAATGGAGGAACAGAAAGCTCTCGGACTAAATCTAAAATATCTTAAACTGTGTTCCGAAGATGAACGGAGGTCTTACGGGCTTGGAACGACATGAGGGTGAGTCATTAATGACATAATTTTCATTTTTGGGTGAACTAACCCTTTAAGAGTAAAATGTCTGTCATTTAACGAATTTTAAAAGCAGGTATGGATAATAAAAAATGCTTTTTTACAAAAAAAAATAAATAAAAAAAAAATAAACTTAGTCCGTCAATTTTCATTTTACAATGATCTTCTCTCTCTGTGTGCGTGCATCGTGTTTGTGAGAGAGCTCACGCTGCACTGATAAAATATCACTGATACTGATATTTTATTATTTGCATGACTGAATGATGTCTTCCTCTTTTCTGAGTGACCATGAATAACTTAACGGAGTATTTTAAGATAATCCATGCGATCTGTGTGATCATCGAATCCATAAGATTAAGTTAACTCAACAATCAACTTTCCACATCGACCCCAGGCCGTTTACCTTCAGGAGTCAGAAGTACCGCGACCACTGTACTGTCCTCGCTTATTTCGGGAATCTTTATTGGTGTTGATTTTCTGGCACTTTTTAATGATAGGCCTTACGCATCTGTCAATCACCTTGCTTGCTATTTGGGGAAGGAACCCAGCGCTATGATTGGTCGAACTCTTCTTCTTTTGCTGTCGCTTGATTTGAGGACTGCGCGTGCACAGAGGCGTCACCAGGTTTTTGCGTAGTTTAGAGTGACAAATCGTACCAGCGTACTTTGAAGTCAAAATGCGTATCCGCTACGCAAAATGCATACAGGTTGGCAGGTCTGCAAAACATAATGCACACAAACGTGTCCCTGCTTGATATACAACCACCAATGAACATAATCGGTTTTGATGAGAAAAAAAAAAAAACACAGCTAACGCTACCTGAGCTCTAAACCAGGTAGAGTCTCCTGGGCTTTGAGTTGAAAACGTTGATTATGTCATAATAATCCGAGCTGTCAATAAGTTCTCTTTCAAAAGACAGAAGTGCAAAGTTGTTGTTCAGGCGTCCAGTCAGCATGATCTCAGGCGCGTTTGGCTCCTGTTTACTGCTTTCGGTCCGAAAGTTTCGGAGCTAACGCGGTGTTGCGTGATAGCATCACTGGACTGACACGTGATATGCCTACATAATATTTTTCTTTTGTTGCTATTTTTCGTAGCTACTGTACATAAATGTCCTCAGGAAACTATTAAAATGAAATTATTTACTAATTCATTATTATTATTATTAAAATGAAAAATCTTTAATTTAATAGTTTTTATTAATCTGACTGGGTGGGCCACCGGTCAATCTGGGTGGCCCACCCACCCATAAATCCGCGCCTGCTATAAAGCCTCCTGTTAGTTCACTGATCCATTACATTCCAATAACAATGGTTTAGTTACACTGTAAAGGGTCCATACAATCCAATTCAGCAAAGTATTTAGTCCATAACACATTTATATATCAGTAAACATTCACGGAATGTAGTAGTAGCATTTCAAGTTAGCCGACAGAGCTGTCACAACTTTGACGCATTCTGTGACGAAACTACACCTCACATGTAAATATTACCAGAGCCCGTCTACGGAGAGCCTACCCACTCCCTATTAAAGGAGAACTCCGGTCAATTTTAACATTGAGCTCATTTTTTGTACATTTGGAGTGCTGTCAGTACAGAGAACAACTACAAAAATAGTAGTCGATTGTCGAGTTCACGCGCGTGATCATAGGTACTAAACCTATGCGCGTGAACTCGACAATCGATTACTATCATTGTCGATATACTATCACCATCATACAAACATCATTTTTATTCATATCTTTCACATCTACTGCAGTCAGATTAACCCGCGTTCACCCCGAAGGAATCACTCACATGACCTGTGCACTTGTAATGACACATAAAGGATGTTAAGAGGCTAAAAGCAGGTTTAAAACTTGCCCCATTGAAGTCAACAGGGTGCAAATTTAAAAAACAGGATAACACGGTGTAGGCAACACCGATTTTTGTCGTTGTTCTCTGTATTGACAGCACTCCAAATGTACAAAAAAAATAGCTCATGAGCTTCCGGAGTTCTCCTTTAAGTCCTATTGTACCGAGTTTTGGTTGTAGTTCCACCAGAGTTCCACTGGGGGCGATCGTCCATGAGTGCAGCAGAATGAATGGGAGTCTTTGGGGCTAGACGGCTAAATGTGTCTCTTTCACCCGATTGCCGTTGAGAAATGTCAGATTTGATTGTAGGTTTTGCAAGTTCAACATGGGTTATAGGTCGAAAGTTGAATGAACGAGTACTTAAGTCCTTTTGATTTCTTACAGGTTGAGTTGTTGTTGCCCATAACACGCTAGCATTCTGCTAATGAAAGCTGATTGGTCAGTGAAAGACTGATTACGACCAGAGATACAGCTTGATGGCATCGTGTCATCCGAAGCGGGACCAGAAACAAACAAAACAAAAAACGGCGTGCAAGGGGGTTTTCCAGGCAGCATTAGCCAGCCAGCGTGCAGTATGGGGAATGGTCCCTCCTTCTCTTTGAGGGACATTTGTCTGCTCCAGTTGGATCAGAGTTCACAAATGACTGGCTTATCTGATAGCTAATGAACTATGGAATGCCAAAGCTGACTTTATTATAAATAAATAAATAAATAAATACATAAATAAATATATGAAGAAATGTAAAAAAGCAAAAATACATAAATAAATACATAAATAAATATGCAAAGAAATGTAAAAAGTACAAATAAATGAGTATTGATACTTTTATTTCCTTATTTATGTATAATTGTATTTTTCACACATTTTTTTATTTTTATTTATGCATTTATACATTTATTTATTTCCACATTTATTTGTTTTTATGTCTACATTTATTTATTTTCACATTTATTTATTTCTACATTTATTTATTTATCTACATATTTATCTACATATTCTACATATATGTTCTGCCCTTTATCTCAAACACCTTGCTTGAGTATGCGGTCAGATAACGCCTCCCAAAGACAACAGACACAGGGATTGTTACCAAGGTTTACTGCTGCCCAAGGAATAACGTAAAACTAAAAAAAAATACTAAATACAGAATTCTAAATGTACAGAGTCAATTACATGTTTGCATAAGCACAACAAAGGCTTTTACATTGCATATAGTTAGCATCAACTATAACAGAAACAGATTGTGCATTCACGAAACAAAGAAAACTAAATTTACATCTGGTATATAAGATATAACAATTAAATATGCATAGGAATTATAATGTAGCAACATCTACATACCGAAAGTGCCTTCAAAACAACTTAAATAAAGGAGCAATAGTAGCCATGACCGCATGCTCTTCTTTGCTGCTGGGCTCACATTTGTGATGACATCATGTAAGGACATTAACAATATTATATGCAATACCCTACTTTGAACAGATGGTGTCACTTTACTACAACTTTTATATCAAATAAATGCAGAATGTTCATAGAACAGCACACCACATTTATTTATTTCGACATTTCTCTGTCCGTATGCTAATGAGGAGGACGTGTTTTACCTCAGACATCATAATCAAGCTCAGAGTGGCAGTGCTGAAGCTTTGAGGCCACAGTGACACCTTGTGGTGTGAGCAAACGAAACGCAAGAGGTGTGCGGACAATATCAGATTTTAAGTCATGTAATATCACCCTAACTGTATGTAGGGTAGGCTATAAGGTTAACACACATAGCACACATGAACAGAAACTGCACTTCAACGGGTCTGATAGCAGACACTTGGACGTGGAAGCGCATGAAAGTATCAACTATTAATAACAATGTAAATGTGGTGGATAGGGCTGATAAGAGCTTGCGTTTGGCTTGCGTTTATTGTCGATGAGACTCGCACACCAGCGCAGAACGCGGAGAGAAACCAGCGCACATTTTACTGACTCCGTCCTACGCAAGCATATTGATCAATGAGTTTGAAACGCAACTCAATACACAGTTTACATTCGCGTTTCCTAATTTTGTATGCATAACAGGTGACAATTCAAATGCTTAAAACACAACCCATATCATTGATGCTGCTCTTACATACTGATTAATCACAAGTCATCAATTTGGAATTATTCTTAAATCAAACAAAAGGGTCTCATGTAAATGCAGCTAGTGAGCCACGCATCTAACCCTAATCCTAACCCTAACCAAAACACAATTTATAAAAAAGTTATGTTAATTTTTAAAAACATATGTTTCTAATAACTAGAGAGAGCTGGGGTGTGGTGTGTGCAGTTAATGCTGTACAACAAAACAAATTATCATCAAGTTATGTTTACCACAGGCTTTATTTTACTGATAAATTGAAGATCCTCATTATAAAAACCCCATAGGAAAATCTCGAAGGAACCAGTGGTGATTTACTCTTCTGGGTTTTGAAGTCACACCTGAAACATGATTAAAAAACACATGAACAGAGATACCAAGAAAAAAACGTTGATCATTGGATTTTAATTCATACTACATCTCAGAAAACAGACCTCAAGTTACCAGACTGGACCAAATCTAACATTTATTTATACATGATCAAAGGTCCAAAGATCAAAAGTCTTTCTTGGCATCTTTGTTTATGTAGGCCCTATGTATGTTTATTTATGTTTATCATGCGCTTCCATGTCCAAGTGTCTGCTATCAGACCCGTTGAAGTGCAGTTTCTGTTCATGTGTGCTATGTGTGTTAACCCTATAGCCTACCCTACATACAGTTAGGGTGATATTACATGACTTAAAATGTGATATTGTCCACACACCTCTTGCGTTTCGTTTGGTCACACCACAAGGTGTCACTGTGGCCTCAAAGCTTCAGCACTGCCACTCTGAGCTCGATTGCTGATGTCTGAGGTAAAACCCGCCCCCCTCATTAGCATACGGACAAAGAAATGTAGAAATAAATAAATGTAGAAATAAATAAATGTAGAAATAAATAAATGTGAAAATAAATAAATGTAGACATAAAAACATATATACTTAAATAAATGTGGAAATAAATAAATGTATAAATAAAAAAAAATGTGTGAAAAAATACAATTATACATAAATAAGGAAATAAAAGTATAAATACTCATTTATTTGTACTTTTTACATTTCTTTGTATATTTATTTATGTTTTTTTTTGTTTTGTTTTTTACATTTCTTCGTATATTTATTTATGTATTTATTTATTTATTTATTTATAATAAAGTCAGCTTTGGCAATCCATAATGAACTTCTGAAAAGATTGATATGCAGTTTTAGTGTGAGGAATCAAGTTTAACACATCGACCACAGAAAACCTTGCGGCAAAGTTTCATGGTGACCAGCGCGTCCGTGCGTATTACTGTGTAACTCGGCATATAGTGTAGCAAATGGCATATAGTGACCCTTGGAGATATACTTTTAGGATGGGGAGACATCACTCTCGACAAGTAAGTGTTTTATTATATTATATAAAATATTTTACTTGTATACTGAGTATACTGACGCATTTGTGTTTTAAGATGGTCATGCTAACTTCTATTGTGTGTTTGCTTGCTCGTCGACGAGCTTATGTGTGTTTGGTGTTATGAGCGCTCTTGAGCTGTTATGAGGTGCAAATGTATGTTTGTGTCCCTGTGTGTCTTTATCCACGGGTTTATACGCGCTATATATGTGTGTGTGTGTGTGTGTGTGTGTGTGTGTGTGTGTGTGTGTGTGTGTGTGTGTGTGTGTGTGTGTGTGTATAAAATAGTTGAATACATAAAATATGTAAATTATTTCTTTCTTTGCTTTTTTTATATCACAGACAATCATCTGACATTTAACAGGATGAAGACTGGGAGTTGGTCAGCAGAAAGCCATATGATGGACATCAAGAGAGGAGCCCCATCCTTCACCTTCCTAGAGAGGTTCAATAACCAAAGAAAAACCTAAACATAAATTTGTAAATAGTTTTATATAATTATATAGTGTAAACTAGACTAATATTAAAAAAATATATATTTTAATACCATAGCACTTGTTTTGTATCGTTATTCAGTTTCAAGAATTGCAAAAAAAAAAAAAAACACTATAATGTGTTTATGCTTCAGTTACTATGTGTCAGCAATTATTGACAGTGAATCTGTATAATGAATAGAATAGCTCTAAGTGTAACCTTTCATTAGAGCCCAAAATTATGACTACAATAAAGCATTCAAGAATAGCAGCATGTTATATGTCTGTGGTTACGAAGTGTCATTTGGAGTCTCCAAGTGGCCTTTTTTTGGGAAGCGCCTACACATAAACTTAGATAAACATGTGTAAAACACTCATTATCTAAGGTATTGTTATCAACTTTTAAATTGGGCTTGGTAAGGATTCATGCTGTGATCCCACTGTGTTTTCCAGCTAATACCTCCCAGCTGTAGTTATCTGCAGGCATCCTTTTACAAAAAAAGATTTAGGCAGAAATGTTTTCCCCCTTTTGTAGTGTGTTCAAAGTTCTATTACTATTACTTATTATTTGTATGGAGAGAGAATTGTGTCTTTATTACATGCAAGAAAATAAATGATCTGAGATAGAAAAAAAAGTTTGAGAGAAAAAGTTTTCACACTGACAAAAAAGCATTTTATGAGAGAAAAAAAAAATATTTGAAAGAAAAAGTTTTCATACCAATAGCAAAAAATAATAATATTTGAGACTAAAAAAAGTTTTGAGAGAAAGTATTTTCTCAGAACAAAAAAAAAATATATATATATAAATTAGATTTTTTTTATTATTTCTGAGAAAAAAAATCTCTCTCAAAATACTTTGAAAAAAACTCTCATTTATATATATTTTTGCCATCAGTGTAAAAACATTTTCCCTAAAAAAAAAAGTGTTTCTCTCAAAACGCTTTTCTTTGCTCTCGATGCAATTTCTTGCTCTCGTGTCAGGATTCTGCTTTGACTGTGAGAATTGTGTAATGGGCGGGGCCAGTCGTGTGAGCATCGTCTTGTCTTGGGGGTCGAACTGAATCATTATACCATTGTTCGGTTCACCGGCATAGATGCCGCCTCTGCTAGTTGAGCAAGGACACTCCAATGTTTGGGCAAGATGATTCACAGTGATCATACGCCTGGTTCAGATTACAAGAATTTTGTGTCTGTTACGATAGTCACGGTGTCAGATTACACGATTTTGACTCCTAAAACCTTGTCATGTCGTGGATGGACAAGAAATATGTCAGGCTACACGTTGCTTTCCGACCAGTCACCGCGAGCCGTCTCGCACACACACGCACTCACTCAAATACACACAGACACTCACTGTGCTCGCTCGCTCGCTCGCTCATTCACACACACACACTCACTCACTCACTCATGCACTGATGCACACACATTCGCTCACTCGCACACACACAATTGCTCTCGCACACACACACACACACACACACACACACACTCACACTCACTCACTGTCGCTCACTCGCGCACACACACACACACACACACACACACACACACACACACACACACACACTCGCTGTTGCACTCACTCTGACTCACATAGTCACTCTTGGCGGAACGATCGGAACCGAGCAAGGACCGTTATGCCGGGGTTTCACCTGGAAAGCTCAATAGAAATCTGGCACTCTGTTGAACGAAGTTAAACTGAGAGAGCGTGACGTTCACAGACACCAGAATGAACGAGCTTACAATAACGTTCATCAGGCAGTAATGCAGTATGCTACTTTCAGTTCACGTTCACCCAAAAGAACTATCGTTCAATGAACCGTTCAGGCACAACAATAGTGCTCAATAGCATCTGAGATACAGATGCTAAACACATGAATAAAAATAATTTTAGGTTATAGTTACGTTATAGGTTCAAACAGGAAATGTATCATATTGACCTTAAAACAAAATAGTTTATTCTGAGTCAGAGTAAAACTGTACAGGAGGTTGTATATTATATGAACTACGGCTGGGCCTGGGCGATATATCGGATGACGTTGTTATGCGCCTTTCGTCAGTAAAGCCTGTTCCTTGATTAATAGTAAATCGCCATCTCCTGCTTTCAGATGAAGCGGCATTAATACAGAGCCGTAGTTCACTGACAAGCTGAGCAATATCGCATTAATTATCGCAGGCAATACGTCTCCGTGATCTAAGATCACCATGAATCATCTTACCCAAACATTGGAGTGTCTGAGCTCAACTACTAAGGCAGAGGCGGCATCTATGCCGGTCAGTGTTGCCAGATTGGAAATGTCCAAGTATCGTACCAGAAGCTCAAAATTATCGTATTTGGAAGAAAATTATCGTACACGAGTCAACGACATGAAGGTTGTTCAGTTCTGATTCGGGAGTATAGATAAAAGCCCGCCCGCACTTACAATTGATTGGTTGGGTCCTTACACCTTACATGCGCTTCGTGAGGCACACTAGCACACACGCAAGGTCTCTCGCTCACTCTCTCTACACGTTCTTTCCCCGGTAGACGTAGAATCCACAGCTAGATCAATGAGAAGCCCTATGATTACAATGACCATCATTTTGTCACACAGTTCTGAAATTATCGTACATTATAGGATTTTTTCCATTATTGATCGTACATCGTACAGAGGTCAAAATTATCGTACAAATACGATAATTATCGTACATCTGGCAACATTCGACTCCCAAGACAAGACGATGCTCACCCGACATGAGAGCAAGAAATTGCATCGAGAGGAAAGAAAAGCGTTTTGAGAGAAACACTTTTTTTTAGAGAAAATGTTTTCACACTGATAACAAAAAATATATATTTGAGGTTTTTTTTTTTTCAAAGTATCTTGAGAGAAATTTTTTCTCTGAAACAATAATGAAAAAAAAATAAAAATAAAATTTATATATATATATATTTGTTCTGAGAAAATACTTTCTCTCAAAACTTTTTTTAGTCTGAAATATTATTTTTTGCTATTGGTATTTTTTGCTATAAACCTTTTCTCTCAATTTTTTTTTTCTCTCATAAAATGCTTTTTTTGCTATCAGTGAGATAACTTTTTCTCTCAAACTTTTTTTTCTCTCTCAGATCATTTATTTTCTTGCATGTAATAAAGACACAATTCTCTCTCCATACCTATGCCTTTTTAGGCGTTTTAGGGCAAATTTTACAGGAATTCTGAGGTTAACCAAGATTTTTTTTTTCTTAAAACATTTAAAAAACTGGACGTTTTGAAAGTTCAGAAAACATTACGAAATAATGTTCACAACATTCTTAAAATTATATAATGGAATAAATGGTTCTAACGTTCACATAAACCAGAAAAAAAAAAACATTCTTAATACAAAAAAGGGGGGGGGGGGTGTTAAACGTTTAAAAAACCTTCAGAAATAATGTTTTCATAACTTAATGAGTATTTTAGCAAAACAATCTAAGAACATATTTTTTTTTTTAGCTTGGTCATTAATGAGCTGACGAGATGAATCAGGTGTGTTTGATTGGAGAGACATCTAAACTGTGCAGAGCTGGCCTGCTCCAGGATCAGGTTTGGGAACCACTCTTCTATATGACTGTCCTTTTTTTGTCATTAGCTGCGTCCAAAATCACATACTTCTCTACTGTATAGTAGACAAAAAACAGTATGCGACAAAAGCTGTATGTCCAAATTCACAGTACTGATAAAAGCGTATAGGCAAAAAAGTACCTACTATATAAAATGACCTACTACTTCTAGCGATATTCTGGTGTGTATATGATACTACAGTATATAGAACTGCAATATAGTACTTTTTTAGCATCCCTGAAGTAATTACTCAAATTAAAAATAAGTACCTACTCAAGAGAGTATGTGATTTTGGACACAGCCATTGTGTTTTTCCTCAATGATAACACAGATTAAACATCACTGATGAAAGCATAAAGTAAAAGCATACTATCTATCTTTTTCATTATTCCAGATTTATGCTGTTTACTCAGTTCACTTAATGACCCAATGCAACATAATTCAATAATGCAACATTTTGTCACTTAAATTCAATGTGTGTCTAAAGAAGTTTACTTATTTATTCAAATCGGACAATATCTGCATTTGAGATTTAAACAGCAAACATACTCTATTAAATAAGCTATATACTGATACATGCTTTGAAAATTATAAAGTTAAATCATACAATGATAATTATATCTACCTTCATGAGTGACAGCTTTACCAGTTTAATTACAATTGATGTTCTGTAAACATGTTGACCAAAGATGATTTTGGCTGAAATATTTTCAGAGTTATGATGTGTTTAACTGTCTTTTTAAACCAGGGATAAAATAAAGCATAGATCAGAGGATTCAGACCTGAATTTATGTACATCACCCATGACAAAATAGTTATGGTTGTGGAAGAGATTACTGATATAGAACATATATAGTATGGAATATAGCACAGCAGATAAACTGTCACAATGATTCCTAATGTCAGAGCAGCTTTATTCTCAGATTTCCTCCTAACTGAACCTTCCATTACACATTTACCACCCTTCATCAGAGAGTTTATAACTTTCACTTGTTGACGTGCAACATAAAATATCCTCAAATATAAAGTTATGATTAGGGTACATGGAAAAATAAAAGATATAAACAGATCAGTAACTCTCCAGGCAAAACCCACCACTAACAAACACTCTCCATAACACATGTCTGTTCTGTGTGAAGTGTCTAAATATCCATAATCAGATATAAGAATAGTGTTGTAGGTTGAGAAACAACCCCAGCAGAGACAGATGCTCACTAAAGTTTTAGTTGTGGTTATTTTCTGTGGGTACTGTAAAGGGTGACACACAGCCACATAACGATCAACAGCAATTAATACTAAATTACTGAGAGATGATGACAAGACCAATACAAGGATTATACTAAACAGTCTACATAAAGTGTTTCCAAAGTACCAACATGTTTCAATCAGCCTAGTGCCCTCTATGGGTATCACAATAAGTCCCATAAGAAAGTCAGCCACAGCCAGAGAGAGAATAATCAGGTTGGTTGGAGTGTGAAGCTGCTTGAAGTGAGAGATGGAGATGATCACCAGCAGGTTCAGAAACACAGTCCATGCTGACAGCAATGAAAAAAACACATACATGATATTGTATTCATATTTAGAGCGTTTTCCCTTGATACATGATGAGTTGATGGCAGGAAAGCAGTATTGAGTCTCATGATCCTCTGTCTCATTGGCCATGAGTGAGTCTCCTCCTGTTAGGAGTTTGTTCTGCTCTCCTTTCTGTCCTTTCATTTATACAGTGTCTGGATCAGACTGGCCCACCCATCTACTGCCCACTGTTATGTAATTTATCTTTTAATCATTTATTTTTTGAACATTAGCTTTGAAATGTCATCCACTGGAACTCAAGAATACTTGAGCAGTCCCCCCCCCCCCCCCCGTAAATAACTATGGAAATGTAATAGGTGGGTGATAACTGTCTCCTATACAGAACACATTATCCAAAATAATAAATGCTCTGTATACTGTGGAGTGAAAAAGCAACTAAATTGAACATATGTGGTAATAAAAGGGATAGTCCCACCAAAAAATTACAATTCTGTCATCAGTCATTCAGACAGTTTTGGTTCCCATGCGACTCAACAATAAATACAATTAAATGTTCCCCTATGGCCATTTTCCTGGTTATGTGGCACTAGTGTAAAGAAAAGTCATTAAAACGGAAGACCCTTTGAAGTGGTGTAAGCCAGCTGACAGCTGTATTTTTGTTGTGTGTCGTAGGTTTCGTGAAAACTGAAAGAATGTCGCTCCATAAGTTATTTGATTGAAAGAGTAAAAAGGAGGGCTAAGAGACAAAATCTCCTACAACAACTTGCAGTGCTACATATCATCGAGGCAGAGAAAACAACACAATGCCACAGACAAAGGAGACAGGTAAATGCTATTAACATTAACGCTTTCTGTATGCTCATAGCATTGCTGTTTTCCATGTTTGTGAAGTTAGATCATGGAATAAGTAAATGTTAACTGTGTGTTTACAATACTTTTTAAAATTGACGGTTGCCGGTGTTTTGTTCAGCCAATCAAAGTACACTTACATCACTGGTAGTTCCTTGTGCTGGGTTAAACCTTACTCTGAAGTGGGAGCTAATTTAGTCCCCCCAAAAGGTGTTCCTATAACTAAAATCATTCCCAGTTACAGCAGTGTTAACACAGCAATAAAAATAAAAAAATTAACTATGAAAACATTTCTCTGGTGTGAAAGCCCCTAATAGGAACTAAAACTGTCTGGTTACCAACAGTCTTCAAAATATGTTCTTTTGTGTTCCAGAGAAGAAATCACGGTTATGGTTGTATTTCTACTTAAAGTCGACATGAAATCAAAATTGACCCTATTTACTTTGTTAGCGCATATTACTAGTCTTGTGGTGAACAATTAATCCGTGCAAGTTAATTCACAGAAAAAAATAGTTTGCTGTGGTAATCTTTAATCAAAATCTGCACAGTTACTTCCAGTCTGGAATGGCGTCCCCTTATGTTGTCAGTTTGACGGCTTGGGTTGAAAACGCTTAACCACTTCCCTCAAACCGTTAGTGATGGAGATGGAGAGGAGGAGCGCTAAAGTAGAACCCTGCCCTCTGTTCAATATTCCATTTCACTTGGAAATACGTCACAACACTGAAGAAAAGTAATTTGCAACTTCTGGTTCACGCAGACTTTAAGCTTGGTTCGGCATGGCTACAAACCATTCTTCAGCACGGTTGGCTAAAGCGTGCACTGTGTGTAGTGACGTCGCCCCTCAGGATTGGTCACTTGTCTGCTGCCTGGCTACCATTTTTTATGTAGCTGGACAAGGCACTCTTTGAGCAAAGTAAATGCAAGTTAACCCTTTCATGTGTAAGTTTCAAATTTTCTAACTGACCCCCCAGAGTGAGTTTTTTCAAGGCGACCTCTATTTTAGAACATTCCCCCTTAATGTTTCCATGGCGACGTGTCACGCTTGTCATCGCAGCCACAATAACACTGTATGATAGATGTATCGCATTTATATTGTTTTTCCTTTTTTATTAAAAATATTCACAAACTTTCTGATATTCCGATTCTCAAATACGTGTAAGTGTGTTTTGTCATTTAAAGACCTTTATAAATAATCTTGATCTTGATCTATACCGTGAGATGGGCACCGCCATGTTTGTTTGCGCTGCAGTTTAGAGAGTCCTGTCAGTCAGATTTACAGCATGAAAATTCATCAGTTTCTCCCGAAATACATGTAAGAAGTGGCCGGTGAACTGGGAGAAGAATAGAGTAAACTTTATACTACTTACACTATGTGTATCTGATGTGAATAACACACGTCGGCAAATTATGTTTGAATAGATTGTTATTGCTGATTCCATAGACATCAGTGTGTATTTTACAAACTCAAAATGTATTGTTTTACTTACAGTATGAGTATTTAAATGTGTGGAACCTAAATTAAACATTATGTGTTTGAAAACACTGCATATAGTTGTGATATATGACAAGTGCAGTGGCGGTTCTAGACCACAGTAACTGGGGGGGGCCAGGCAGGGGCCACTTTTGGGGGGGGGGGGGGGGGCACACCTTTAACATTCATCTTAACCTATTTTCAGTATTATTTCAAGTCATTTATCACCATGTCATGCATGACTGCAATCTCTAGAAAAAGCTAATAAATTATATTAGCTAAGCTAATAAAACTATTTCAATTCAAATTAGTGTTTCATTATGTTTAATTGCAGTGTGATATAATGATCAATAATAGCACATTTTTAGCATCTAAGCACATCTAGGTACTTTTTTACACCTGGGGTGGGTGATATGGCAATAATATCATATCACGATTTTTTTTTTCAGGAAAATCACAATTTTATCACGATTCTTTTTTCATGTAGGTTTTACTATTTTGCAAGTGACTGAGCATTACAGCCAAACTAATGTCCCTATTTTAAAAACAAAGCCTTATAGGTAACAAAATATAAAACAAAAAAGAATGGCAGACATTTAGGCCAAAGTGGCGAAGATAAAAATCTGTCATTATTTTCTTTGTTATTAAAAATTAAGAACAGAGATACACATTACACATACACAACTTAATATACAGTACAAATGAAATAAACAGTGCTTTATTTTGTCAGCTATAGGTGTATTTAACAGTAGAACTGAAGAAAGTAATTAAATGAACAAATATGAAAATAAAACACAACAGACTTAAAGTTCTCAGTCAAGAGCAGTGAATGATTTCCTCTGTGTTTTGTTTTATTAACATTAAAGGGATAGTTCTCCCCCAAAAAAGTAATAATTTACTCTCTTAAGTTGTTTTAAACCTGAATAAGTTTCTTTCTTCTGTTGAAAATAAATGTTATTTGAAAGAATGTGAGTAACCAAACAGCTGATGTACTCCTGTGACTTCCATAGTATATATTTTTTCCTACTATGTATGGAAGTCAATGGGGACCAGCAACTGTTTGGTTTTGGGTGAACTATCTCTTTAAGGACAAGCGGCAGCATGTTTATTATTAGGGCTACTGTCTCTTTAAGAACTGCACGCGACGCGTCTAATATACATGCATATATGACAAGCAGATTTTAATTCATTTTCTCTGTTTGCTTTTACTTTAGACATAACCAACTTTGTTTATGTAAACATTGTCTGTATTTGACAGTATTAGTGCAATATAAGACTCAAAAGATAACTTAGTCCAGTAAACAGGCTTTTAGTGCATGCATGTACGCGTCGAGTGTACGCGCTCAGTAAAGCGCATGTTTGAACAGCGCATCAGCAGCGAATGACATGTTTAACTAACAAAGCATAAAAGCACATGCAAATAATGAACTCCCGTTCCTCTGCGTTAACATTTGATGTGAATAGGCCCTATACGTTGTGCTGCAGTGTAGCCTATAGATGAAGGCGCCGCAACTGATAAAATGCGCAGTTGTTTGGTGTGATTTTACGATTCTAAATTTAGGGGGGCCAGAGCTTGTTGACACGGGGGCACTGGTTTCACTCATTGGCTGTGATGCAGCAACTGCACACCCAATGGTAAGGCACCAACGTACGTCAGAGACCGCCACAATGGGCGTGGCTATGTCTATAAAAGAGGCCGTAATTCGCCATTATAGCAGATTTTCTCTTCTTCAGCAACACTTCGTGTCTCCTCTGAAGTCATCGCCGTGGAAACAAGCCTTTTGCAGATAGAACGAGCAATCTGTGAAGAGTGGGCAGCGCTTGAACTGCATTTCTGTCAGTGCGTGACTACAGCTCGTTAATAAACAACGTTTTTTTTTTATTGATCCATTTCATACAATCCGTCCTCATTTGGCAAGTGCACTTGCGAAAATTTTTTTTTTCATGTTCAGCTTTTGTTTTTTTGTGTGTGGATGCTGCTGATAATACAGCTTCGCCGAGACTACAAAGAGACATGCATGTGTGTGTGTGTGTGTGTGTGTGTGTGTGTGTGTGTGTGTGTGTGTTTGTTTCTTTTGTAAAAGTTTCCCGGATATAACTTCCCTATTTAATGCACAGTTTCCTTACAAATTATATTATCAGCATTACAATGTGAGTAAATGTAGCCATGTAAAATGCAAGGGATGATGCCACCCTTGCCAACAATGTGCATTTGCGTTTAAATTGTAACATATTTAATAGCATGGAATTACAGTGTAATTAGTGTTAGCCTACTATCTTAGCCTTTTTCAGTGCATTAGGTGAGGTAATCTGATAATATTAGTGATTCTCATTTATCAAAACACTAAAATTGGTACCGTTTTGGAGAGAAATTGGGTATTTTTTAATCTCTCTATTTTACCCATCTCATAGTGTGTGATGCTGAACTATCATATGAGTTTCTAAAGGTTTTTGAATTCTTTGCACAGTTATGAACTTTGATATTTTATGTGCAACAATAGCATGCTCAGGCTCAGTGGCCTTTCGCCTAATTTTAAATGCTTTATTTTCAAATAATATGATTTAAATGGTGATGAGTGTACTGATTTGATGCATTTTAAAAAGATGGATGATAGATATTCTTCAATCTTTCTGACAAAGAACAAAATATAATGTGAATTACAGTATGTGGCTGTCAGGATTCCATCTCCACCACCACGCTCATCTTCACCTCCGCCCACTCATTTTCTCTCTCTCCGCCCTCTCATCAAGTCACCCGTTCACTATCCCCTGATTATTGATCACCGTCACCTGTGTCCCATCACCAGCACTCCCCATATAATCCACTGTCACCCTTCACTCAGTGTCTGGTCTCGTCATTACATGACCCACAGACTCCCGAACACTTACCTGGAAACCTACCTGCTATACATCCTCTCCGATCCGTCCTGCCTGCCATCTTCTTCTGTCTTCAGCCCAAAATCATCTACAAAGAGAAAGAGAAAGAAAGACATTACCAACCAGCTAAGCATTCACTGTTATTCTGTGTTGCTGTTACTCACCTTCTATCTGCATCTCTGCACTATCTGCAATAAAAGCATTAACCTTACCATCTTGTCTGCATCCTCTGTGATTCCTGACAGTGGCGATATGGAAGAAATCCATGCCAGCTTTTCACTTTTTCTAATGGGCGGAAACCAATGAGGAAATTGAATATAAAAGAGAGCTAGAAACGGAAGAGGGGGAGCACCGGGGCAGTAAAAACAAAACAAAATAAACATGTAGGTTATCGAAGTGGGACACACGCTACCTGAAGGCCGTCGTTGCTATTCTTTGCTCTGTGCATGCGCTGACTGGGTGCGATCGTCAAAGTGACAGAGAAATGGGCTACTTGCACAACTACTTCCGCGTTCTACTTATTACATATCGGGAGTTTCCGGTTAGAGCGTTCAGCGCACATGCATACATGAGAATGCAGATTATCACTACGTTTTATGGATGCCAATTGATTAAAACAATGAATAATGATCTCTGTATTAATTATCTTGAGGCTGCTGAAATGTTCCTATAAATATTTTCTTTCCAACTGTTCATTCTGAATAATAAATAGGCTAAATATATGTATCCACTAACCTGCAGCAGTCCTCTGTCTTCTCATTAACAGTGTTTTTCTCTTAACCTACTTATACCTGTTTAGTTTACATTTTTTTAATGAATTTTACTAATAAAAATGATTGCTTGTGTGCATTGGTGGTTACAGTCTTTTAAAAATAGTTAAATGAATGAATGATGTCTATCATCTTTTAACCTCACGCCAAGTCTCCAAACTCTTTCCTCGGCCCGGGATTTGCGGCCGCTACACAGACTGCTTCACGCAGCCACCACACACACATACACGCTCATTGCACACGCACACACCCATACACAAACACTCGTTTGGATTATTTATTTTTCTTTGTGTTTTTTTTTTTTTTTTTTTTTGGTTGAAAATTTAACACGAAAAACTGAGTTTGAAAAAAAGAACGAACTTTAAGACATTAGTGAATCAAGGACTCTCGTGATTGTGATTTTTGTTTTTGTTTGTGAAATCTTGAACTGAACTTGAACAGCGATATACTTACTGTCTGTTTGCCGTACATCTTTTGTTATTTGTCATGTGAGGTAAAGAAAAAAATACAAAATACTTTTTCTTTTGCAAAATGTTTTCTTAAAAAAAAAAAAAAAAAAAAAAATAATATATATATATATATATATATATATATATATATATAATTTTTTTTTTTTTTTGACCAAACCCTTCAATCTCTGAATGTGTCATTTAAGCCCTATTCTATATTATTGTGGGTATTTATTTCATTTTTTGTGTAACAGTGGTTTGAGTTATCTTCGGGAAATTGAACTTCAATATACATACATATATATGTGTATATATATATATATATATATATATATTTATTGACAAGTTTTGACTTGTCTGGCGCCCGAACAATTTAAATTAAATTTACATTTATTAAATCAAATTTGATTTGGGGCAGCCACCGTTACAAGTAAGTGCAATTGTTTTTTTTTTTTTATTAATTGTAGTGCACAGTGTTTATAATCAGGGGGTAGAATCCGCAGCTCAGTACTCACTACTCACTACTCATGAGTACTTTTAAATAAGCTACTTTTTTACTCTTACTCAAGTAGTTTTTTGGACAAGTACTTTTTACTCTACTCACACTACATTTTTTGGAATGTAATGGTACTTTTACTTGAGTATGTTTTTTCAGTACTCTCGATTTTGTTCGAGATGATGTGCATCTTCAAATGTGCACTTAAAGCTCAGACACACCGCGCCAATTTCAGCCGCCAGGTGTCGTCGGTGGTAGCTTTGGCGCCGATTGCACATGTTAAGCATGTTTTGTTGACTTGTGGTTAGGCCTACTGATGTTCAGGGATTTTAAAAGTAGCCTCAATTAGGCATGCATGAAGTTGGAAAATATTTGCTGTTGCAAAGAATCGTTTATGAATGCATTTTTAAGAAAGTTGTGGAAATAAAATATTTATATTTTATCAGTTGTTATTGAAACTCATCATTGCCTGGAACACACAAAAGATGGCATGTACTGCAGAGGCGTGTGTGGGTTAGGGCAGGCGGACGGAATTTTGAAAATTCAGCTGTCCTTACCTACTCTAAGAAGAGGCTCACATTCAACCAATTTGAAAACCCCTGATCTAGATGGATAGTGGACGCCATCTCTCTAGCATACGCCTCAGTGGGTCAGGTTTGCCCTATAGGCACTAGAGCCCATTCGACCAGGGGCATGGCCTCTTCATGGGCATGGTCCTCTGGTATACCTATTCAGGACATATGTGCGGTGGCCGGTTGGTCTTCGCCGTCCACATTTGTGAGGTTTTATAACATGGAGATCCCTTGCCTGCAGGCTAAGGTCCTCTTTATATGATTTAGACCCGACGGTGTCCGGTCTTATCTGTATGACATATTACTGTTCATAAGCACATTAATCCCCTTATTATAAAACCCGACTCAGGTCTGGTTCTGTCACTTATGGGGTTTTTGTTTTTTGGCTTGTTTCTTTGAGCCTTGGAGGGTTCCTAGGCTCCAGTTGTGCAACCAGTTACTGATAGTGCGGTGTGTTACATCACGTTTCCACTGTGTATAGCTACGCAATACGAAGTGACCGTTCTCGAAAGAGAAAGTTCCCTGAGAGTAGGGAACGAGTATTGCATAGCCTGCCGCACTATTGTAACCTGTCAGGGTTTTGTCGATTTAAACCTGCTATAATGGCGAATTAAGGGCTCTTTTATAGGCATAGCCACGCCCCTTTTGCAGTTGCTGCAGCACAGCCAATGAGTGAGCTAGACACTCTCTGTGCTCGCTGTGCAGCTGCACTGCGTTTTACATAAAGGCTTCAATAATCTGAGGAAAGATAATAATCAATAATTCAATAATCCCACTGTGTGTAGCTACACAATACTCGTTCCCTACTCTCAGGGAACCGACGTTACGTTAGTAACCGAGTACGTTTGAATCTGGCAGTTGAAGCGACTGGGCTATTTGAATCATTCATTTGTTTGGCCTGAATTAACAAATTCAGACTCTGTGCTTTCTAAGCACATTTATTCTGAAACCCAAAGCCTTTTTACACTCTGAACTGAGATATGTAAATCAAGACTCTCGACAATCCAAATTACCATCAAGGCTCCGACATGGCTGGTTTAGAATGTTTACGACACTTAATAGCACCCTAGACACTGCAGAACAGAGTTCTGCATTTCAAACCCCCTTCCCCTCTCTGGACAGAGAGATAACGAAACTTTCTATGTGACATACACACACACACCTTTGGTATTAGAACTTAGAAATACCCCTTTTGATATATGTACAATTCCTGTATGCATGTTTTATAAAGTTGTTTGATCACATAATATGATTTTCTAGTGTTGAGCTCTGAAATGTATTTGTGAAGAATGTTTCTCCAGGGGAATTGCCTTCCCCACTTTGTTTTATTGCCTAACGGAATGTCAAGCAACGGAGCTTTTAGGGGTGGAGCAGAATTAAAGTGTTAATCTTTCCTCCTACTTAAATCCTACATTTTCTATATGTATAACCACTAAAGAAATGTAAACATGGATGTAATTTCCCATCTCATAATTTTTCTTTTACGTGGTGTAGTTTGTGTATCCTGGTAAACTTTGGTAATAAGGTTAGACAAATCAGGTGTGTACCGTGTTTAGTTCCTTAAGTTTCATCTCCATTTGTAGCTAGTGTACAACACATTTTGGGTAAACCTTATTTCTAGCCATGGTAACTTTAAAATGTTTGTAATTACGCATATCTTATGTAACTTGGTGTTCCTAAAATCTTCCTATGACAAGTTTCATATCTTTGAAATTCTCTCAATCTAACGGAGTCGAATTCCGATAGCAGAATGAAGTAATATGCATTATTTTACACTTTTTCATATTTTGGGAGCCGAACAGCTCAAAGCCCATCTCCTCATGACTTATTCGAGTGGGCGTTGCCCCAGAGACAAAAAATCTTCTTCCCGCTCTGCAATCTCTGAAGGTGATTGGTTGTTCGTGCGAACAGAGGCGTCAACCCATATTTTCCATAAAAGACCGACTCAGGAAATCTCCGTGAGCACTTTTACGAACCCTCCTCATCAGCGAGACCATCCATGGCTCCCTAGGGAGCATTTCTCCGTTTATAATTTCCTTTCCTTGCAGGCTTTTAGTTTTGTTTCGTCTTCGGAGTTCGGAGTTTTGTTTCTTTACTAAGTTTTATTTTCATATTCGTTCTCCCTCCACAAAGGGAGATGAACTCTGAATCATGTTTCTGGCAACTTCACGTTCGGTGAACCTTTAAACTTCGCGCGAGTCTGGCTCGCCCCAAAGACAAGAGGAAACACGCCCAGCTCTTAAGGAGCTTCTTCTTCTTCTTCAGCAAATACAAAGAGAACCATACGCAAGTATTTTGATTTGTGATTTGATGATTCTGATTGCTTGTTGTCTCTCAAGGTTACTGCCTGTGATTTTGCCTAACTGTGATCTTTCTTTGATCGCACATGTTTAGTTTCACTTTCTCTCAACTCTCTCATTGTCAGAACTCTCTTTCATTCTCTCCCTCATTTTCGTTATTCGTTTAGTCTTGTATTTTGTTTACGTGTCCTGTACATACATATTTACTCGTGTAAACTGTAGTATTTCTGTATTCATTAGTTCCATGTATAGTCCAATTATTAAAATTCATACTTGATTGATTCTGTCTGCCTGCTCATAACTAAAGTCAATGAGATGTTTTCGATCTTAAGCTACAAAGCTGATTTGTTACTGTTAAGTAACCTAATCTTATAAGAACAGGAGAGTTGTTTTTATGGCCAGAAAATAGCTTTCTTCAAATTATAAGAAAGAGATAATTTTTGTTGAGAAATTGTTAAGTTAATCTTACAGCCGTTTTGCTGGACAAACAACCGTTTGATGATTATTCATTTCCATTAAGGGTTATCTCATAATCGATCTGAAATAGGATTATTAGTATATGAATTAAGTTAATCTTACAGCCGTTTTGCTGGACAAACAACCGTTTGATGATTATTCATTTCCATTAAGGGTTATCTCATAATCGATCTGAAATAGGATTATTAGTATATGAATGATGAATTATAATTAGTTGTGATTGATTATTCAGATATACAAATCGATCTATTTTCAACTTCGAATAAATTAATGTAACTGTATTGTGCAAAATATTAATCATATTCATGATTAATTATTAAAATTCCCTATAAATCATTTGAGCTAATGTTAAATGTACTACTAATGCCAGTGCGGTTACACAGTTATGTCATGTCAAGGTTCATTATAAATTCCATATGTAGGACCGTACTCTCAGGGGCACAGAAATAAGAATCCCATATATGAGACCGTACCGCTCAAAAAGGTTAATTATAGAAATATCTGATCATCCATAACGCAGTTGATATATATTTACATCTCATAACGTCTGTAAAATCTTGTGTAAATGCAGCTGCTTTTTTAAATTTATTTTGAAATGCGCACATACTTTTATTTTGACATGCCGAAAACTGGAAGTAGCGGCTGTTAGCTTCGGTAAGCTCCGTAAGTGAAATGCAGAGACCAAAGCGCAGAGACCAAGCGCACATGTAGCAGTGACACCTGTCTAGTTTCATTTTTTATTCTTTATAATCCATGATTCGTGGTGTTTACTACAACTTTGTATAAGCTGAAGAATACATTTTTTGACTGAAGATTGCTTCTGGAAAAGTACTCTGCCGTTGGTTGATAAGCAGGCTAAAGTGGTCAGTATTACTGTGTATTCTTTGTTATTTATGTAACGATTGCAATATTTAATGTTGCCTATTTTACCTGAACTTTTAGTTCTACGGTGTTAATAAACATCTGTTAACGGAACTGGAGTCTCGCATTCGATCAATGGGCGGCATATCTTGTGTTACCAAGGGAACAACTGACACATTTATATTACATTCCAAAGAGCTCTGTTATCAGCCCACAGTGGAAAATGAAACTATCTGTACCAGCTGGGCTTGATCAGCACGGAATGGATCAGTTAAGCAACAAGAACAATTTGGCCCGACGGTGGAAAAGCGGCCATTGTTACCTTGATAATGTAGCAGCACATTTACTGTGTATGTTGTCATGTAGCTGATAAACCATTCTGTTTCATTATGGAATTGACCGTTCGCAGAGACCCGCCCCCTATAGTTACTGTTGCTATGTCCGACAAGCCACGTCTCACCACCATGCTCTCATGCAGTGAAACATACATCGCGGAGCAGAGAGGACACTGACAACGCGCTGACAGATAAGACAGACCAGGTTACTTTTTTGATATGAAACAAAGTCTCAACTTACAAATTTTGTCATTTTCTAAAGACATTTAAACAATAAAAAACACTTTGTGGCTCTTTAATGTGTCGTGACAGCTCGCTGTAGAGCCTCAGTTAAAGCTGCTCGTGAACCGATCATCTCTTCCTTAGTTAATTTATAGCATCAAATAAACATGGAAGAATCATAAGAAGGAGTGTTCTTTTAACCACAGAAAGACGTCAGTACACTCCATTTTTCAAGTTCAAATCCTCCAACGTTGATCTACTAACTCTCCTGACTGCTTTGTCGGACAAAAATTGATTCGGCGGATGGCGGATTATGATTGGTCAGATCACCTGTCAATCAAACTCCCTGCAAAGGGTCAATTGGACTCAGATCCACCAATAAAATGCATCCTCAAATCAGTGTCGTAACCATTAGTGTACAAACCAACATTTAATTAGTCATACTTTGATGTAAATACAGTGAGCTTTGCAAACGGTTGTGCATGTAGGCCTCTCACAAAGGAAGGTTGATTTGTCAAACAAGCAATGACAAGTTTACTAATTCTCAATTACTACTAATAACAGACAAAAATAAGTCATCTGAGAAATCAGTTACAGTAAACTCTGAAGACCAATTGTAGTCATTATGGTTTGCTGATGAGTAAATGTGAACCTGAGGGTGCTTTTAACAACACCTGTGCTGAATGTAGAGATGAGATTCATAATAGGTGTGAAAGCAACACATCTAAACACACAGTGAATGCACTGATGCAATAGCTGCTGCTCAGTTGCCGGTGTATTTTAGAAGTAGATATACAAAAAAAATCCTCAAGAAACACATTTCTTACAAAATCCAGAAGAAAGCTGATGATCTTCTCAGTCAGACAGTGTTACTAGTAGACCTGTCACAATTATTAAATAATCGTTTGATCGTTATTAATTTGTCTAATCGCGGTCATTACAGATGATCGTTATTATTGGCCACCATTAGAAGACACAAGGGGGCCCTGTAGTACCTGCATTACTCTACTTCTACCGGTCTCCCAGACCGTTCGCAAAGACCCGCCCCACTTAGTTACTGTCGCTATGTCTGACAAACTACGCCGTTCTCACGCCACACCATGTTCTCACGCAGTGAAAAATACATCGCGGAGCAGAGAGGAGACTGACAACACGCTGACAGACAGGACAGACCAGGTTACTTTTCGGTTACGTTTAATAATAAACATATTAAAGAGCATCTTGCAGGTAAAAAAAAATCTAAATGAATATATAACCGTGTATGAAAATACCATATGAAAAGATAATGCAGGATTTAAAATGTTTTAAAACGACATAATGACACCAATTTAGTAGATAAAGTGAGCGTTTCTTTGACTGCTCGTACAAACCGCTTTTTTTTTCAACATCGCGTCATTTTACGTCACACGAGGGAGACGTGTGCTGTGCTCTGCAGCAGCTCAGTGCAGAGTGGGTTGGTATTCAGTAAGAGCGGTCGTGAGACAGTGTGTTTTCAGTAGTTTTTGTATTTCAATTTATCATCGTCATGGTAAATTTATGTGTTTGTGGAGCTTGCAAAAACTCCAGCCTGTCAGGACATCGAGTCCACCGGTTTCCTAACAGGAAAAAGGACGGTGCTATCTTTCGTGCCTGGGTGCGGGTTGTGCAGGTGAAGAGACGGGATTTCTCTTCCGCGTCGGCTTCGGAAAACGCGGTCGTGTGTAGCGTTCACTTCAGATCGGAGGATTATCGTCCCGGCGATATGAAGGAGTTCAACATGGGATACCGAAGTAAGAACCGGGTGAGACTCAGAGCTAGTGCGGTTCCTTTAGTGCACGCATCTTCGGGTTCTCCCGATGTAGGCGCGAGCACAACATCAACTGGCAAACGCAATGTAAGCGGAACGAAACTGAGCTAACAGTTACTCGTTATTGTGTTTGTGTGGACCGTTTATCAGTTTGAACCAGTGCAGCGCGAGCCTGATCAAGCAACACTGTAACTGCGAGATCCAGTAAATAAAGAATTCGCCACTGAAGTAATAACATCGCTGCGAGATCTAGTGAGAAATATTCACATTTCTCCGTTATTAACGAATCAAACAGCGCTGACGTGAAAACCAGGAATAAACATTGTGCAATGAATGAACGAACTATCCAGTGTCCATAGATCAGCAACATTCACCATGGCTTTACTGTAGTAACACTAACTGCAACCATGGAAGTTTGGCATTTTCCACTAAGGCCCAGTATGCATCCACCTCCCTGCAACACTGACTTTCCTCAGCTGTAAACATTGCCTCGCATTTCCCACACAAGCACCTATGGAACAAAAAAATGTATCAGGAATAAATATCTCTCTGTCTCTCCATGAGAAACTGCTAAGTTATATCACGTAACGTTAGTCTGGGCGGATATTAATGAGCATGACAAACGCCTGATCAAAGCTTAGTTTCTGTTATTGTAAGTTCCAATATGTTCTGTCTAACATTAATCCTGGCCTGTCCATGCTCTCTTGGCAGCCTAGCAGGCTCATAATTGTATGGCTGTGGTCCATCAACAAATTTCCTCAGCGTCCGAAATGTCATTGCAATCCATATTTCCCTGTTGTTTGAATCGACCGCTCTCCCTCGTGCTACGTCACGACTCTCGCCCGTCACGCCCATTTTCAGATGCGGAAGTAAAATTTTCTCACAAAAACGACTCCAGAAGCCACTGTAGCATATTTATAAGTTTTTTTTAAAGAAAATCTAGTTCCTACATTATTTTTCTATACATTGACTTGTTGGGTCTTCTAACCTGCAAGTTGCTCTTTAAACAAAGTCTCAACTTTCAAATTTGGTCATTTTTTTAAAGAAATTCAAACAATAAATACCGTTTTGTTGCTCTTTAATGTGCCGTTACAGATTGCTGTAGAGCATCAGTTAAAGCTGCTTGTGAACCGATCATCTCTTAGTGATAGATGGGCCTCTAAACCTTTATGCTGAAGAGAAAATCCAACGCAACTTTGAGGGGACCAAGTCAAACATGATTATGTATTTCTGCTCAGCTAGCAACACTGGACATCAACCACACGGCATACGCTAATAACTTTTTTTTTCATATTCTGTGTACTTTCTATCATTAACAAGCTCCTCCCGTGTAGTTCTGGGCTGATCCCTCACCTTTTAATGATCAACCTTACACCATTAGGGCGAGATCTTGCATGGAGGTCCATACCGAGGGCGATTGATGGTTATTTTGTATTTTTTCCATTTCCGAATAATGGCACCAACAGTTGTCTCCTTCTCACCAAGCTTCTTGCTGATGGTCTTGTAGCCCATTCCAGTGTAGCATCTGGATCAAATCACGATGACTTGTCATTTTAAGATTCAGAAAGCTTTTAACTTTTTTTGACTCATTTCATGTAAATCACAGCTTAGCGCCGATTAGTCTGGACTGAATTGGTTCTTCTGACACGTTTGTGACTTTGTAGAAATTCAACAGGAACACCTCCGAAGCTCGTCGTGGGGTTCAAATAGATCACTATCAATTTCAAACCCCCCTCTCACGGTACTCCAAGTCCAGGTGGCCAGGAAAAGCCCTCTCCGAGATGCCCAATGCACACACACACAAACGTCCTTTGTATCTAACTCAGAATATAAATAATTCTGAAATGTATTTGATATATTCCTGAATGCATGCATGCGTGTTTTCCCCTTTATATTAGCCTAGTTATGACTTCCTAGTTGTGCTAGCTGAACTCTAAGTGCTTATTTTAAGAATAAGGATGTATCTCTAGCAGAATGCGGCGTCCTGTTACAGGACCCCTTTGAGACTGATAAGAGATTTACGACCCCAAAAGGAATTTGCAGAGGGCTGTGACAGCTAACTCAATTCTTGTTGAGGATTTTAAATAAACCATGTTAATCCTATATACAGTGAGGAAAATAAGTAGAAATCATGGAGGGGTCTGAAATTGTCATCGTAGGTGCATGTCCACTGTGAGAGACATAATCTAAAAAAACAAATCCAGAAATTACAATGTATGATGTTTTAACTATTTATTTGTATGATACAGCTGCAAATAAGTATTTGAACACCTGAGAAAATCAATGTTAATATTTGGTACAGTAGCCTTTGTTTGCAATTACAGAGGTCAAACGTTTCCTGTAGTTTTTCACCAGGTTTGCACACACTGCAGGAGGGATTTTGGTCCACTCCTCCACACAGATCTTCTCTAGATCAGTCAGGTTTCTGGGCTGTCGCTGAGAAACACGGAGTTTGAGCTCCTTCCAAAGATTCTCTATTGGGTTTAGGTCTGGAGACTGGCTAGGCCACGCCAGAACCTTGATATGCTTCTTACAGAGCCACTCCTTGGTTATCTTGGCTGTGTGCTTCGGGTCATTGTCATGTTGGAAGACCCAGCCTCGACCCATCTTCAATGCTCTAACTGAGGGAAGGAGGTTGTTCCCCAAAATCTCGCAATACATGGCCCTGGTCATCCTCTCCTTAATACAGTGCAGTTGCCCTGTCCCATGTGCAGAAAAACACCCCCAAAGCATGATGCTACCACCCCCATGCTTCACAGTAGGGATGGTGTTCTTGGGATGGTACTCATCATTCTTCTTTCTCCAAACAGTGGAATTATGACCAAAAAGTTATATTTTGGTCTCATCTGACCACATGACTTTCTCCCATGACTCCTCTGGATCATCCAAATGGTCATTGGCAAACTTAAGACGGGCCTTCACATGTGCTGGTTTAAGCAGGGGAACCTTCCGTGCCATGCATGATTTCAAACCATGACGTCTCAGTGTATTACCAACAGTAACCTTGGAAACAGTGGTCCCAGCTCTTTTCAGGTCATTGACCAGCTCCTCCCGTGTAGTTCTTGGCTGATTTCTCACCTTTCTTAGGATCATTGAGACCCCACGAGGTGAGATCTTGCATGGAGCCCCAGTCCGAGGGAGATTGACAGTCATGTTTAGCTTCTTCCATTTTCTAATGATTGCCCGTAGCCCTTGCCAGCCTTGTGGAGGTGTACAATTTTGTCTCTAGTGTCTTTGGACAGCTCTTTGGTCTTGGCCATGTTAGTAGTTGGATTCTTACTGATTGTATGGGGTGGACAGGTGTCTTTATGCAGCTAACAACCTCAAACAGGTGCATCTAATTTAGGATAATAAATGGAGTGGAGGTGGACATTTTAAAGGCAGACTAACAGGTCTTTGAGGGTCAGAATTCTAGCTGATAGGCAGGTGTTCAAATACTTATTTGCAGCTGTATCATACAAATAAATAGTTAAAAAATCATATATTGTGATTTCTGGATTTTTTTTTTTTTTAGATTATGTCTCTCACAGTGGACATGCACCTATGATGACAATTTCAGACCCCTCCATGATTTCCAAGTGGGAGAACTTGCAAAATAGCAGGATGTTCAAATACTTATTTTCCTCACTGTATTCTATATATATATATATATATATAACCACTTGAGAAATATATCTAAACATGTATCTATGCATCTAATGATTTTCCTTCTATGTGGTTTGGCCTTTGTATTCTTGTAATGTTTCAGACTTTTTTTTACATACTATGGTTTACCAAAATCATATGTGTGGCATGTTTAGCCTCTATGAACTCAAATCTTCGTCCCCCATTTGTTAATTTACATCACATTTTGCTAACTTTGACACATTAGTATTATAAGCATCTTAAAGATTCTTGTGTTAAACATCCAATCAAGTTACATGTTCAGAGGCCTGCTCGAACAATGGGTCATAAAGAAATTTCCCTCCAAAGGAAAACAGTTCTCATTGGCTTACACACATCCAGAGGGTGTGACCATCAGGAAGTGAGAAGCAGGGTTGCCAGGTTGGGCGGTTTTGCAATCTATTTTGCGGGCAAAAATGGGTTTGGGCGGGTGGATAAAAATTGGGCTGGTTTCGGATCAGTTCGGCACACCCACTACTCTGGCTGACGTGCCCCCTAACCTCGCTCATAACAGACACTCCCTCCCAGAGATGGGGGACTCGAGTTACATGACTTGACTCGAGTCGCAAATTTAAGGACTTGAGACTTGCTTCACTAAATTAAGAAAATGACTCGACTTGACTTTGACTTGAGATCCAATGACTCGAGACTTAACTTGACTTGAACTGTATGACTCGAGAATGACTTGATATACATTTTTATATAAATCATCGCAACATCAATTGATGAACAAAATGAAGCAACGGAACCATTGACGCCAGTCATCAGATTCTGCACGATTGCGTGACGCTGCACAAGCCCAGAAAAAACATACATCGCGCTGATCGCGCTAAATACAAAAACATCTCCCAGCATCGTTTATTTTTGGATATAAACACTAAAATTGACCATATTCATACAAGAAGATTTGCTGTATGCATAATAACTGGCAAGGGATATTGGACGACCATCACATCCTCGAACAGTCGAACTTCATTCACCACGTCTAAAAGTAGGCCTAAGCTATGGCTTGTTTAACCTGTTTGTTATAGTTAAAGAGGCTATATGCAACTTTTTCCCCAAAATAAACGTAACAATAGCCTTTTTATTTGACCATTTATGACTCAAACATCTCCTGATGAGCTTACTGACACCTTGTCAGCTCACAGTGGGTGCACCTATAAGCCTGTATCCTATTTTTCCTATTTTCTGTCGGGTCAGATTTTTTCCGCGCTGTCTGCGGATGTGACGTCAAGCGCGTTCATGTTAAACGTTTCAGATCACTCTGCCACCACCGCTAGTCAGCAAACAAACTTAGTTTCTCAAAAATATATGTATTTGACTGTTCTTACCTCTGTAAACATAATGTTGACTTCTTTGCAGCGGATGACTTGTGAAGTGTGCACGTACGAGAGCGAGCAGAAAGGAAGAGCAGTTCCGTTTTTTGGACACAGGTGTCAGTCGCGAGTTTAAATTTCAGAAAATCACATGTAGCCTCTTTAATTTGACTATCGTTAAATCTAGAGAGAATATTGGTCAAAACAGCATGCCTCTTTATACACAATTATGTTTTTAAATGTAACTTAATGTTGTCAATATTCAAATAATAATTAATGATGGCATATGTTTTGTATAACATTTGCCACATTTCTTTCAAATCATATGCTTTAAAGGTGCATTAAGCAACTTTTCATGTTAAAAATACCCGTTTTCTAACCTATACATGCTTAAACAATTGCCTGATGGGCTGAATGAGCCCTTCTCTGATCACTGAGATTGTCTCTATAATCCTGTAAAGTAAAATAAATAAGAGGGATTCGGGCCGGAATTTTAGACTGGGCGTGACGTCATGCGCGTTCACGGCACACTCACCTGGCTGTGTCTGGCAGGTTTGTGTATTCACCGCCATTCTCCGTAGAAGATGGATTCTAAGAGACCGGCTTGTAGTTCAATTCAAACACCAACGCAAACTCCACGTAAGATAAAAAAAAGAAAACTTTTGTCCGTGAGCGTGCACACTTCTGGTTGCAGTTTCGCTTGCCGCCAGAGGGGGCATAGTTCTGCAAAAACTCAGAGACTTGCGCAATGCACCTTTAAAGCCAAATATGTCATTCTTTCCAATGACGAAAAACAACATAGAAAACTGTTAATGTTTTGTCGTGTTTTATGTTTCTCTTAAAGCAGGGTCAGATGTTATCAGGGGGTTGGGGGCAAAATGCGAGCAGAATTAATATAAAAATGTCCTTATGTATATTTATTATTATAATTATATGATATTAAAACAATTTCCAGAATATTGGCACGGTTGCAAATGTGATAATGATTTTATAAAACAGTTCAGTAAACAAAGAGTGAATATTGTGATGTGACATTTTAGACATAATATTCCAAATGTTTTCTGTTTTTGCTCTATTTCTCCAATGACAATAGGTCCAAACAAGCCACAGAAAGAGTTATGCATATCTGAACAATTTTTTTTTTTTTTTTGTGATTCAGTGACCTAGTTGCTTAGTTGAATGAATGCTTCTATGACTCGTACATTAAGACGGTGATTTGGCGCCACACATTTAATGCATCACACTTGTGAATTTACCTTCAAATGTTTTATCTTCAAAACATTTTGTATCATTGTTATTATAATAATTCCAAATCTTGATAATCATAAATGCATGCTAATAAATTATATGAATATTACGATATAAATGTATATAAATGTTTCTGTTTGGTATTGTAATTTGACTTCAACTTGACTTGACCCTTAGCAGGACTCGACTCGACTTGCTTGAAGTGAACCACTGACTCAGTGGTTCTCAAACTTTTTTGGTCACGCCCCCCTTTAAACCTTTAAAAAAATCTGAGCCCCCCCTCCCAAAAAAATTTTATAATAAATATATATATATATATATATATATATATATATATATATATATATATATATATATATATATATATATATATATAAAAGCAGAAAGTTTTTTTTACAATGAAAAACGTGCAATGATAAACTTACAAGTGTCTCTGATTTAGGAAATTATTGAAGGCCTACTTTCTGTATTTCTCCTTGAAAAATAAAAAATAAAAAATTACAAAATAAAATAAAAACGTGCAATGAAAAACAGGAATAGTTTTAATTTGTCATGTCATTGAATCAACAGTAAGAGAGAATAATAAACCAGAACTTAAACTTTTCATTTATAATTAAAAGTTAATATATAGCAGCTTTGGAGAGTGCCTCACGAGCTCAGCTTCTGGTTGGTCTTCTCACCAGAGCGCGCACAGCAGCGGAGTGCCGCGTTCACAATAGCAGCTCGTGATTTGGTCCGCTGAAGAGGTTTTTTTCTTTGGCGAGCAACTTCTATGTTGGGCTTGTTCCAACGGTCTGAAGAAGAACGATTCATTGCCGTTCGTTGCCGCTTTATAAAAGAAGAGCGCTTTCACTACCGCTTTCACGCACTTGAATGCCGTAGTAACGTAACGGCTGTATTTTTATTTATTTATTTTTTGCTGATCTCCCGCGCCCCCCCCTGCAGTAACCTTGCGCCCCCCCCTGGGGGGCGCGCCCCACACTTTGAGAACCACTGCACTGACTTGACTTGGTATTTGTGTACTGCGACTTAGACTTGCTTGAGACTTGATGGTAGGGACTTGAGACTACAAGTGTGATTTACTCCCACCTCTGCTCCCTCCAAAGACACCATCTCGGGGTCAGCGGCAGCGCCAACACAGATTTTAATGTTGCGATATGATTTTGTCAAAGGTTTAATAGACAGACGAAATGGAAGAAGATCGCGTGACTTCACAGACTTTTAAAGATGAATGGTGCAGCTCTGTAATGACACATTTCATCCTCTATTGAAACGAAAGTGGCTAACTTCTGTCAACCTCATCTATAAGCAAGGGCAAAAATAAAGCAATTTAATTTGAATTAATATCTGTAATATTCTGTAGTAATAAAAAAATCGATTTTAAAATCATGGTGAATCGATTTTTTCTCCCAGCCCTGTTTCATGTTGCCATTTGAAATAACTGAAATGTTAAAGTGGGTTATTTTTTATGTCCTTATATCCACTGTTTTTTTACAATGTTTTTATGCTACTGAATGCTTTTGTTCCAAATCGACTTTTATTGGCAATAAACAGACTCATCGATAGCCGCATTATTTTCCGTAACATAAGCTTATAGTTTAATAGAATAGTCTGACTGAGGTCAGTAGCCTACTTTTGCGTTCATTTGATTGAATATTGTTTCTAAAATCGGATGGGCTAAGTCAGGGGTCGGCATTGTAACTTTGCAATATTTTTTTTAGCCAGTAGATGGCGGGCCAGCTACACAGAGTAGGCATATGGATACAAATTAAATATTCTTATATAGGCCTATAATCGCGGAATATGATGGGTCCGTCACCGTCCGTGGACCATTCGTTCAATTGTTTTTTTCAAATTAAAACCCAAAATAAAAAGATGAAAAACGACTTTTTTTTCCATTATTTATTTCCTGAACTAAAATGAAAAAAACTAATAACGACAGGTTTTCTGATTTTCTGATTGTGCTCAGATCAAAAATAGAAAAAAAAAATTACTGGATTAGACAGATTTTAATTTTGATTTTTACTTTTTAATTTAACACCTTAGGCATATATCAAGGAAATCGTTTTAAACAGATCAAGTAGGCTACTATTGTGGTAACAGATTACAGCCATTTTAATAAAGGTGTGAACAGCAATCATGCCTCATTCGCTTATAGTCCGACTTTTGAACTTTATTCCTTTTTTTTTTGTATTATTTATTCGGGACACACTCATACACACCCCTAAGGTTTAAGGAGGTCTGCGCGGGACTGTTTTGTTTTCGTCCCGCTCCCACAAGGTCGGCAACCGCTTAAAATACACTCTGTATTCACCCGCTTTATTTCCCGACCTGACGGGTCCGCAAAATTTAGATCTCGTTTCCATAATCTCACATTCAAATGTCTCTAACGAAAAGAAGGAGATTAAGTAGCCTATAATGATTATAAATGCTATATTTAGGCTATTTTAGCATTGTAGCCTACTGTCAGCAGAGAAAAAAAATGCCACAGAAAAAATAAAAATAAATATAAATAACAAATTAAATAGGACAAAGCCTATCACTCAAATTTCTAAGCAACATAAACGAAAATCATATTGCCCTACTGACAAATGCCGAACTATTTCAAACATCCTTGCAAAAAAAGAATGTTGTTGACTGACAATGGTTTCCAAACAGCTCCTCAGAGCTAGGTGTACAGGTGGTCAGAATTAAGTGCGGAGACGCTGTCAAAAGATGTCGGGAGTGGGCTATTGTCAGTCAGACCGCACGCTCCGTCCAAAGTACACCAAAGTTCCGACCGCAACCGCCTTTTGACGCGTGAATGGATACAAAGTGGTCAAGCCTATAACTAGACACGGCAGGCGCGAATTTGACATGCTATTCGCGTCCGGTGTGAACACACCGTTATACTTTAAAATTTAATTAGAAAATATTGCTGGTGGGCCAGTTTTGGCCCGCGGGCCGCCAGTTGTTGTTCCCTGGGCTAAGTAAAAAAATTGGTCATTTTAAAGCTTGTTAATGATTTCAATGTGAAACGAGAAACAAGCCACAAAAAAAAAAATGGGCGTTTTTTGTGCATTCCCGCGGTTTTTGACGAGGTTTTGGGCTGGAAAACCTTGCTGGCACCTGGCAACCCTGATCACAAGATCAGCTCTCTTCTTCATGTTCGCTCTCTTCATGTTTTCGTCGCTCTTCGTTTCGTTTCTTCAAGCTTTTGTTTTCTTCAAGTTTCTTTTGTCTCCCTAAGTTTGTCCTCTCTCCGCGTTTTGTTTTATGTCTTGCCTCGTTTAGTCTCGGGCTCATTCATTCCTACCTACGAGTGAAACGGACTTAAACTGAGTTTCTGGCAACTCCGCTTACGAGTAAACCATTTGAACTTCCCGCGGACGACGCACTCCTGAGAACCCGGAGAACGCTTCCAACTAACGGACACACCAAAGACAGACACTCACACACACACATTCTCACTCAGCCACAAAGATCAATGCAAGTATTATCTTTATCGAGATTTAAATGCGTTAAAGGTTGTCTGCCCCTGCTTAACGTGATTTGATTCTTTGCTGGTTCTCAAAGGTTAACTGTTTGTGATAATTTGCCATTCTGTGATCTGCTCTTTCTTTCTTTATTTACTTTCGTTATTCTCTATATATATATATTCTTTGTTAAATGTAGTTGTATGTTTTATAGTTTCATTTAAAAACCCATTATACATTTTTATTGTCTCTGTCTGCTGCTCACCAAATAAAGCCTCTTAAATGTGTGATCTTAGCTACAAGCTTTATATTGTTGATTAGCCTACAAGTTAGTAATCTTATAGAACAGGAAAGTTATTCATGGCCAGAAGAATAGCCTTTCTGGAGAGTTTATAAGAAGAAGAATCCTCCTTGAGAGTGATAAGAAAATCACGATTCGTTTGGTGGACGAACAAATTATTCAATGTGACATTAATTCTGTTGGAATTCACAAATTTGATCTATAGCCCATCTGTATATTCATAATTGATTGTAATTTGTTGTGGTTAATTATCTATATTATCTATAGCTATGTATTCCCTTTTTGGGTGATTTAAAATGTGTAGGTAATATGGCTCATAACCAGTATGATTAATTATTAATTATTAACTATTAATTATACATTCCCCTCATTTGAGTTGATTTCACTACATCAGCCTTGTACAGGTCTACAATCTTGTCCCTGATGTCCTTTGACAGCTCTTTGGTCTTGCCCATGGTGGTGGAGAGGTTGGAATGGAAGATATAGATTCTGTGGACAGGTGTCTTTTATACACATAATGAGCTGACATTAGGAGTACTTTCTTAAAGGGGTGGTTGAATATGATTTCACTTTTCTAACTTCATTTAGTGTGTAATGTCATGGGTCATTCCTGGGATTCGGTAATATTTCGGTCCCTTAGATTTTTGAAAGTGGTGGTTTACCAAAATGAAATGTTAAAAGCTTTTCACAATACTTTAGTATGCCCTTTATAATGAATACAAATAATTATTGCATTTAAATAATTTTTATCATTAAAAAAAATCTTATTTCTGTCTTGCAGCAAGCCTTTTGTCATGTCCTTGAGGTTCTTCGCTGAATTTGTACTTGGAAAATAATTAATAAAATGTTCACAGTGTCTATAATTTTCGGCAATAATGCAAGTATTTATTTGTGTTCTTTGCTTTTGAAAAGTAAAACATTTAAAAAATGCAAGATATTTGATAAAAAAAATACTTATAAAGTTACGTCCCTCAGTCTGAACTCAACCCCGTCATGCCAACCATTCTCCGCCCATAATAATTTAGACTCCACCCATATGTGACATCATTCACAGGAAGTTGCATCATTCAACTCTCTTCAACAGCATGGTGCAGAAGAAGATTTTACATTTACATTTAGCTGACGCTTTTATCCAAAGCGACTTACAATTACTATATATGTCAGAGGTTGCACGCCTCTGGAGCAACTAGGGGTTAAGTGTCTTGCTCAGGGACACATTGGTGTCTCACAGTGGATTCGAACCCGGGTCTCTCACACCAAAGGCATGTGTCTTATCCACTGTACCACACCACCCATATGAGTGATATCACACTTTTTATTCATTTTTTTAAGTGTTTTATAGTCAGGGAGGTTACTGTCAAGCTTAACAGCTCAACCCCATCACATACAATTAAGATGGAAAATTATGACTTTTCAAAATTTTATTTTAATCCATAAAAATCTAAAATATACTTATTTCATTGGCTGCCATGTGGCCCACTCTTTTACACCACATTAAGAGCAGTGGCCATTTTGAGCAAAAAACCTCAACCCCATCACACTCAACCCCATCACATATGTCATTGTTTTGGGGTTGTAAACTTTGTGACAGGGTTGAGTTATTCATTTAATTTAATCAATGATTTCAATTTATAAATTTAATTTCAGTAAATATATTACTACCAAAATCATACTAATAAGTTGAGAGTAGAAAATTAGTTTAGAGCATGTACCATACCATACCATCTTCTTCCGCTAATCCAGGGCCAGGTCGCAGGGGTAGCAGTCTAAGCAGAGATGCCCAGACTTCCCTCTCCCTAGACACTTCCTCTAGCTCTTCCGGGGGGACACCGAGGCGTTCCCAGGCCAGCCGAGAAACTCCTCCCAGTGGGACGCGCCAGGAACACCTTCCCGGGAAGGCGTCCAGGAGGCATCCGGAACAGATGCCCGAGCCACCTCAGCTGGCCCCTCTCGATGTGGAGGAGCAGCGGCTCTACTCTTAGCTCCTCCCAAGTGACCGAGCTTCTCACCCTAACTCTATGGGATCGCCCAGCCACCCTGCGGAGAAAGCTCATTTCGGCCGCCTGTATCCGGGATCTTGTCCTTTCGGTCATGACCCACAGCTCATGAAAATAGGTGAGAGTAGGAACATAGATTGACTGGTAAATCTCTTTCTTCACCATGACAGACCGGTACATCGACCGCATTACTGCAGAAGCTGCACCGATAAGTCTGTCAATCTCCCGTTCAATCCTTCCCTCACTCGTGAACAAGACCCCAAGATACTAAAACTCCTCCACTTGAGGCAGGAACTCTCCACCAACCTGAAGTGGGCAAGCCACCCTTTTCCGACTGAGGACCATGGCCTCCGATTAAGGAGGTGCTGATTCTCATCCCAGCCGCTTCACACTTGGCTGCAAACCGTCCCAGTGCATGCTGAAGGTCCTGGTCTGATGAGGCCAACACGACAACATCATCCTCAAAGAGCAGAGACGAAATAGTGTTGTCCCCAAACCTGATACCCTCCGGCCCCTGGCTGCGCCTAGAAATTCTGTCCATAAAAATTATGAACAGAACCGGCGACAAAGGGCGCAACATGCACCGGGAAGAAATCTGACTTACTGCCGGCAATGCGAACCAAGCTCCTGCTTGTCGTACATACTTCTGGAGCACCCTCCACAGGCCGCCGCAAGGGACACAGTCGAATGCCTTCTCCAAATCCACAAAGCACATGTGGACTGGTTGGGCAAACTCCCATGAACCCTCCAGCACCCTGTGGAGGGTATAGAGCTGGTCCAGTGTTCCAAGGCCTGGACGGAAACCACACTGTTCCTCCTGAATCCGAGGTTCTACTATCGGCCGGATTCTCCTCTCCAGTACCCTGGCATAGACTTTCCCAGGGAGGCTGAGAAGTGTGATCCCCTTGTAGTTGGAACACACCCTCCGGTCCCCTAAAAAGGGGGACCACCACCCCGGTCTGCCATCCCAGAGGCACTGTCCCTGACCGCCACGCGATGCTGCAGAGGCGTGTCAGCCAAGACAGCCCCACAACATCCAGAGACTTGAGGTACTCAGGGCGGATCTCATCCACCCCCGGTGCCTTGCCACAGAGGAGTTTCTTGACTACCTCTGTGACTTCAGCCCAGGTGATGGACGTAGTGACCTCTGGGCCCTCAGCCTCTGCTTCCTTAATGGAAGACGTGACGGCGGGATTGAGGAGATCCTCGAAGTATTCCTTCCACCGTCCAACGACATCCCCAGTTGAGGTCAACAGCTGCCCACCTCCACTGTAGACAGCGTTGGTAGGGCACTGCTTCCCTCTCCTGTCAGAATCTCTACGAGGCTAGCTGGAAGAGATTGGCCTTCCAATCTGCCGTTATCTGCTGCAGTTTTGTTTAATGTTCCAGCACTGAGGAATGTTTTAGACACTAGTGAATTTACCTATTGTGCCCATTTGATAAAAGGTTCTGTTTGATAATATATTTTTGTTTTTTCTTACCAAAAATATTTGAAAGTTACTAACGATCGTACTGTCTGCAGTAGTTTTCTTTGTTTAAATTCTCACTGCAGTTCAGATAATAAAGTAAATACGAAAAAACTAAATATGACTATGTCTTTATTACATGGTTGCCTAAAATAAAATATTGTTTTGTTTGAGTCTCAAAGAGGGATTTTCGTATTAAACAAATACAAATTAAAAGTAGGCCAATGTGTCCTTTCAACCCTGTTACAGTATTCAACCCCATCACAGTATTCTCAACCCTGTCACATTAATATTTTTGGAAAATAAAGTAAGACAATTAAAAATGAAAGCATTTCTTGCTGATTACAACCCGACATGTTAAGGGCTAACACAGTAAAATTGTGGTTTTAGTGAAACATCTAATTACATTTTTTTCTTACTAAAATAAAGAGACCACAGACAAACAATTTGGATATTTGTAACTTCAATCACAATTCAAATGTGAAAATGATCATAAATGTTACATTTGAAGTCAATGAATTGGTATGAGGGACACATGAGCAGTAGGTAGATGTTTGTTTTATAACAAGTTTTGTGTAAAATCCTGTTTAAACTAATTCAATTTTGTCCGTTACGGGGTTGAGAATAAAAGGTGTACAAATCTGAAAAAAAAAATAAATAAAAATGAAAATAATAAAAAGTCTTTAATGCCTGAGATGGGAAAATATGATTTTTTGAAGGTTTGATATGTGCCTAATAATATGGGGTATTTAGAAATGTAATCATATGTAGTTAAAAAATAAAAAAAAGTCCAAGTTGAAATATTACCAAATCCCAGGAATGACCCTGCTATTTGAGCATAAATAATATCTGCAAAGTTACAACGTTCAAAGTTCAAAGCAAAGGGAGACATTTGCTTTTAAAGAAATTGCTTTTTAAGGACTACAACAAATTGCTGGTAAGGACTACACACATTCCTCCCGGGTTTGTGACATCACTAACCCTAAAATTTACATAAACCCACCCCCGGGAACGCGATTTACTTTATAGATTAACAAGACAGAATATGCTAATCAGTGACTAGAAGATCATTGTGTATGCTACACATAAGCTACATAAATTCACCAACTAACCATTCAGAAAAGTTGTCTACATGTTGTCACTTCTTCTTAAGTCTCTCCATCTTTCTGACTTTCTGGTTTGAACATAAAAGGCTAAAGGTTTTTGAAATTTCCAGTGCATGTTTGTGTGAGGTAAAATGACACAAGCTCTTGAAGCTCCGCCCTCTGTGCTCATTTGCATTTAAAGGGACAGGCACAAAAACGTTGCGTTTTTGCTCACCCTCAAAAAGGGACAACTTTAGCATGCTATATAAAAATATATGTGGGGTATTTTGAGCTAAAACTTCACATACACACTCTGGGGACATCAAAGACTTGTTTTACATCTTGTGAAAAGGGCATTATACCACCCCTTTAAAGTGAGGGCACATTACCAATCTGTGGGAGGCAGAATTCTTGCTTTCACTTTCACAAATGCTAATCAATTTATAACATTTATATAATGTGTTGTTGTTTTTTTCTGGATTTTTTGGTTGATATTCTGTCTCTATCCGTTAAAATAAGCCTACCATAAAAATGATAGACCCTTCATTAGGCTATTGTTGTCACGATACCAAAATTATGACTTTGACACGATACCAGACTAAAATACCTCGATACCAGGCCCGGATTGGGTAATCGGGAGAATCGGGAGAATTCCCGGTGGGCCGCTTCACTTTTGGGCCGGTCGAGGATTTTTTTGTTTTCACATTTCAATGTCACGTTAGTAACATTACACGTTCCGCCTTCTGAACTGCAGCGCGCAGCCTCTGCATGGGTTGTACCATGTGAGGGAGTTCTCCCCTCCCCTACTATAGAGTTGGTTGGGTCCACAGCCAGTTCTTTCCAAAACGTTAGGCTACCGCGGCCGCGGGTCCGCGGCATCGCCGGCGCCTACCGATAGCTGGGCCGGCCCTACCGTAACGGTACGCGTCAGGGAGGATGGATGGGAGGAAGAGGCCAGGAGGTATGGAAGCTTGTTTCTGCCACAGAATAAAACATTTTAAAAGATAATTGCGACTTTTTATCGCACAATTTACATCTCGGAATACATTAGAATTGCGTGAAATAAAGTCTCAATTGCGTGTTATAAAGTCAGAATTGCGAGATATAAAGTCAGAATTGCGAGATATAAAGTCAGAATTGCCTGAAATAAAGTTGCAGTTGCGTGTTATAAAGTCATAATTGCCTGAAATAAAGTTGCAGTTGCGTGTTATAAAGTCATAATTGCCTGAAATAAAGTCTCAATTGCGTGTTATAAAGTCAGAATTGCGAGATATAAAGTCAGAATTGCCTGAAATAAAGTTGCAATTGCGTGTTATAAAGTCAGCATTGCGAGATGGTCAGAATTGCCTGATATTAAGTCGCAATTGCGTGTTATAAAGTCATAATTGCCTGAAATAAAGTTGCAGTTGCGTGTTATAAAGTCAGCATTGCGAGATGGTCAAAATTGTGAGATATAAAGTCGCAATTGCGTGTTATAAAGTCAGAATTGTGTGAATTAGGCTAAAGTCGCAATTGCTTCTTATAGTCAGAATCAGAAATTGCAAGATATAAAGTCAGAACTGCGTGAAATAAAGTTGCAAATACTTCTTTTTAAAGTCAGAAATTCAGAATTGCGAGATATAGTCAGAATTGTGTGATATAAAGTCGCAATTGCTTCTTATAAAGTCTAAGTGAATTATTATTTAACCTTTACATTATTTGTTGAACTATGGTATTAATACAAACTACACAATAGTAACAGCTGAACTGTTGCTTCATTTATCCAAATTGGAAAAAGTGCTAATTAGGAATTCCACCATGGAAAAAGTGGGCCGGTCTTGGGCCTTAACTCCAGGGCTGAAAAGTGGCCCCACTCCGGCCCTGCTCGATACCATTACTGAAGTTATACCACAGGGAAAAAACTAAAACAGTAAAAGTTATTGAACAATATGACATTACTTAATTGTTTTATAAATTAATTAAAACAAACCTTAAAACTCACTTGACTACTGCCCTGCTTTTTGACCGTTCCCTCCCCTTTATTAAATAAAATAATAATAATTACATGCCAGTGTGTATGTCCTTACATAAATGTTTGCAACATTGACATTATTATCAATTATGTTAACATTCGCTAACCTTTCACAATTTTGAACAGGCTGGGATGAGTCGTTTAATATTTATAAATGTAATTTTAAAATGACAATATAGATAATGAATTTTATTTTTATCTTTGTTATTAAAAATAAGCAAAAAAAAGAAAATTACAAACAATATGACAAATATTATAAGAGACAAATAAAATAAACAGTGTTTAGTTTCTTTTTTGAATGTTACTGTTAAATAGACCTGTAACGAAAAAAAAAAACTATAGACTGATTCTTAATAAATAGATACAATTTATGCAGTTAAGCATTGGGTGATTGTCTATTTTCTTTTGTTGTTGGATTAACATTAATCACACAGAATATAAGGTTGCCGGTCCGCCCCTTTAATGTTCATAAATGCAATACTGATTTTCATAAACTCAATCAAACAGAATAAAAAAAATCACACCAGAAATGGTCTTAATTTACATTTTGATTAATTTATTAATTCATTACAATTATTTATTCATTAATGATTTACTCAGGACATTAAAGTAAGGAGCCTCTCTTCCCTTGCTGCTACCTCTCTTCTAATCTCTTCATCCCTCATCTCAATTTCATCTCAAATTCTTCTTCTCTCCTCCTGGCTTCTTCCTCTCTCTCTCTCTTCTCTCTTCCTCTTTTCTCCTCTCCCTCTCTTCAAACTCTCTTTCTCTTCTTTCTTGCAGTTGTGCCTCTTCCTCCCTCTTGGCCTCCCTTTCCTCCAGCTCTCTCAAATAGCACAGAAGTTCACTCTCTCCTGACCCTCTCTTCCTTTTTGTGCCTCCAACGTTAGAAGGGCCAGCAACAGAGGGGGAGGAACCAACAGCCTCATCTTGGTCACCAGACTGTATTAACACTAGTGGGGGGATGGATGGCTTAGAGCCTAATGCAGCATCCATCACCCTATGCCACTTCCAGGATGCGGCTGTCAGTTCCCCTCTCTCTGTGCTGACCCCTGACTGTGGACACTTAAGATCCTATAACATTTGTGGGGAAAAGACTTACAATTACCTACATTTTATTTTACTTATCATTTGACTGTCTCTTTTTGTCATTGTGTTTTTGATTTATGATAAAACTGATGAAATAACTGATGAAAGTGAAGCATAAACTACATAATATCTACTTTTATCATTTATTTCAGTGGACTGAAGATTTGTGCTTTTTGCTCAATTTACTTAATGAGCAAATAAAATAACTGAACATGTAATGTAAATTACAAAGATAAACTGTTAATCTACCTTTATGACTGTATAACAATAATGAAGTTTATGTGAAATTGCTCTCAGAGTGATTTAATTACAATGAATATTGAGTAAAAATATCAACCAGAGAGGATGCTGGCTGAAATATTTTCAGAGTTATGATGTGTTTAACTGTCTTTTTAAACCAGGGATAGAATAAAGCATAGACCAGAGGATTCAGACCTGAGTTTGTGTACAAGACCCATGTCAAAACATTTATGGTTGTGGAAGAGATTACTGCTATAGAACAGATATAGTATGGAATATAGCACAGCAGATAAACTGTCACAATGATTCCTAATGTCAAAGCAGCTTTACTCTCAGATTTCCTCCTCACTGATCCTTCAGTTACACATTTACCACCCTTCATCAGAGAGTTTATAACTTTCACTTGCTGATGTACTACATAAAAAATCCTCAAATATAAAGTTATGATCAGGATACAAGGAAAAATAAAAGACATGACCAGATCAATGATTCTCCAGGCAAAACCCATCATAACAGAACACTCTCCATAACACATGTCTGTTCTGTGTGAAGTGTCAAAATATCCGCTATTAATTATAAAGGCAGTAATATAAGCTAAAGAGCAAATCCAGCTCAGACAGATGCTCATTAAAGTTTTAGTTTTGGTTATTTTCTGTGGGTACAGTAAAGGGTGACACACAGCCACATAACGATCAATAGCAACTAAAAATAAATTACTGAGAGATGCTGAAAGAGGCACATCAATAAATATTGAATAGAATCCGCATAAAGTGTCTCCAAAGTACCAACACGTCTCAATCAGCCTGGTGGCCTCTATGGGCATGACAAGTCCCATAAGCAGGTCGGCCACAGCTAGAGAGAGAATAATCAGGTTTGTTGGAGTGTGAAGCTTCTTGAAGTGAGAGATGGAGATGATCACCAGCAGGTTCAGAAACACAGTCCATGCTGACAGCAATGATACAAACACATATATGACGTTGTATTCATGTCTGGAGCGTTTTCCCTTGATACATGATGAGTTGATGGCAGGAAAGCAGTATTGAGTCTCATGATTCTCTGTCTCATAGGCCATGAGTGAGTCTCCTCCTGTTAGGAGTTTGTTCTGCTCTTCTCTTCTGCTCTATTGTCGTTTAATTTATACAGTGTCTGGATCAGACCAACCTACCCATGATCAACCGCCCACTGATGCTGCATAATATACATCATTGTATGAATTATTATGTTTAGTCACACAATAATGCGGTAAAACGTTTCGTAATGTCTGTAACCCTTGTTCCCTGAAGGACGGAATGGGAGATGTTACGTTGATGTGCCAACGTAATTGGGTTCACTTCAGGGAGCCCTATCATTTTCGAGTATCTACAGAACGAGCCAATGAACGTTATACACCAACTGTATGTGTGATGGCAATGCTGCCTTATCTAACTTATCTTTTTTGCAGAGTACAAGAGAATTGAAGATTTTTTTGTTTTATTCTCAAATTATTAGTTTTTGATTTAACAATTCAGACATAAACAATATTTTTATGTATAATGTTATATGGTAATGTAATGTTCAGATAATTTTATTCCACTCATTATTGGTATTAAAACTGCACAAATAAATTAATAATTTAAGTGAAATTTGTATCCTAGCTTTTTTTCCAAGTAAATCTTACTCCGATTTTTTATGTGGTGCAGGTGCCAACAGTACAGAGAAGCACATTCCAACAGAACAAATGAACAAATGAAATGTTTCAGCTGACAACTAATGAACGTCTTAGAACAATTTAGAAAAACTAGATAATTATGTTTCTGGTTCAACGTCAACTGTATGGTGAAGTGAATCAAGTGATTCACTGATCAGACTCTGAAGAATGATGCACTCATGAATCTTCAATTCAAATAACTGTGTGATAGTTTATTTTACTGGGTAAAAAAAAAAAACATTATTATTTCATTATTGTGATTATTTTAAATATCACTTGTTTGGAGGGCCTTGGTTTCGGTTTATTATTTCTTGTGTCTGAAATATAAAACATCTCGGTTACGTATGTAACCCTCGTTCCCTGAAGGAGGGAACGGAGACGTAGTCGACGTGACGGCTGATTGGGATCACGCTATGGAGCCTGTCATCTTCGAGTATTGTAAAAACGAGACAATGCATAAATGCATATAAACACGAAAGCAGATGCACGCACTACTTATTTTTCGCTGAGAAGCCGAGCGGAACTGGGGTCTGTGGTGGTACAGCAATAATGGCTTGGAGACTACATCTCCGTGGAGAATACACATATGGACTGGGCGAATTATTGGGTAGTACAACATATGGAATGTCATACCGAACCATCAGAGATGGCAGGACAAACTCTGCCAAGGGAAAGATACAGGCTCGAACTTAGGGAGCCTTGTCGTGGATACACACATATGTGACCCGTCACGGAAACCAAGGACACAAGTCGGCAGCACAACTTTCGAGCAAAATGAGAAAGAAGCGGGTTTTTTTTCAAAATTGGTGATTTTCGTTTTTTTGCAGAATCTGTAAGTTGAGATCACAAAGAAGCCTCTCCATGTTTGAGATAGCAGTATTGGTATATTTAAAAGCGTACATTTTGATGTCGAAATCGCCTTGTTTTTCGGAGATTCTAGCACGCAGTAGGGGGCGTGTCATTTTCGGTGTGTATTTCCATACTGAATTGCCGGCGTGGCTACTTATTATGCAGCGCTCTGGCCAGCTCTATCTGATTTCAAAATTCAATGAAGATGGACGCCAATAACATTACGATGTCCAGCAATCCATTTAAATAGTAGCTTACATGGGGTTAAAATGATCCGCCAATGTAGTCAACATGCATATGAATGGTACAGTGGTAGAGCGTTCGCCAGCCGTGTTAGAGGTTGAGAGTTCGAATCCGCCCTTGAATAAGTTTTTTTTTTTCTTGTATAGTTTTTTTTCTCTCTTCAAAACGATTATGTTAATCAGTGGTTGTATATCAAGCAGGGACATGCAAATGTTTGAATTATTTTGTTATTTCAACAGAACAAATAGAGAGTATCCGCAACGGATTGAAGCGCGCGTCGAGTGAATACAATGCAGTGTGCGCGCGAGCCACACGAGTAAACACTGTATCTGCGCCACTGATCGCAGCAGCAACGAGCACTTTGATCACTTGATTAAAAAAAAAAAAAAAAAACATTTCAGCGCTAGTATGTTATTTAAAAAACGAACTAAATGAATGCTCTGCCAGTTAACAGGAGATGTTTTATTTAGAGAATTTGTAGAATTGGTACATTCAGGGGGGAGGGGGAGACGGGGGAGCTTTACAGGGGGTATGACTTATCTAAATGAGATGTAAATGAGCCCTATTGTCATTCCCAGAAGCGTGAGAACTTGCCAATCTTTAGAAGCAGATTTCTACCATTTCAGTTTTTTTGAGTGCCTACATTCAAATGGCCACAACTTCTCCAAATTTTATCAGATTTCCATGTGTTATACATCGTTGGAAAGCTTGAATACTACACTTTCAGAATATGTGAATAACTCAAAATGCCCCAGAACCGACTTGTGTCCCTACTTTCCGTGACTGGTCACATATGGATCCCCGTAGGGATACAACATATGGACCCAGCCTAGCACAAGTTCATTAAGCTTACAAGTGGTAGGCCTAGCATTGGACGCTCTGCCATGTCCAATGCCGAAGGGGTTGTGGAGGAACTCACAGGGTTCGAATAAGGAGCACTCAACTGGAGCAAGAATGGCACACGTATCCTGTCCATAGGAGGGGAATGGCACAGCAAGCCAACACATCGAGCATGCTTACTGTGTCAATTGGCTCAACGCATAGGCTATAAAATCTAGCAAACTTGTTAGGTGTCATCCAGCCCGCAGCTCTACATACATCTGTCAGTAAGGCACCTTGCGCCAATGGCCAGGAAGCAGCTACACTTTGTGTGGAGTGAACTCGCAGTCCCGGGGGACAAGGTGCATCTTGGGATTCATATACCAAGATGATGGCATCCACTATCCAGTGGGCCAACCTCTGCTTGGAGAAAACCTTTCCCTTCTGCTGGCCTTCGTAACAGATGAAGAGCTGATCTGAGGTCCTGAGGCTTTGCGTTCTATCCACATGTATCCGCAAGGAGCGGACAGGACAGAGAAAAGCCAGGGATGGGTCTGCCTCCTCCAGGGGCAGCACTTGCAGGTTCACCACCTATTCCCGAAAGGGAGTGGTAGGAACCTTGGGCACATATCCAGGCCGGGGTCTCAAGATAACGAGAGAGTTAGCCGGCCCGAATTCCAGGCACAATTCGTTGACCAAAAATGCTTGCAGGACCCTTGATAGAGGCAAATGCAAGCAGGAGAACTGTCTTTAAGAATTTTTTTCTCGACTGACTGCAGAGGCTCAAAGGAAGGCCTCTGAAGTGCGGTCAGTACTAGAGATAAATCCCAAGAGGGAATGGAAGGGACGCGAGGTGGATTCAATCTCCTTGCTCGCCTAAGGAACCTGACAACCAGGTCATGCCTTCCCACGGATTTCCCATCCACTGCATCGTAATGTGCAGCAATAGAGGCAACAAACACTTTGAGGGTGGTGGGAGACAGTTTTCGCTCCAACCCCTCTTGCAGGCAAGAAAGCACAGTCCCGATCGAGCATCTTTGGGGGTCTTCTCTGTGAAAGAACACCAATCAACGAACAGGTTCCACCTCAATGCGTAAACATGCCTTGTAGAAGGTGCTCTCGCAGAAGCGATGGTGTCTACGTCTGATTGTGGTTGATCACCCAGAACCTCCGCGTCCCGTCCAGGGAGCAGACATTAAGTTTCCAGAGGTCTGGTTGCGGGTGCCATATGGTACCCCGTCCCTGAGAAAGATGATCCTCCCTCAGAGGAATGGGCCAGGGAGGTGCTGACGAGAGGAGCACAAGTTTGGGGAACCAGGTCTGGTTGGGCCAATAAGGGGCAACTAGAAAGACCTGCTCCTCTTCCTCCCTGACCTTGCACAGTGTCTGTGCAAGAAGGCTCACTGGGGGAAACGCATATTTGCGAAGGCTCCGGGGCCAGCTGTGTGCCAGTGCATCCGTGCTGAGAGTGCCCTCGGTCAGGGAGTAAAACAATTTGTGACCCGATCTGGCGAAATGAGTCGGAAGTCGCAACGTTCCATTTTAAGATATGGGCCGATTATGTGGAAAAACAATGAAATAATAGATTTTTTTAAAAAATATATTTTTTGCTAAATTTCAAAGAACAGACATTCAAAAATAATCTCCTAAAGTTTCATAGTCCAGATAATTGAGTAAAGGTATTTAAATGACTATTAAAGATTACAAAGTTTTACTAAATTCGCTGGAAATTAATATAGCTTTTCTCAACTCCTCTCATCACCTCTGAGCATTTCCCGGGAATCCCCTCAAACGTCTCTGCTCTCCAAATATGCTGTTTCACGTTGTATAGAACCAATCAAAAAGCTTAGAAATGTACACAAACGCTGATCATTTGTCAATGGGAAGCCCCGTTTCGACTGACCGGCACGCGATTGGTCCAGGCATCCTCCTGTCAGACTTGCAGCGATCTGTGTAAACAAGCTAGCAGATCTCCTCAGAAAGATTAAATATTATTAATTTGAGAAATGTCGCTGTCAAAAGAGAGCAAAGTCACCAAAAAGTCGCCAAAAGCGTTGAACTGACTAGAGGCTTCTAACCTAAGCTCTGCTGCTGGTCATCAAGAGTGGCTAAGGCTAGTCAGTGATTTTTTTTGGATCTGGAGATGTGTCATCCTCTGATGACAGCGACAGCGAAAGTGACAGCCCTGTGGTATTTATCGTGTATGGATGTGAGTGAGTGCAGTTATTGTGTAGTATTGAGTGTATTTATCTGCAAGGAGAATCCATTACAATGTGTTTGATTTATTTTAACCCAATATTTAACTGTTGGTATCTCCGTTATGAATTTGTTACACTGTTATTGTCAACTAGCCTACACAAAGACGATTGCATAGGGCCTAGGCTAACATTATTTGTTCTCTGTTTCCTTCTCTCTCTCTCTCTCTCTCTCTCTCTCTCTCTCTCTCTCTCTCTCACACACACACACACACACACACACACCCTCTCTCAAGGAAAACTGTAGCACCTCTGTTCAATCTTTCTGATTTTAGTCAATGTTTGTAAAAGTGCCTTTTAAATTATTTATTAAAATAAAAACTTTAAAATAATTTGAGCTTCAGCCTGGTTTATCATATCAACTAGGACATCATTTGAAAGATTATGGTCTCCTCTTTCCATTAATACCAAAATCTCAATTTTGAAATTTGGGTCACTGTGACTCATTATGCTGGATCAGGTCACATTTGACGAGTCCGGAGAGGCAAACAGATCGATCTGTGCAGCTCCGAAGTGGTCCCAGATCTGCTGAACCACCTGGGGATGAAGTCTCCACTCTCTGGTGGCCACATGCTGTCAGCCACATGCTGTGCCGCTCTGCCACTCCCACCTCGAGACTCGGCCATGAAGCCAGTGCTGAAGTGGTATCATACCTAGCGGCGTTACTGCGGCTGCGGCTGCCATATGCCCCAGGAGCCTCTGAAAAAGTTTCAGTGGGACCACCATCCTGCTCTTTAATGTATTCAGGCAGTTTTGCACCGACTGGACACGTTCCTCTGTGAGGCGTGCCATCTGTTTGACCGAGTCCAGCTCCATACCGAGAAAAGAGATCCTCTGCCCAGGGGTGAGTTTGCTCTTTTCCCAGTTGACCCGAAGATCCAATTGTCTGACATGTTGGAGCAAAACTGTTCCCGAGACTGAGCTAGTATCAGCCAGTCATCGAGATAGTTGAGGACACGAACACCACGTCTCTAATGGGAGCAATGGCCACCTCCACGATCTTCATAAAGATGCGGGGCGTCAGGGCCAGCCCGAAGGCTTGGACTTTGTACTGATAGACTCAACCCTCGAACGCAAAACGCAGGAAGGGCCAAGGAGACATGAAAGTACGTATCCTTCAGGTCGATTGCTGCGAAAAATGCATTTCTGCATTAGCATCTTGAATGGAAGCTTGTAAAGGGCCCGATTCAAGATGTGCAGGTCCAAGATTGGTCTTAACCCACCACCTTTCTTGGGTACAATAAAGTAAGGGCTGTAGAAGCCATACTTAATTTCGGCTAGGGGAACTGGCTCTATCCCATCCTTCGCCAGTAGGACTGTGATTTCCGCATGCATGACAGGGGCTCTTTCATCCACAAATGCCTCTGAACACAGACGGGTGCCGGGCAAACTGATTTGTGTAGTTGAGTCTGCGGGTGCCGGGCAAACTGATTCGTGTAGCTGAGTCTGATGGTGTGGAGAATCCAGCTGGACGGATTGGAAAGCAATTTCCAGGCTTCCAAAAACCGCGCCAGGGGAACCAGAGGCACCACAGACGTACCCGGGGTGGGGCAGCGAAGTGGAGAGCAGGGACCTGGCTCAGAGGGCACGGGGGTGGTCCAGAGCGGGGTCTGAGTGTGGGAGAAGGCGTAATCGGGTCCTCGGACCATACCCGTCTGCCGGCTGGCGACTCAAGAGAGGATCGATGATTTACAGGCTTTACAGGGTTGCACACCATCAATCTGACCCTCTTGGAACCCAGGAATAAAGGAATTTGTTCTTCTGACAATTCGGGAACCACTGGACTCTGGGAAGCCGGCGGTGGAACAGAAACCATATGAAGAACTCCTCCCCCATTCCCTGGGTGGCCTGTATCAGGGACGCTTAGTCTCAGTGTCTGATACAGGCTGGACGGCTCTTAGATCTCAGCTGAGGCCTGAGTGAAGGCTGCCACGGTGGCCCAGCAGGAGCGTGAGCGGTGGCAAGGGGCAACCTCTGCAATGTGCAGGTGGAGGAACTGCCACCGGCGGCGGGGTGATGGCAGCAGCGGGCCGCCGGGACAGGATGTGTCAGACCTCCTCCATCTGCTCCTGAGCAGCAGAGAACTGTTGGGCGCATCGCTGTTGGGCGCATCGCTAGACCGATCGCGCAGGCCGCAATGCTTGCGCTTCGGAGAGCCGAGTCAGTTGCAGTTCGGAGCTCACTCATCAGCGCACGGTCTAGACTATAGACCTGTAACAACGCCATGGCATGCAGAGAGGAAGCAGCTTGCCCGCAAGCTCTATAAGCTCCGTCTGTAAGAACAGACGTAAACTCACAGGCCCGCGACGGGAAACGAGGCTCCCCAAACCAGATACAGCAGCTGCCGGACACAGGTGTGCCGTGACAGACCGCTCCACTGGAGGGACAGCCACGTAACCTCTCACTATTCCTCCTTCAAGGGTAGTGAGTGGGGAGAATTATCCAGGTCGTTTCCAGCAGTAAAAGGTGCCATCCACAACCTGGTCAGTTCTCCATGCACCTCAGGAAAGAAAGGTACTAGGGCGGCGGGTTGAGAACCAGCACGGCCTGCCCCAAGAAACCAATCATCCAACCAAGACTGAGCGGGACACGGTGGAGGGTTCCACTCGAGTCCTACAGCTGCGCCGGCCCGTTTCAGCATAGCTGACAACTGTGGATCCGGCTGAGGCAACGTTGTACTCCCCAAAGGGGACAACACAGCTGAGTCATCATCTCCAGAGCTCAGCTCACCCTCCAATGTTGCAATCGGCATCCTATCCTCCTGAGGAACCTCCAATGGAACCTCTGTCCCATCCATTACAGACAGGCCAGCGCGCTCAACAAAGGAATTCACCGGTAGCAGTGTGATGGAATCGTGAGGAGTCCACGGGGAATGGTTACCGGGCTGGACTCGAACTGCACCTTCGCGGACGAAGGCAAGTCTTGATCTCAACACCGAGACAGTCATGTTCCCACAATGAGCACACGAACCATCCACAAAATCTGCTTCAGCGTGCTGTAAGCCCAAACACATCATGCAACAATTGTGACCATCAGAGGGGGACAGGGAACGGCCGCATCCAGAAACGCACGGGTGGAATGACATCTTGAAAAAGACACAAACGCACCCGTGTTGCTCTTTCAGGAAATAAACGCTCTCACCAGTGCTGGAGCACACAGGGGAATGATCGCAGCAACACTGACAGGGATGGTGCAGCCTGTACCAGTGAAGCACTCACTCTCTTCGCCCTCAACCGGCCGTCAGACAAACAAAAGAAATTTGCTTTGCTGTTAAAACAGCAGTTGAGAGCTTAGAAAACTCGCGACTACCTTTTCGTACCTTTACGAGCTGTAAAACCACCAGCACCGGGAAAGACTTCCTGAAGAAGCACCGACACACTCACTCGTTGTAAAACAACACACTCTTCAGAGACATCGACATGAAGACCGATCGGCTCCGAAGCGAAAGACAAGTGGTGCGTGCATCCGCTTCAGTGTTTATACCCACGCTGCGGGGCGGAGCGTGAGATGCAAATTGGCTCGATTTTAATATACTCGAAGATGACAGGCTCCCAAGCGTGATCCCAATCAGTCGACTGAAAAGGAGCTGCACATTTGGAATAAATCTTAGGAAAAAAATCTTAGGACGACAAAGTGTCCCTCTACATTGTTAAAAATGAACCGCAATTAAATTTACTGTTCTTACCACAACATAAAATGTAACGTGTGATAACGGTTATGGAGCATTATATCGGGTGCAGCTTAAAAGTGTGCTTTACCATTTTGAAATCTGAAACACAAATACAGTCAAACCTAAATGTATTCAGACACCTTCAACATTTCTCACATTATCACAGTTTATTTGCCGTAGTTTAGAAAATGGTAATAAAATATGACAGGAACTCAGAGTTATCAAATCAGCTGATATTTCACTGGTTTTGGCCATCCTTCTGTTAGACTGTTTCACAAATGAATTAGGTTGAATAGTTGTCAGTTGTCAGCTGTTAAATATTAGTATACAATTACATAATACCAATTTAGGTAAACCAATTACCAAGCAATGCTTAATTTTATTCAGTCTGTGGTGTAAAAAGGTCGCATTAGCAATTAAAGAAAAAACACTTAATTAAAATATGGTCAGGTCAAAGTGTCTGAATAATTTTTGGTCCAATTTTTTTTTTTTTTACTGGTAGGCCAATGTTTGAAGAATTTTTGGGTACAATTTGTCACAGTTTACTTTATTTTGCTATCCTCACTTACATAAATAAACTTTAGTGTCCTGCACCCACTAGTAAAAAAAAAAAAAAAAAAAAATTATATCTGGTGTCTGAATAATTTTTGGTTTGACTGTACATTGTGAGATACAGCACTCATCAATGATAATTTGTAAAAATGTCCACTAAAGAGGATGCTGACTGAAATATCCTAAGTGATAGGATGTGTTTAACTGACCAAGGGCAAAATAAAGCATATACTGTAGATAGGATTCGAGTTAAAATAGTCAACCCATGTTTGAAAATTCACTATTACAGAGAACATTGCTGTATTCCCTGTAAGAGAAAATGTATAGAGAGGTAGAAAGCAGAGAATATGAATTGCCACAATGATTCCTAATGTCACAGCAGCTTTTCTCTCAGATTTCCTTCTCACTGAACCTTCCATTACACATTTACCACCCTTCATCAGAGAGTTTATAACTTTCACTTGCTGATGTACAACAAAGAAAATCCTGAAATTTAAAGTTATGATTAGGGTACAAGGAAACAGCAAGGATACAAACAGATCACTGACTATCAATGTAAAACTTATCATGAGAGAACACTCTCCATAACACACATCTGTTTTGTGTTATGTGTCAAAACATTGATTGCTGCTTGAAAGAGCAGTGATATAAGCCAAAGAGCAAAAGCAGCAAAGACAGATGGTCATTAATGTTTTAGTTATGGTTATTTTCTGTGGGTACTGTAAAGGGCAACACACAGCCACATAATGTCATGACGTGCTGGGAAAAAAGGAAGCAAATGCAGGCGATCTCAAGAAAGTACGTTTATTAACACTCAGAACAGAAGTAGACTCAGGCAGATCGTGAGGGTCAGACGGCTGTAGCAGGGTGACGCAGGGACTTAGATGGTCGTGATGAATCCGGCGGTGAAACGGCGTGAAGGTGAAGACAGGAACCAGACACGAAGAACAAACAGCACAGGACTCCAGGAAGACACCAACTCAAACGGGAAACACGGCACAAACATCGACCAACGATCTGACAATGAGAGAAGGATTCAGTGAGTCTTTTAAAGGAACAGGAGATGAGTGACAGCTGGCGCTGAGCTGATTGCGGATGATGTGATTAACTGATAATTAATACGGTGACACCCACACACACACGCACATGGCACACAGACAACAATAACAAATGCACGAGACAAGCAGGAAGCAGCGCACTCATGAACCGTGACAGTACCCCCCCTCCTAGGGACGCCTCCTGGCGTCCCCAGACTCCCTTACCTGTCGATGGAAATCATCAATAAGGGAGTGATCTAGTATGTCTCTCGCAGGAACCCAACTCCTCGCCTCCGGACCGTAACCCTCCCAGTCCACCAAGTACTGGAATCCTCGTCCCCTCCGCCTGGTGTCCAGAATACGGTTAACCGAATACGTCGGTTCCCCATCTACAAGACGCGGCGGTGGGGGAACCGGTACAGGCGGATTAATTGCTGATCGAAACACAGGCTTAATTTTGGAGACATGGAACACGGGGTGTATCCTCCTGTACGCTGGAGGAAGGTTGAGGCGGACTGCCACCGGACTAATAATCTTGGTGACAGTGAACGGGCCAATAAATTTGGGTGCTAACTTATTCGAGACGGAACGGAGAGGAATGTTCTTAGTAGAAAGCCACACTTTTTGACCGACGATGTAAACGGGAGGCTTAGACCGGTGGCGATCGGCGTTAGCCTTAGTGCGCGCCCCCACCTGGAGTAGAGTCTCACGGGCTCTAGTCCAGGTGCGGTGGCACCTCTGGACAAAGGCGTGTGCGGAGGGAACCGCGACTTCAGATTCCAGACTGGGAAAAACAGGTGGCTGGTATCCTACACTACCTTCAAACGGAGAAAGGCCCGTGGATGACACTGGTAACGTATTGTGGGCGTACTCCACCATAGACAGTTGTTGACACCAGGAAGTCGGATTCTTGGAAACCAAACACCGTAACATTCTCTCTAAATCCTGGTTGGCTCTCTCGGTCTGGCCATTGCTCTGAGGGTGAAACCCAGAGGACAGGCTAACAGTCGCGCCCAGTAATTTACAGAACTCTTGCCAGAATTTGGACACAAACTGGGGACCCCTGTCAGAGACCACGTCAATCGGAAGGCCATGTAAACGAAAGACGTGGTCAATGACGGCAACCGCTGTCTCCTTGGCTGACGGCAATTTGGGCAAGGGAATGAAATGAGCCGCCTTCGAGAACCGGTCCACCACGGTCAAAACAACCGTGTTGCCCTGGGAGGGCGGGAGGGCGGTAATAAAATCTAGAGCGATGTGGGACCAGGGTCTCGAAGGGACTGGCAGCGGTTGGAGTAACCCATCTGGCGCGCGATTGGAAGTCTTACCAGTGGCACATACCGAGCAAGCCAAAACAAAATCGTGAATGTCGCGGGCCATCCGTGGCCACCAGAACCGCTGCTTAACCAAAAACCTCGTGCGATTGATTCCTGGGTGACAGGCTATGTTGGAACAATGACCCCACTGAATAACTTCAGACCGTAGTTCCTCCGGCACAAATAAACGGTTCGGTGGACACCCGACCGGGGGCGTTACCCCTTCTAAGGTCTTCTTGACCTTCGATTCGACCTCCCATACGAGTGTGGAGACAAATAGACTCTCCGGTAAAATGCACTCGGGAGTAACCAGGCGTTCGGAACGATCAAAAAGTCGCGATAAAGAATCGGGTTTAATATTCTTGGAACCCGGGCGGTACGAGAGAGAAAAATCAAAACGACCGAAAAAAAGTGCCCACCGAGCCTGCCTGGAGTTTAACCTTTTAGCAGTACGAATGTATTCCAGATTCTTATGATCGGTCCAAACAATAAAAGGTACCCCCGACCCTTCCAACCAGTGGCGCCACTCCTCCAACGCTAGCTTGACGGCCAACAACTCTCTGTTACCAATGTCATAATTACGTTCGGCAGGAGACAGACGGTGTGAAAAATACGCGCAAGGATGCATCCTCTCGTCCGTGGGGGAACGCTGGGACAACACTGCTCCTACCCCCACCTCTGACGCGTCGACCTCCACCACGAACTGACGTGAGGAATCAGGGGCGATGAGAATAGGGGCCGAAACAAAGCGGTCCTTGAGTTTGGCAAACGCGGAGCCAGCCGCGTCTGTCCACCTGAACGTAGTTCGGGGGGAGGTCAAGGCAGTCAGAGGTGCGGCTAGTTGGCTGAAATTACGGACGAAACGTCTGTAGAAGTTGGCGAATCCCAGAAACCTCTGCAGGGCCTTGCGGGAATCTGGAATTGGCCACTCTACCACAGCCTTAACCTTGTCAGGGTCCATGCGAATCCCCTCGGACGAGATAACGTACCCCAAAAATTGAACCGACTGTGCGTGGAATTCGCATTTCTCCGCCTTGACAAAAAGCCCATTCTCTAGCAACCGCTGAAGCACTCGTCGGACGTGCTGCACGTGTTCCTGGAGAGATGAAGAAAAAATCAATATGTCATCCAGGTAAACATATATGAACTGATCGACCATATCTCGCAGCACGTCGTTGACGAGTGCCTGGAAGACCGCTGGACTGTTGGAAAGCCCGAAGGGCATAACCAAATATTCAAAGTGTCCCCTGGGGGTATTAAAGGCGGTCTTCCATTCATCACCCTCCCTGATGCGGACCAAATGATAAGCATTGCGTAAATCCAGTTTCGTGAAGAGAGTCGCTCCCTGCAACCTCTCGAAGGCTGAAGACATCAACGGCAAAGGATAAGTATTCTTTACCGTGATGTTGTTCAGTCCTCGGTAATCAATGCAAGGTCGCAGGGATCCGTCCTTCTTCCCCACGAAAAAGAACCCCGCCCCTGCAGGAGAAGAGGAAGGGCGAATGAATTTGGTTGCCAGAGAATCAGAAATATATTTCTCCATGGCCTCCCTTTCTGGAGCAGAAAGTGAATACAACTTGCCCTTAGGCGGAGATTTACCTGGCAGTAGATCTATAGCACAGTCGTAGGGACGGTGAGGAGGAAGAGAAGCAGCTCGAGACTTACTAAACACCTCCTTCAGGTCGTGGTACTCCTCGGGCACGGTTGACAAGTCCGCTGCTTTCTCCTGTAAGACAGACATGGGAACAGACGAACAGGCAGACAAAAGACAAGACTTATGACATTCAGTGCTCCATTCATTGATAGTTCTGTGTTGCCAGTCTATTTTGGGATTGTGTTGAGTGAGCCAGGGGTGTCCAAGTACTATGGGAGCCAGGGGGGAGTCCATGATGTAGAAGGTGATGGTTTCAGTGTGGTTTCCGGAGGTGGTGAGTGTGAGAGGAGCAGTGGACAGGGTAATGACAGGGAGGTCTTGGCCGTTGAGTGCGTGGACAGAGATGCGTTGGGTGAGTGGTAGTAGAGGAATGTGATGTTTGATGGCGAAGTGATGATCCAGAAAATTACCTTCCGCCCCAGAGTCCAAGAGTGCGTGGCAGTGGTGTTGGTGATGCGACCATCTAAGTCTAACCGGGAGGAGAGTAGATGTCGCAGATGGTGTTCCTGAGGTCTTAGCAGCGGAGATCCCACCCGACAGTAGCCTCATAGTTACTGCCGGGCTGGGCCTTTTAACGGACATGAGTTCAGAAAATGTCCAGATCCTCCACAGTACAAACAAAGGCCCAGGGATCTCCGCCTCTCCTTCTCCTCCCGGGAAAGCCGAGCTCTCCCCACCTGCATGGGTTCGGTGTCGTTGATGGGGCTGACCGCGTCGGTGCCACTGGACCTCGGGAGGTTGAAGAAGTGGACTGGAGCTTCGGTTGGCGCGCGTCGACTCATCCGGCCAAGCCTGGAGTCCACCCGCAGCGCCAGCTCTATTAACCCGTGGAGGGTCGTCGGGAGGTCCAGGGCGTAGATCTCCTGATGAACGCGGTCAGCCAGCCCATGCAGGAACATGTCCCACTGCGCCGTGTCGTTCCATTGGCACTCGGCGGCCAGGGTGCGGAACTCAATGGCGTAGTCCGATACAGAGCGATTACCCTGTCTGAGTTCCGCCAGCCTCCTAGCAGCCTCCCTCCCGGCCGCCGCGCGGTCGAAGACTTCCCTCATGGCTTCCGCGAGTGCCTGGAACGACACGCAACAGGGATCTCTATTCGCCCACACCGCCGTACCCCAAAGGGCCGCCCTCCCAGTCAGGAGAGTGAGAACGAATGCCACCTTAGAAGTTTCCGTGGCAAACGTGCGTGGCTGTAGGGCGAAATGCATCTCACAACGGGTAATGAAAGCACGACAATAATCAGGTTCTCCAGCATACCTCTCCGGAACTGGCATCCGAGGTTCAGACTGGGAGAGCGGATCAGCTGGAACGGGGGGCACGAACGGCGTGGGTGGCGCAGTGGGCATGCGCAGATGTTGAATTTGCTGGGTTAGCTCGGACACCTGCGTCACCAGTGCCTGTATGGCACGTCCGTTGTTGTTAAGCCCCTCCTCTTGAGCGTCCATTCGTTGCATGCTAGTGTCGATGAAAGCCTCCATAGACATCTGGGTCTCGCCTGCTGCTCCCATCGATTGGTCAGATCGTTCTGTCATGACGTGCTGGGAAAAAAGGAAGCAAATGCAGGCGATCTCAAGAAAGTACGTTTATTAACACTCAGAACAGAAGTAGACTCAGGCAGATCGTGAGGGTCAGACGGCTGTAGCAGGGTGACGCAGGGACTTAGATGGTCGTGATGAATCCGGCGGTGAAACGGCGTGAAGGTGAAGACAGGAACCAGACACGAAGAACAAACAGCACAGGACTCCAGGAAGACACCAACTCAAACGGGAAACACGGCACAAACATCGACCAACGATCTGACAATGAGAGAAGGATTCAGTGAGTCTTTTAAAGGAACAGGAGATGAGTGACAGCTGGCGCTGAGCTGATTGCGGATGATGTGATTAACTGATAATTAATACGGTGACACCCACACACACACGCACATGGCACACAGACAACAATAACAAATGCACGAGACAAGCAGGAAGCAGCGCACTCATGAACCGTGACACATAACTATCAACAGCAATTAATACTAAATGACAGAGAGATCCTGAGATAATCAGACTGGGTACCAACACATCTCAGTTTAATGGCTTCTACGGGCATCACAATAAATCCCATAAGCAGATCGGCCACAGCCAGAGAGAGAATAATCAGGTTTGTTGGAGTGTGAAGCTTCTTGAAGTGAGAGATGGAGATGATCACCAGCAGGGGTCGGCAACCTATGGCACGCGGAAGGATAATCATATGGTTTGTTGGATCTGCACACTAGTACAGGTTATAATCTCACAGTTTAATAGTATTCATAACTTCTAGCTTAATGAAACAAGCTGTGTAACTATGAGGAAGTACCTCAAAATGTTTGCTCGTATGCAAGTTTGATGGACTTTATTTAAATACATACACCTCTTTAACAATTGTCAAGTGCCAATGATTTATCTCCACATGTGCCATAGGTTGCAAACACCTGCTTACCTGTTACCTTTGTAGTTTATGAATAGGCCTAAATGTTTTATCTGATATGAATAGCATGTTCATTGATATTTAAAAATGGTTTAGTAATTGCTTTACAGATTAATACACTCTATGTTTGCAATAATCAAGGTGTAACATTTATTCAGTCATTTTTGTCTTAGTTTTATTTAAATAGACTTTTAGTTTCTTTCTATTTTCCATTGTCCTAGTTCCCACTAGTCTTTAGTTGTCATAGAGACTAATTTGATTTGTCATTCTGTTCAGCTGTGTTCACCTCTTTATCATTTGTATTTCAAGTTTATGTGTGTTCCCCTTCAGATTGTCCGGTCTCCCTAATGCTAGTCTTGTGTTTCTTTGCCTGGCTTGATTTGAGTTTGCTTGTGTGGATTATTAAAGACTTTCTGAATCTGTTATTCTGCATGACCATATTATATATCCCATAATCCTACCTAGTACCTAAATGTTATAACTACCTTACAAACTAATAATAAGCAGTTATTAGTAGTTTCTTGAGACAAAAGTCGTAGTTGGTTTATGGTGGGCCGTCAGGGCCAGCAAGGCCTTCTCTGCTGGCCTAAACACTATCAGAATCACTGACAAATTGCACTTTAATATATTTTTTCCATGAATGAGTATTAAATTATTCCCAATATTCCATTCTCTTAATTTCATAGCTTTTCTCTTAGTTACGCTGCTTCCAGTAGTTTATGTTAGAGCTTTTATCCAATCATATTTCAGCCATCAAGTGTTGCCATGGCCAAAAAAATCTGCCTTGATGCCTTCAGAATCAATAGTGCGGCGCCTGTAACCAGATTTAACCATCTAGCAGGCATACAATAGCGTCAGCATTTTCATGTCCTTGATTGATTGGATGATTGGATGGTCAAAGCATGTACTATCACTATTAGTCAGAGCTATAGCTAACTGCATCTGTAGCGAACTGCATAAACTAAAATATATTCCTGTAGATTTAATAGTTTTTCAACCCACAAATTAATGTTTTATTATCTCCTCGACCCCCAGCAGGTTCAAACCTACCGGAGAAAATCCCTTATTCAGCCTTATCCAGCTTACCCGGGACAGATCGAATAATGTTCCGTGACTCTGCGTTCATGGAACATTATTCGATCTGTCCCGGGTAAAAACAGAATTAACTGACTGTAATGTATGCCATGATTATGAAGGCAAAAGTCCAGCTGATCTCATTGATCTCGTTCAAAAATCTGTGTGAGAGCATGGGTCAACTGCAGCCTACATATCATCATGTTTTGCGGTGACTGTCCCTGTTTACTGCTTATGTCGAGCAGACACTCTCAGCGCTAAAGCGAATTAAAACTTATGCCAGAAATACGACAGGACAGACTCGACTTTCAGCATTAGCCTCGATGGCGATAGAAAAGGCTGTTGAGACTGAAACGCACAGATAACCTGTACAACCAAGTAATTGAAGTCTTTTTGAGGAAAGAAATTAGGATGGATTTTGTGTAAAAAATAATCAGTAGGTTTGGTGAGTATAATGCATTTTTTGCCCCCGTTTTTTCTGTGGTGAATATGGTTTTCTTCTTCATTTTTCTTGTAAATTTATGATCTAAACTTCTGTCTTTTTTTTCAAACATTCACACTATTGTAACGCCTAACAAGGGACTATTGTAACCCTTGAAGGACTAGACAAGGGAGTCTCCGTTTCTGAATTTATAATCGGAATACAAGAACAACTGAACACTAACGCACAAGCCGAACTCACTCGCTCATTTCTCTCTACCAGGCCTTTTTCTTTCATCATTTTCTTTCTCAGTTGTTTGTTCATGTAAGCCATAAGCAACTGTTACAAGGACACTCCCTGCCTATTGTGACATAATTTTGCATGTATGTGTTCAAGCACAAATAGATGGCAAAGAGAACGAAATTCGGTGTTCACAAGCTGTTTTTGAGTTCTGAATTTAGTTCTCTTTCGCATCTTCTTCCACTTAAATGGTTTAAATAGCTTGAATGTTAAAACTGACCAAAAACATGTGCAAACAAACTAAAACAATATATCGTGCAGCCCTAAAATTGAGAATTGATGCCACGGGCCAAATTTAAACAAAAAATAAAATAAAAATGTCTTGAAAAGTGCACTTATCTAGTCAGAGGTCAAAAGGTCAGTTTATGCAGTTACTGGTTTCCATCAGAATTATCATGAGACCAGTTTGTTAACAACGATGTATTATGTTTATTTCAATATTCATTATTATTAATAGTACATACATCATTATATCAATATATTATTATGATCAGTTATTCAACATTCATTATTTTAATTATTTTGCTTCAAACAAAGTCTTAGTCATTACCTCTACTGTATACATAGCAATGGCATGGCTATGGTTATGGTCCAGACTCATATTTTATATATATTACTGACACCAATCACACTAAAAGAACATTAAACTTATAAACAATACTTACTATTATCATGTCTGAATTAAAAAAATATATATATCATCTCAGCAAAATAAACAATAAGGTCATGACAAGAACTTAGACATTAATATAAAGTATAGTGACTAAACAGAGAACATCTACACAGTGCACACACTTAAAAAAAATCAAGAGCTAATCCAGAGCAAAATAGGAGGAAAGACATGTCATGAAGAAAACAGGACTAGTCATGTTTATTTATGCCATTACAGATTAAATTATTATTATTGATTATTAACATCTTTAAAATACCTTGCAATATATATATATATATATATATATATATATATATATATATATATATATATATATATATATATATATATATATATATTATTATATATATATTATTATATATATTATTATTTTTTTTATTTTTTTTCTGGTAGAGTGTTAATGGCAATTAAATACAGACAGATCATTTCGGTTACGTATGTTTCCGGCATGATTCAAGCCCAAACACACCAGGCAGCGCTCGTGCCCATCAGTGGAATCAATCCGTCTACCGCACCCAGAAATACACGGCGAGACACCTTTAAAAAGACGCGCCACGTGCAGCTCTTTTAGAGAGGATGAATTCAACAGCAGTGCTGAAGCACCCAGGGAGAACCCACACTGTTGGCAGATCACTGTACAGACCAGCAGCAGGAATGCGATCTTGCTGGAACACGCCGTCACACCAACACCGCTGAAGAATCGCTCGTCTCGATCTCAGAACTCGTAGACAACTTACAGTGGAGAGAAGTGAAGGAAACACTTTGCATCACACCGAAGCAAAAACATAATGCAAGATTGCTTGCGCAGCTCCTTTTATACCCACGAGGTGGGGCGGGGATGCACATTCCGCAGACCCATGGCATTATTTTGCCATTGGCTCGTTTTGTAGAACTCAAAGGCGATAGGCTTCTAAGCGAAACCCCCATTTCGTCAGAGAACATGTCATGTCAAGTTTTGTCTGATTTGCAATAACCTGAAAAAGATAAGAACAATTATGGCAAGTGAAAAAAGCGTTTCAAGAAGTATGTGGATCCGTGTCTCAGGTTTTTGACACCAGATTACACATACAACTTTTGCATTTACTCTTTGGGCTCAGAGCAAGCACTATCAGCGCTTGAGGGATCTGATTGTGCAGACTGAGAGAGTTTTCCTCTAAGAAAACTCCACTCTCGTCTGGCCCTCTTCTCGAAGGAAGAGGGACAGACATCTGTTCTCGCTGAGGCAGAGCAGAGACTAGAATCGTGGGGTTTCAGAGGGAGCTCGCTGAATCGTTTATTTCTCATGCCCTTCGGAGGCTCGCGAGTTTGAGCTTCTGGATGAGGATGTTATCACTAACATCCTCTGATCTGACAGCGAGTGCTCTGCTGGCAGCCAAAGAAAGCAGGAGATGGCTGATGAGGGTGAAGAGGATTTACAACCCGAACCCTCACAGCCACCCTGCCCTGCGTATGATGAGTTGTAAGTGTTAAGAAACACGCTCAGCGAGGCTTTGCTGCCATAAGAGTGTGCAAGGGAAGAGACCGCTCATGGCAGACTTTACGAATGGTTTCTTTCCAGCCATAACGCTCCAGCTCCCGTGAGCCATCCATTCCTGCCTGATCTATAAAATGAGATCGAAAAGGCATGGAAGAACCCGTGTTCAGAGCACATCCATTGCCATCAGCTAGCAAACTACGCTGATGTTGAGGGGATGCGTGAACACGGGTATGTGTCGATGCCTTAATTGACGAGAGGTTCGCAAACTATCTTGCGGTTGGAGAGGCATCAACACTAAGTGCTCTGGCCTTGCCTATTAAACAAACATTGCGCTTAAAAGGCAGGACATACAGTACGCAATGGCGGGTCTGGCTGGTGAGGCCTTGCACACAATGGCTGTGTTGCAAGCATACCACGCTGATCTGCTGAAAGATTTGGACCAAGGTCGGGGTCTTTCCCCTGACGCAGTGAAAACGAGCTGCGCCGCACTACAGATTAGCTCTCTGGGCCACCATACATTCAGCTGCCGTGATCAGATGAACTTGATGGCGGCGATGGTGGCCAAGGAGAGGCATCTGTGGTTGAACTTGGATGACATTGGGGAGAAAGAAAGCTTTCTTCTCAATGCACCAGTGTCGCCTTCTGAACTTCTCAGACACTTCTGTTGAGACAATAACGAATCTACCACCCACACTGATGCTGGATAATGATTGTTTTACTTTAATAATTCCAATTTTGGCAGTAAAATTGCTGTGCATAAGAGACAAATGAGAGACATGAAATAGTACATTTCTGTTTTTATGTGCAGTCAACTAAAATTTTATTTACTTCTATTATTAGGTTGTACATATTAAGGCCTTGTGCTAAAATAATGAGTTTTTGTATTGCAGTGTTAATCTTCCCAATAGCCTTCCCAATTGACTGTAGTGTTTGAAAGATGCCATTTTGTGCTACAGTTACTGACATATATTCAGAGCCGGATTAACGCAAAGGCAAACTAGGCACGTGCCTAGGGCCCGATTGGCGAAAAAAAAAAAAAAAAAAAATTTACATTTAAAAAATTTTAGGACATTTACAAATGTCCTATCTACAATTTATTTCAAAATTTATTTTTACAGTGATCGCAATGTATTTTAAATATAAACGTGTGGGCTACTGTAGATCAGCGTCATTTCTGGAAAAATCATTCACCGCTTTGTTAGTCTACGAGTTTAAAGGGCGCGAGCGTCATTAACGTGCCCAGACGCGACGCTTTGAATTTGCGCGTACAATGAATAACATCGCGTTGGGAGCTGACTAGTAAAAAAGCTACAAAAGTAAAAGACAAGACGTTTGTATTCAAAGTTAAAAAACCAACACACTGCAACATTTTTAAATGTTTCAAATAAAGGATCTCATATCTATGGGTCTATCTTCTATATTCTGATGCTGATGATTAGATAATACCCTGACATAGCCTATACGAATATTAGTTTAGAATTTATTTCCTGCTCAGTAGCGATCGTATCTTTCTCTTCCACTTGATTTGTGTATAGCATATTTAAGGTAGCAATGCAATACATATCATATTACTGATATTAATAATATGACAATATCTGCAGTCAATATTGATTAAATGGGAGGGAAAAATCCTGCCCATAACGCAGCTATGAAAACAATTATAAAAGCACGTTCATGTTCATCTACTGAAGTGGTATTCTGGAACTGTGAACAAACTGAATAAAACAGCAAAATAACAACAAGAACAATAACATCTTCATTAAACAAAAAAGAGATTACCTTAGATAAAGTTTGATGTAGTAGCTACCAGTAAAAAGTCTGGACCCATTACTATTTTTAATGTTTTTGAAAGAAGTTTCTTATTATGCTCTACAAGCCTGCATTTATTTGATCAAAAATACAGAAAAAAAAAAACAGGAATATTCAGCGAGGATGTGTTAAATATACAAAAGTGATAGTGAAGACTTTTTTAAAACAACTTTTTAATAATCAAAAAATCCTGAAAAAAAGTATCACATGTTATAAAATAAATATTAAGCACCATTTCTAACATTTGATAATAAATCAGAATATTATAAAGTTTTCTGAAGGATCACGTGACACTAAATTCAGCTTTGCATCACAGAAATATATTTTAAAGTATAGTAAAATAGAAAACCATTATTTTAAATTGTAATAATATTTCACTATAATATTTTTCTGTTTTTTGATCAAATAAATCCAGGCTTGATGAGCATAAGAGACTTCTTTCAAAAACATTAAAAATAGTAATTTGTCCAAACTTATGTACTGTGTAAGTAAAAATATACTAAATTTAAAATTAAATGTTGTATAAATAAAAAGGTTAGGAATCATGTTTGTTTCAACTGTTTTTTATTGGGGGTGGGGGGCCTCCAACATGAATTTTGCCCAGGGCCTCCAAATGTCTAGAACCGGCCCTACATATATTTATATAAATTCATGGCTGCTGTGGCATGCTGTAGGTGCATCAGAGGTCACAAACAAAACAGACTACATTAGGGCCCTGTAAGCATGAAAATGCTTGAATATTTATCACAAATAGCAATCACTGTATATAGTGTGCAACTTATTATCCCTTTGTGCACCCTGAACATGCACTGTACAAAGTATGCTATTTGGCTAAAATGAATTTGGCTAAAACAAGGTAGAGTAATGAAGCTGCCAACCTTTTGGAACAAACTTCAGGGGTGGAGTTATGTCCATTTAGGGAGATCTAATCAAATTAGCAGATGGTACTGCATTAGTTAGTCTCCTTCAAGGGGATGAGGAGAGTCATGGACCTGTTTTAAATGTATTTATTTATTGGCGTTAAATATTTCAAAAACAAAGGAGATGAGTATTGATTTTAGGAAGGAGTCTTCAGTGAGTGTGACCACTATTAAATGGGAGCCAATTCAGTGCGTTAATGAGTATAAATACCTTGGGGTTGTCTTTGATCACAAAAAAGGACAGCAAAGACTATACTTCCTTAGGAAGATGTTGTCATTCAAAGTAAGCATCTCAATCCTAAGAGTGTTTTATAATTCTTTTATTGAAAGTGTTTTTACATTTTGTATCACCTGTTGGTTTGGAAATGTCACAGTGGAACAAAAGAGTTCACTTAGGAAAGTGTTGAGTATTGCGAGAAAACTACTTATCCCTCAAAGGAGATCCCTCTAGATACCTCTAAGAGGTCTTGAACAAATTTATCAAACCAGATGCCTTAGTAAAGCTATAAAAATCATATCAGACAATAGGCATCATCTGTTTAATAAATTTGAGACATTACCATCGGGTTGGAGATTTTGGATGTCAGCGATTTTTTTTTTAAATAGGGGGAAAATATCCTTCCTGCCACAGGCAGTAAAATTCTTAAATGGAAGGTAGTGTTGGTGTTTACTGAGTGGGTCTCAGTGATGATTCATTGTTGTTGGATTTTTTTGGTTGTGTTTTTATATTTATGTATATTGTTGGTTCTTTGTGTGTACGCATGTTGAAACACAAGCAACAAAAATTTCCCCATGGTGATAATAAAGTAATCAATATGTTGTAAATATGTAATAAAGTAATCAAAATGCTTCCTCTCTAGGCAGCTTACTAAGTTAAGCATCAGTGTCTACATCTTCTGGTTTAAATGAGATATTACAAAGTTAACTTTCTTTGATCGAGATATATCCAATTGCAGAACTGCAGTGGCAGCAGTTACAGACCAGCAGCGCTGTTGAATTTATGAGCTATTTTCAAAGGATTTTGATCAGATAAATATCATCTCGGTTACTAATGCAACCTTCGTTCCATGAAGGAGGGAACAGTAGACATGACGTGACGACGTAATTGGGATCAGTTCAGGGAGCCCTATCATCTTCGAGAGTCTACAGAACGAGTGTCTATCTTTCCCTTTCAGTCGCTCACATTCGACGTAACGTCAACGTGACGACGTAATTGGGATCCCTTGGAAAACGCCACGGTTGCTGCCACACCCAGCGCCCTACTCAAGACTCTCAGACCCCCAACTAACTGGGGCGGAAGGCCTACGTAGAGGGAGTTTGTCTGTTGTTACGTTATACCCCACACAGGAACTCTTGGATAACACTGGAAATGCGTGCCTTTCTAGGGGAGAGGGACGCTGCGGAAGCTACATCCTGCCCAAAGGGAGGTACCATGTGGAGAATACACATATGGACTGGCCGGTTAGGGGCAGTGCAACATATGGAATGTCACTGGGGTGGCTCCAGCCTGAGAAGGGGTAGGCAACACCAGGCAGTAACGGCAGAGCGGACGCCTAGGTGGCTGAGGTGACTGAGCACTATGTCCCTGTGTTCGCACAACTGCTCTCTCGACTGGGCCAGGGTAAGAATTTGTACTGATATGCCTGTCCCTCGAACGCAAAGCGAAGAAACGGTCTGTGTCGAGGGAGAATCGAGACATGAAAGTATGCGTCCTTCAGGTCGATCGCTGCAAACCAATCTTGGGGACGGATGCACTTGAAAATGCGTTTCTGTAAGCATCTTGAATGGCAGCCTGTAAAGGTTCCAGTTCAGGACACGCAGGTCCAAGACAGGTCGTAACCCACTGCCTTTCTTCAGTAAAATGAAGTACGGGCTGTAGAAGCCGGTCTTCATATCGGCTGGAGGGACCGGCTCGATCGCGTCCTTCGCCAGTAGGACTGTGATCTCTGCCCTGAACACAGGGGCATTGTCCGCCAGAACACGGGTGAACAGAATGAACTTCAGTGAACGCCGGGCGAACTCGCATAGCCGAGTCTGATGGTATGGATGAGCCGGATGGGCTGGGAAGCACTAGCCAGGCTCCCAGACAGCATGCAAGCGGGACCAACAGAACCACAGATGTACCCTGGGTGGGGCAGTGCGGTGGAATGCAGGGACCCAACTCGGACGGCATAGTGGCCCGAAGTGGGGTCTTCGTGTGTGGTGCAACACGTACCTGCTTCCGTCGAAGGGCAGAGTGAGTGTGCGGAGGCGACAATGCGTCCGGAACACAGCCACTGCTGCTCGCTGGCAATGAAAGAGGGGCCTGAGAATGACAAGGAATAGCATCGTCTACCGCCAAGTGTGCCCTCTTGGGACCAAGAGGTTTCAGAAACTGCTCTTTAATTGAAATTTTATTGGGTTCCACAACAACAAAAGGAAAAGGAAACAAAAGATTATCCACCTGGCAACTATTGTGGCCGTCTGCTAGCGCCAGTGAACGACCGAACCCAGAAACGCACAAGCGGAATGACATCCTGAAAAGGACACAGGGTCACGCTTGCTCTCTTGTTGCTCTTTTGTGAAAGGAAAATAAAAAATAGTGCTGAGGCACCCAGGGAATGGCCCTAGTGTACAGCAGTGCTGTAAACACTATAGTGAAACGCCTACTGAAACCGACACAGAAATTTACTTGCTGTGAAAAAAGCAGTTGTGTGAGCATAAGCTTGCGGCCACTCACAGATCGCGCCGTCACATCAACACTGAAAAGAGAAAGTCTTGAAGGAGTCTCCAACACAGTAGCAGTCTTGTAGATTTCAGAAGACAAACAGAAGCTCGGCTCCGAAGTGAAGGACAATACTTCCTGTTTATACCCGCGCTGCGGGGCGCGTGGTGCGATTCACGCACGCCAACGGTCATTGGCTCATTCTGTAGACACTCGAAGCTGATAGGGCTCCCTGAAGTGATTCCAATTGCGTCGTCACATCGACGTTACGTCGAACGTGAGCGACTGAAAAGGAACTACAATATTAAACAACAACACTTTTAAATAAAATCATTTTTCTGTTCATACGTAATAGTTTTTGTGTTTTAAGTTGATTTGTTGTTTGCTTGTTTATTTTAAAATTATGAGCCTTTTATATTTTAGTTTGTTTGTTTTTATTATTTTAGCCATATTGTTTAAATGTCTTATGTTTTCCATACAGAGAAATGCACGTTTCACTTGTTTAAGGCTTTGTGTTAAATGTTTAGTTTGAATTTCAAATAATTAGTATATTTGACATTAAATAGGACTGCATGACATACTCAGTGTCTAAATATTATTTATAAATACATGACCATGAAGGAAATAATACAACCACATATACAGTCAAATGGAAAACACTTTACATGTTAAACATTTATTAATATATTTTCAAAATAAAAAAAATGGTCTAGAACTAACAATAAACTATTGTTTATATCTTTTAACATTAAATAAAATTTATTGGCTGTTTTAAAATATTAAAACATAGTGACTATAGTGACAATTTAAATGTATTGTTTAATATTGTAGATATCGATGCGATCAAAATCCATTTGAAAATAGTTTGTATTTAATAAAAGAACATTACGTGGAGCGCAACTCTATTAACTGTATGAACTCCACTCCTCACTTCCGTTCTGTGGCTGCTGGTCTGAAACTGCTGGCACTGCAGACCTGCTACTGGATATTATTAGCTTTGATCATACATCTGATTATGAAAACAGTAACATCTCTGAATCCCAAATACTCCACATTAGCAAAGCTTATTGAGGAAGAGACTGAATCAGTAACTATTAAAACTTGAATGTGACTTTGAGCAAAATGTATTTTTTATTGCAAAATAAACAAATACACAAAATACAATATAAACAGTATGCAAACAAACCATATACACTGATAATGTTCCTTTGAAGAAAGTCATATATGGAGTGACATGAGGGTGAGAGTTCTATAAGAGTCACTTAAGAGGGAACATCGTGATCAAAGGTGGATTTGGTCCCATTTTCTAAATATCTTTTTAAATAAAGTGTTAGTTTTTTGGTAATGTTTAAATAATAAAGCCAAAAAAAAAAAAAACACAGGACTAGTCAAGGTTTGGTTTACGCTATAACTGTCAAGATTTGTTCGTGTGTGTGCAACACATGGCCTGTGTTTTGGGCATGTGATTGCATTGTCTTGTGTTGTTTACCACGCCCCCTTGTTCTCCTCGTTAGTCTTGATTGTTCATCGGTGTCACCTGTGCCCTGGTGATAATGTCTCTTATTTAAGGTCCTGGTGTTTGTTACTCGGTGCTTGTTCGTTTTGTATCTTGTCCTCCTGGGGCCCGTTCTTCGTACGTCGCTAACTCAGTTAGCTGGATTTGATTGTTGGCGATTTGGCATGATCTTGGATTGTTTGGTTCTTCGACGCTCATCCTGGACTTGCTGTCATAGCAACAGGTGCGCAATCTTAAACCTGCTCGGGAGCAGGCTTATTTCATGTTATCAGGATTAGACTGCGGCTTCATAAGCGGAGCTGATACGGGAAGTCCAGCGCAGCGCGATAGTGCACATTCTGAGATATATATTTTTCTCGTGACTCGTGAGATTGTCGTTTACATTATTAATTTGTTGGAAACGCACATTTATTTTAGACTTGTCGGAGTCGGTCTTTAACTACAGCACAAACTGTTTGCATTGCCTTAAGATTATTTGCGAGTGGCTCTTTTCTTTACACTACTGGAGATGCGGAGAACCTGATGGAAAGTGCTGTCTGTCGTGTCATTCGGAGTTTACCTGGCGCTTTTAGGTTTAAAAAACAGTTTTAGTTTTTTTTTTTTTTTGGTGGCATTTCCAAGCCACTTCAGACCCAATGTTGTAAAGCAGTTTTTTTAAAGCAGGTTTTTTTTAGGCTATCATAATTTTTTATGAAGATGATTCAATCATGACCATGCCATATACTGTAATAGTATATGTCACTCAGGCTTCACTAACGTGATTGGTACCATAGGCTAGCTAGACCATAGACTGCCATCAAGGCCTCAATGAAGGGGATTATGTGAACAGAAAGGGGGTTCACAATGTAAATGTGCAGCCCAGTTACTATTGTGATTCTTAATATTCCAGATTAGTAATATTATATCAAATAAAATAAAAAAGGCACTTGACTAAAATCTTCCATATCACAAATGTGAAAGCAAAATGGCCAGGATCTGTGCATGACTTAAGCATTTTCAGAGATTCACATTTATGCACATTATTTGAAAGAGGTAAGGAAAGTTCCACAATTAAATATCAAGCTCACTGTATTACAGACACTTATGCTGATCCTAACAGAACTGCATTTTTTCATAGGTGATTATGACATGTTCTTGTCTGCAGACAGGTGTTTTATGACCCCATTCCCTGACCCAAACCAGTTACAATGCAGCTCTAGCCAGGACAAGGGCACACAATGAAATGAACTTTGGCTAACTAAAGGGAAGATTTCAGTGTCTGAAAAGTCTGAGGGTTGCACACCTGACAGGGCCTGTGACATTGTTGCATGTGCCATATTACACAACATAAAAATAAAAAAAAACCTTTTCATTAAATGTTTAATAAAAGACAAAGCTTAGTTCCTTGAGTTTTATTTTATTTGTTCTTTGTAAAGAAAAGCCAGTGGTCAAGTGATATTAGACACATGCCTCATGCAACAAATAAAAAGGAAAAGTTGGCTATTCACTGCCCACCTGTAGGCCTATGTCTCCTCTGTCTGTGCAGACTCTTCTGTAGGCCTTTCTGTAGATGTGGAATCCTGCTACTTATATTGCAGCCATAAAGCATACAAGTATAAATGAAGTAAAGTTATTTATGCGCTTGCAGGTAGGCTAGTTCCTCCATATGACAGTTATCTGAGAGGGTTTATTCACTGTCCAGTGCAATGGAAACAAATGGACATTACAAAGTCTTATACTTTCTTTCCTTTGGAAAGTTAGAAAATGTCCACTTACTGCACATATTTCAGCCACCACTTTCTTGGGAACAGATACAAGTGTTGGTGTATTGTGTAAAATTGCACAAAAGAGGAAAACACAATGTCATTACAATGAACTACACTGGGGAAAAATGTGATCAATAACTCATGGCAAAATATTTTTACATTAACATAAGTTTATCAGTTTTCACTTTCACAAGTCAAAGCAATTCATCATTACTCAAGATTTAACAGTTGAAATGACTATACAGCCTTAATTTAATGCAGCAAAAATTATTTTACAGTGTAGGAGAGTAAGATCTTTTCTTCTTTTTTTTTCTCAGCTTTTTTCTTGGTTGCTTTTATAATCAGACAACCATTTATTTAACAGTGCCTTTTATAAAAGAGACTATAATATAACAAAAAAATTACCATTATGTAGAATATTTTTGTACTTCACTTTTATTTGTTCCCATGTTCTAGTATGGTGACTGACATTACAATGCACAAAGTAATTATGCAATTATTAAAATACAAAAATATAGGCTAATAAGTGATAAAAACATCTAACATGGCCACTTCTAACGGATTTAAATTGTCTGCTACTTTTTGCCAGCCCTCTCTCCTGGCTTTTGCAGACTTTGAGGTGTTCCCTGGCGTTTTGATTAAACATTAAAATTCCGAATAAACTTCGACTATTAGTTCTTGCTCTGCTGAGGGGAAAAACTGAGAGCGCTCTTTGGCCACGCTGAGCAGCCAATAGCAGCGTTGCTGATCAATGTTTCTACTATCGATACATATCCCCTTTTAACCAGCGCATGAACGCGCAATTATCTCAGATAACTCAATCCAGCGATACTAATCATATCCGGCAAGTGTGTTCGAAGAACCGAGTTAGCCAGATCATGATTCGCACGATGATATCATCTTGGATGTGTCATTTGATCTCGGATGTAATAAGCAACGTACGAAGAACGGGCCCCTGTTCGGTGAGCTGTTTATTCCTGTGATCAGAGTTTGTATCCTGCCTGTTAGTTCTAGTCTTATGTTATTGTCAAGTTTATTAGTCTAGTCCTGTCAATGTTCATTTGCCCCCTCGAGGGTCTTTGTTTTCTGTCTGTTTAATAAATCCATGTTTCATTTATTACTGTCTGCATTTGGGTTCATATCCGTATACCGTGACAATAACTGATTAAACAGATTGTCCATTATCAGTAAAGAAAAAAAAGAAAAAAGGAAAACTTAACAACAATTATGAATTATCTGTAAAAATGTCTACAAGAGAGGATGCTGGCTGAAATATTCGAAGAGTTAAGATGTGTTTAACTGATATTTTAAACCAGCGGTAAAAAAAAAAGCATAGATAAGAGGATTCAGTCCTGAGTTGGCATACAAAGTCCATATTAGGAATGTCATTGTGGCAGAAGAGATCACTGAAGTCTTTGTTAAAGACATGACAAAGTATGGAATCCAACAAAGCAAATAAACTGTCACAATAATTCCTAATGTCAGAGCAGCTTTACTCTCAGATTTCCTTCTCACTGAACCTTCCATTACACATTTACCACCCTTCATCAGAGAGTTTATAACTTGCACTTGCTGATGAACAACAAAAAAGATCCTCAAATATAAAGTTATGATTATGGTGCAAGGACAAATTAAAGAAATGAACAGATCAGTGACCCTCCACGACAAATTAATTATAAAATAGCATTCTCCATAGCACAAGTTTGCTCTTTGTGAAGTGTCAAAATATCTGCTACTAATTACAAAGGCCATATTGATACTCAAGCAGAAAATCCAGCTCAGACAGATGCTCAATAAAGTTTTAGTTGTGGTTATTTTTTGTGGGTACTGTAAAGGGTGACACACAGCCACATAACGATCAACAGCAATTAAAACTAAATTACTGAGAGATGCTGAGATAATCACACTGAGGGTCATAGTGAACAGTCCACAGAAAGTGTCTCCAAAGTACCAACACATATCAGTTAGCTTGATGGCATCCACAGGCATCACAATAAGTCCAATAAGCAGGTCGGCCACAGCCAGGGAGAGAATAATCAGGTTGGTTGGAGTGTGAAGCTTCTTGAAGTGAGAGATGGAGATGATCACCAGCAGGTTCAGAAACACAGTCCATGCTGACAGGAATGAAAAAAAAACACATACATGATATTGTATTCATATTTAGAGCGTTTCCCCTTGATACATGATGAGTTGATGGCAGGAAAGCAGTATTGAGGCTCATGATCTTCTGTCTCATTGGCCATGAGTGAGATTATTCCTGCTGCTCTCCTTACTCTCCTTTCCTTTATACAGTTTCTGGATCAGGTCGACTAACTCTCTACCGCTCACTCTGATGCTGCATAATGAGATCTTTTTTCTTTTTTTTTATAATCTCAACTTTGGCAGTAAAATTGCTGTTCATAAGAGACAAATAAGAGACATGAATTTGTTTTTACACAATGCATATAGCATTGTGTAAAAACAATTCCAATGTCTCTGATTTGTCTCCATACCAATAGGTGTCAGTATAAAGTAAAATAATATTATAAAAGTATCTGGCGATACCATAATCGCTTTTCAACCTGTAGCTGTGGAATAGTATGCTCACAGCTAATTATGTAGGGAAACTGTAGCTGCTTATTTTTGTATTTTGATGGTTTAATATATATATTGCATATTAAGAACAATGTTTGCATTGCATGATCAACTCATTAGCCCAACGCATGACTAATATAAAGACTATCTTAAGCAAGATGATGCAGTAACTTTATTTCACTGCAATGTCTGCTTTGCATGCTACTGATGTTTTTATTTGCTACTATATGAATTTACTTTGCATGCTGCTCCAGTTATATTATTAGTGACCAAATTAATATACGCAATTACAGTATGGTATTGCTATGAAACAATCTGAATATCTATGCATGCTGCTACTGCTGCACAAAAAATTTGAATTGCTGTAAGGCTCAGTTGAATAAGAGAAAACCTAAGCGAATGCCTTTTTCACAGAGAGAACACGTTGTCTCCGCTGGACGCGAGTGGAACAACACAACTAAATCTATAGAAGCCTATTGGTGAAGCTTTCCACACTGGATGTGGCACAATGCAAGGAACACAAAAAATTTCTATTTCTGACGTAGCCTACTATCAAACGCTCCCGCTACTTAATACGAAATATACACTGCAATGCTACGCAATAGGTGCTGTTGCCGTTACGATTTGAATTTGCCTAGTAGCCTATTTAGAATTGCTGTAAGCCCTGTTGAATAAGCAAAACGTAAATGCCTATTTCACTTTAAAGAGTTCTTGTAGTCTACCATCCATGCTTTGTCACTCAAATTTCATGCAACTACATTGTCTACTTACTGCTGCCGCTGCTAATATTGTTTGCAAACATTCATTTTGCTATGCATGCTGCTGCTTGTTAATATAATTATAACTTTGCTGTCTGAATTTTCTATGCTGCTGCTATTGTATTGCATTGTATTTCTTTATTGTCCACCAAGGTGGAAAATTGTCTTTGGCTCACCAGCCATAATATTAGCTAACACGCAATCTGCATACTGCTGCTACAGCTGCCCTAAAGTAGGCTACTTAGAATTGCGTTAAGCCCCGTTGAATAACCGAAAACCTAAGCAAATTCCAAATTCTGTTTGAGTAAAAATGTGCATATACACTATAGCTGCTCACTCTATACATCCAACAGATTTAATTTTATTTTTTAAAGACGAACTAATTTCATAATTTAACTTTTACATTATCACTAAACAGAAGAATCTGAAATTATTTATTATATTGTTTGTGTGTGTGTGTGTGTGTGTGTGTGTGTGTGTGTGTGTGTGTGTGTGTGTGTGTGTGTGTGTGTGTGTGTGTGTGTGTGTGTGTGTGTGTGTGTGGGTGTGGAAGTCATTTGGAACAAATAAATAAATAACGGAGCATGACTCCTAACATGCATACAGCGAAAATCAGCCCAAACGCACACATGTAAATGAAAACATCACCCTTGAAATGGTGCAAATAAGGTGAGCCCCATAAATGTGTAAACATGCAAAGCCCATTTCACTGAACATTTTCTCATATCCACAAGCTAGCTAGTCACAGTAATCTCACATAAATGCTTGCTGCTGCTGTAAACATAATACATAATCACTGTTGCTATATGCTTGTATTTTACTCTTGCATCGAATGCAAAACTTTAAAGCATGAGCTTAGTTTAAAATAGTTTTATACAGTTCCATTCACTTTAGCGCTATAAAACATGTCGTTTTGCTGATCAGTTATAGCATTAGCAGATATGGATGTGCCATTGGAGCAATGGATGAATGAACAGGAGGGCATGACTCTGAACTGGAGCCCAGCAAGGTCCCTAGACAAGGCATCGCTCGTCTGTTTCTATAGCAACTAGCTTCTAACTAACCCACCATATTGGATGTTGAACTTTCTCCCATTCATAAGAAAGTGAGTACACTGTCTTTGTAAATCTAAAGTCTTAAGCACGGCTGATACGCATTTGTTTCAACTTTAAATTCACCATACTGCAATTGTTTCATCTGACAATAAGACACATTGTCCTCTTGTTTCGGCAGAACCTATAGCTAAGAGAAAATGCAAAACTCAGGGTTGGCTTGCTAGTGGAACATCGCCCTTTTTAAAACAATAAAGGCATTGTTTGACGTTTAGTACATTGAAAAAAAAAATAATTTCAATCTGAATTTGTTATACATGCTGCTGCTGTACAAAAGTAGCAGGAATTACTGTAGCTCCAAGTGAAAACATATTTCATCTTAAAGAGTTCACATGACAGCAATGTTTTGAAACTGGCAAATAAATTATAAGAAAGAACAAATTAAAATAAATGGCTTAAAATTAAGTACAGTGCTGTAGGTCTTCAAGTAAGTAATTGATTAATCAGATGTAAAAATAAAACTGCATAGTCCATTGTATGCATTAAATTCACTCTAATTCTCATTAAAGCTACAAAAGTTATTCAGTCAAGGAAAGTGTGTGATTTTCTCTTTTTCTTTTGTTGTTTGATTCACATTAACAACAGAGAGCAGCAGCATAAGGCTTTAAGACCAAATGCACAGATCCAATAGCTACACATGCAATTTCTTTCTTAGCAGTTTATGTTCACTTCAGACAGAACCGACTGTGTTTATGTAAACCTTGTGTGTTTTAACAGATTAATTGCAATAAGACTTATAGGCACTAGTGTAGTGCAGGGTATACGCAGGTATGCGGTGTACAGCCTACCCACTTCTTTTTCAGTCGACATTGCATATACCCACTTCTAAATCCCCCTTGATGTGCATCATTTAGTAGCTAATCCAATCTCATGTGAATAAAAAACACCCGGTCAGGGCAGTACACACCATTGAGGTCCCTGAGGTCCAGACCTTAGTAATTTTTTTGAGTGTATGTAATGAAAGTTGTGAAATAATTGCCTAATATTAACTCTTATTTGGTGCTGCAATGATTCGCCTATGGCGACGATAACTGACCTTCTCATTTGAGATGCTTCAGTACTCAAACAAAGCTTGTCAATGTCAAAATGTTTGAGACCAATCAAAGCAAGCAGGATTTATGTTCACAGAAGCGCGAGCCGAGCACGAATCCCAACGCAACGCTTTTCCCCCAGCAAATATTTCCCCAGTATCAGCACTGGGACTTTTCCCTGTTTGTATCACTCCGCTTGTCTGTGTTTGCGCAACTTGCATCATTAAGCCAGAAGGTGGCGACAAGTGTCTTTATGAGTGAGCAATTGAACCATTGATTAAATTTACAGATTAGTCCAAAAACATTGATGGTAACACTTTACTTGAAGGGGTGTGCATAAGACTGACATGACACCTTCATAAGCATGACATGACACATGATATGAATATGAAGTCGGTTTTATGCATGTTTATGACAACTGTCATTAAGTGTCATTCGCTCAATTATGACATTTTTTTATGCAAATATGACATTGGGTGAGATGTCTTTGTTATGACAACTTGACATAAACCAATACATCATAACCTGTCAGTGTTTTTGTCATGACAACTTGACATAAACCAATATATCATAACCTGTCATAAATGTATCATAAACATGACATAGCAGATTGATTATCAAACTTAAAGGAGAACTCCGGTCAATTTTAACATTGAGTTCATTTTTTTGTAAATTTGGAGTGGTGTCAATACAGAGAACAACGACAAATATCGGTGTTGCCTACACCGTGTTATCCTCTTTTTAAAATTTGCACCCTGTTGACTTCAATGGGGCAAGTTTTAAACCTGCTTTTAGGCTCTTAACATCCTTGATGTGTCATTACAAGTGCACAGCCAATGTGAGTGATTCCTTCAGAGTGATCACGGGTGAATCTGACTGCAGTAGATGTGAAAGATATTAATAAAAATGATGTTATTTTAGCCAGCGCACATACTTGTATTTTCTTCCTGTTTTCGGTCGAAGTCCATAGTAATGCCCCATTGAAGTCAACAGGGTGCAAATTTTAAAAAGAGGATAACACGGTGTAGGCAACACCGATTTTTGTCGTTGTTCTCTGTATTGACAGCACTCCAAATTTACCAAAAAATGAGCTCAATGTTAAAATTGACCGGAGTTCTCCTTTAAGAAATGACTTAGCTTTATGGGTTAACATTACATTAAACTGTCTTGTGTTTGGTTTTGACATTGGCTGTCATGAGGCCATTATAACTGTGTCATTAATATATTAGTGACCACTTTTTTTTTCCAGTATTCCAGTATTAGTTATAAAATGATTTGAAAGTATTAACACTTAATGACATTTTAATTACAATTACAATTAAATTTGTAGCACTGGGAAAAAAAAGTGGTCAGAAATATAATGTAATGTTAACCCATAAAGCTAAGTAGTTTCTTAAGTTTGATGATTAATCTGCTATGTCATGTTTATGACATATTTATGACAGGTTATGATGTATTGGTTTATGTCAAGTTGTCATAACAAAGACGTCTCAAACAATGTCATCTTTGCATTAAAAATGACATAATTGAGCGAATGACACTTAATGACAGTTTTCATATACATGCATAAAACCTCCTTCATATTCATGGCATGTGTCATATCATGATTATGAAGGTATCATGTCAGTCTTATGCACAACCCTTCAAGTAAAGTGTTATCACATTGATTAATTTAGGAAAGGAAATTATTCTCATGTTTAAGAATCTGTTATCTGATAAAATACTTCATGCTACTGCCCACTAACATGCTTTTAAAGCTACTGTTGTCCATTTTTTTGGCCTTCAAAACACCTTAATTTAGTCGTCTCTTCCTATAGTCTGTGGGCTAGTATTAATTGCAAAAACTACACCTCTTCTGTGGCTAATATTTATTTCATAATGATCCTTTCTCCATGAAGTCAAGCAGCAAAAGTTAAGTGATAATGTGCAAATACTACTGGCCCATTTTGGGGTGAACTAATATGCAAGACTAGTCTTACATGTCACTGTTTATAACACAGAGCGTTCATCCTTTGCTGGGACGCTTAAATATATATTGGGGGCATAAATTAAGAGTATACCCACTTCTACAGGCACCACTACATCACTGCTTATAGGCTAATAATAAACTTTTGTGATGATGAAGAACTGCTCCTGTTAGTTAATGTCCTGTTAGCGTAACATGATAGTTAAAAACACATTAAAAAAATGATAGAATGTGCACTGTAGCACAGTACTATGTCTCTGTAAAGACATTTTAATTATTCACAATCTACACATACATAGTACTGAAAAAAAATTCTTTATTTCTTCTGTTAATGAATGTGTCCGCATCCAATTTAAGACTCAAACTAAGTCTTAAAAACTACATAGTATTAGAGTTTATGCTTTATCAGTGGGGGAAAAATAATAATAAAATCAACCCCCATTACATTTTTAAAATGTCCATGAGAGATGAAGATGGTTCCAATATTTTAAGAGTTAAGATGTGTTTAACTGATAGTTTAAACCAGCGGTAAAATAAAGCATATATAAGAGGATTGAAACTTGAGTTAACATACAAAGTCCATATTAGAAATGTCAGTGTGGCAGAAGAGACCACTATAGTCCCTGTTACACACAACATATAAGGGATATAGCAAAGCAGATAAACTGTCACAATGATTCCTAATGTCAGAGCAGCTTTACTCTCAGATTTCCTCCTCACTGAACCTTCAGTTACACATTTACCACCCTTAATCAGAGAGTTTATAACTTTCACTTGCTGATGTGCAACATAATATATCCTTAAATATAAAACTATAATAAGGGTACAAGGTAGCGCGAATGAAAAGAACATGTCTGTGAATATCCATGAAAAACTTATTGCTAAATAGCACATTCCATAGCACACATCTGGTCTTTGGGAATTTTCTAAATATCTGCCACTAATTAAATAGCCAATATTGTAAGTAGAGGAGCAAAACCAGCAGAGACAGATGCTTATTAAAGTTTTAGTTATGGTGATTTTCTGTGGGTACTGTAAAGGGTGACACACAGCCACATAACGATCAACAGCAATTAAAACTAAATTACAAATAGATGTTGAGATAAGCAGTCCCATTATTATTATAAACAGATCACACAAAGTGTCTCCCAAGTACCAACACGTCTCAATTAGCTTGATGGCATCCACAGGCATAACAATAAGTCCAACAAGCAGGTCGGCCACAGCCAGAGAGAGAATAATCAGGTTTGTTGAAGTGTGAAGCTGCTTGAAGTGAGAGATGGAGATGATCACCAGCAGGTTCAGAAACACAGTCCATGCTGACAGCAATGAAAAAAACACATACATGAAATTGTATTCATGTGTGGAGCGTTTTCCCTTGATACATGATGAGTTGATGGCAGGAAAGCAGTATTGAGTCTCATGATCCTCTGTCTCATAGGCCATGAGTGAGTCTCCTCCTGTTAGGAGTTTGTTATGCTGTCCTTACTTTCCTTTTATTTATACAGTTTCTGGATCAGATTGACCAACCCATCTACCGCCCACTGATGATGCAATGACATAATTATTTTCTTTTAATAATTCCAATCTTGGTAGTCAAATTACTGTGCACTAGAGCCAAAAATGAAGACATGCGACTAAAAACTTTGCTTTTGCACAATGCTATATCCACATCTAAAAGAACACTGACATACTGAGCAGTGAAACAAAACTTGAAGGGGTCCTATTATTCTTTTTCACTTTAGTTAGTTTGTAATGTTGCTGTTTGTGCATAAAAAGGATCTACAATGTTACAAAGCTCAAAGTCACTCCAAAGGGAGATATTTATTTAACAGAATCCCCTTTCCAAGAACTATAACAAGCTACTTGTTTAGACTACAACGCATTTTTTTACGGATCTTATGAACTCACAATAATGTTACTAATTCAAATAATCTCCACCCACGGAATACGTGAAAAAGTGGGACAAAGCCTGGTTTAGCTGTGTAGAATACAGTGCTGTCGCTATGTCAAAGATACACTGTTTTTTTTTAACTGTTAAAAATTATTGTAAACACTGTTCTTGAACATTATAACCCCAATGTTTATCTGTGTGCTGCACATTTTACGGAGAACTTCCAGAACCAGTACAATGCAGGCAACGCACAAAAGCTTCTCCTGAAACAAAGCAATTCCCACTTTGTCAGGACAATCTGTTGTATGTGGACAACAAACTTGTAAGTATGTCTTATCATTTGTAGCTGCATTTTCTATTAAGAGTTCCAACTATAGCTTTTTAAGCTTTGCTCCGCTCGCCTGCTAGCCAACATTAGTGTTGATATAGTGTTTACTGTTGGGTTTAAGCTCTCACTTTTGTAAGGCTATTTCACCACCCCTTAGGAAATTAGCTACAGTTTTGTGATCAATTACTGTTTGTATTAACACATTTTTCTGACAAGTATCTTGATTAAATGGTGTACAACTTCGTATCTAAAGTTCTGCACGATCCTCTTGTTTGTTAACATTCTTAAAGGGTTGGTTCACCTAAAAATGAAAATTCTGTCAGTAATTACTCACCCTCATGTTGTTCCAACCCCGTAAGACTTTTATTCATCTTCGGAACACAAATGAAGATATTTTGATGAAATCTGAGAGCTGTATCACTCCTTCATAGGCTGTTAGGTAATTTCATCTGCCGGCCCAGAAAAGTTAGTAAAGACATCATTAAAATAGCCCATCGTTAAAGTGACTACAGTGGCTCAACCTTAAGCTTATCAAGCTACGAGAATACTTTTTGTGCAAAAATAAATAAAAATAACGACTATATTCAACTATTAATAAACCCCACTGTAGTCTTTGTATTGTGATCATGTTCACTGATGCAACTACAGCAGCCGTGACTTCATATAAATGTCAGTGACTGTGGCATGGAATGGGAACTTTCAAACAATACATAGGGAGTCTGGATACTAGCTGCAGTAATTCTGTAATACAGAAACTCAGTGTACATTTAAGTCCTGTAGCCTACTGCAGCAATAAGTAAACATTTATGTTTCACTGGACATCAGTGTTCATGTTCTTTTAACTGACAGCTGAAATTGTTGATATAACATGACGTAAAAGCAGAATTTTCTGATTTTATATGCCATTGTTGTCTCATGAATACCTGTAGCAATGTTGTTTGGAAAGGGAGAAAAAAAAACATTTCATTGCCAAGGTTAGTACTGTTGACAGTACTGTTAGTACTGTTGACTTGGAACTCAATGGACCCCTTTGATTTGAAACAGCCCTATATTATAAGAACATGGCACACCAAGCTGACAGTCATGCTAATACATGCTAGCTGTGGTCTGTGCAGTGTTTTCAAGTGCAACTTTTTGGCCCAGATGCAGAGGATATGAGGCAGGCAACACAGCAGTCAGATTTATTGCCATTAGTTCTTTAATGTCAGCTTGGTGCGTCACACCCTATATTCCTTACCCAGGAATCAGGGTATCCACCGATCCACATCGGTGAATGACATCAAAGTACCGCGAGAGCGAATAGAGAGTAGACAGCTCCTTATGCTTTTGAATTGCTCTCGCGGTAATGTCATAAACCGATCGGTCTGTTCAGTGCCGGTTCAAGTCGAACAAGCCTAAAATAATGCATTTGCAGATTTGCTTTCAATTGACTGTAGGCCCACGGCCACTTCATACAATGCTCTTGATGGTCTTAAATCTTCCTGTTATGATTCCGAGAGTGTGAAACCGCTTCAGACGATTCAATGCGTGCAGGAAGCCAAACAAATAATTCAAAATGATTCGCAAACTGATTATTAGACAGTTCTGCCAACTTGTTTGATTAAGTCTTTGAACAGAATCGACTCAAAAGAGTGATTCATTTGTGAATTGCATCGCTCATGTCCAGAAAAAAAAGAGACAACGCGCTTGGAATAAACTACACCTTTAACAACATATTGCGCTAAAATTAAATAGGCTAATGATAGGAACGTCACCCAACGTAACGAAGTAAAAGTACAGTTTTTTTCATTAGAAATGTACTCGAGTTAAAATAAAAGTAGGCTACCATCATTTAAATTTATTCTTAAAATTACAATTTTGTATGTAACAAAGTAAGACATATTGATTGTCTATTTCTATAGCAACCAGCTTCTAACTGCAGCTGCAGAGACATATGACAAAACCGATCGGTGACTAACCCGCCATATTGCATGTTGAACTTTCTCCCATTCATAAGAAATATTTCTAAAGGCTTGTTTCAACTTTAAATTCATCATGCTGCAATTGTTTCATCTAACAATTAGACACATTGTCCTCTCGTTTTGCCAGAATTCACCTATAGCTATCAGAAAACGCGAAACTCGGGTTCGGCATGCTAGCAGAACATCACCATTTTTAAAACATTTAAGGCATAGTTTGATGTTTAGTACATTAAAAGAAAGCTGCTGCTGCTGCTGTTGCTAATATTCACTAACATTGCAATCTGAATTTTGTATACATGCTGCTGCTGTACGAAATTACTGTAGCTCCTTTTGATATGCAAATACAAAAGAGAAAGCATATTTCACTTTAAAGAGTATTGGTTTATGTCAAGTTGTCATAACAAAGACATCTCAAACAATGTCATCTTTGCATTAAAAATTACATAATTGAGCGAATGACACTTAATGACAGTTTTCAGATACACGCATAAAACGTCCTTCTTATTCATGACGTGTTATATCATGATTATGAAGGTGTCATGTCAGTCTTATGCACACCCCTTCAAGTAAAGTGTTACCACATTGATTAATTTAGGAAAGAAAATTATTCTCATGTTAAAGAATCTGTGATAAAATACTTCATGCTACTGCCCACTGACATGCTTTTACTGTTGTCCATTTTGTTGGCCTTCAAAACACCTTAAAATACAGGTCGAGATCAGGAAAATCTCAATTTTCAGAACCTCTGTATTTATAAAACCCTGCGTACGGCTCTGCACCCAGTAAAGACAGTGATGCAGTGATCCCTTGAGTAGTTGTCCAATTTTCATGTGTGGATGGACTAAGGAATAGTCACTCAAAATTCAGGATTATTTTGTTGTCTCTTCCTATAGTCTGTTGGCCAGTATTAATTGCAAAAACTACACCTCTTCTGTGGCTAATATTTTTTTCATAAAATGACCCTTTCTCCATGAAGTCAAGCAGCAAAAGTTAAGTGATAATGTGCAAATACTACTGGCCCATTTTGGGGTGAACTAATATGCAAGACGAGTCTTACATGTCACTGTTTATAACACAGAGCGTTCATCCTTTGCTGGGACGCTTAAACATATATTGGGGGCATACATTAAGAGTTTACCCACTTCTACAGGCACCATCACTGCTTATAGGCTAATAATAAACTTTTGTGATGATGAAGAACTGCAATGTCACGTTAGCCTAACATGATAAATAGTCAAAAACAAAATAATAATAAAAAAAAAACGATAGCATGTGCACTGTAGCACAGTACTATGTCTCTGTAAAGACAGACAACACAGACATTTTAATCGTTTACAATCTACACATATCTATACATGAAGAGTTCAGATGCAAAAGCATCTAAGTGCCATCTGAAATTTTCTTCTAGAATGATAATTTTTATAAAGCTTGTATATTTAAGTTCAGTAATTTCACTTAAATGACAGTTAATAGGTAATTTGCATTGCCATTTAAGTGAAATTATTGAACTTAAATATATGAGCTTGATAAAAATGATAATTCTAGAAGAAAATTTCAGATGGCACTTAGAGGCTATTGCATCTGAACTCTTCACCTAGTACTGAAAAAAAACTTTATTTCTTCTGTTGATGTGTCCACATCCAATTTATGACTCAAACTAAGTCTTAGTAACTACATGTTAGCATTAGAGTTTGTGCTTTATCTGTGGGGGGAAAATAATAATAAAATCAACCCCCATTAAATGTTTAAAATGTCCATGAGAGATGAAGATGGTTCCAATATTTTAAAAGTTAAGATGTGTTTAACTGATATTTTAAACCAGCGGTAAAATAAAGCATATATAAGAGGATTGAAACTTGAGTTAACATACAAAGTCCATATTAGAAATGTCATAGTGTCAGGAGAGATTACTGTAGTTCCTGTTACAGGCAATATATAAGGGATATAGCAAAGCAGATAAACTGTCACAATGATTCCTAATGTCATTGCAGCTTTACTCTCAGATTTCCTCCTCACTGAACCTTCAGTTACACATTTACCACCCTTAATCAGAGAGTTTATAACTTTCACTTGCTGATGTGCAACATAAAATATCCTTAAATATAAAACTATAATAAGGGTACAAGGTAGCACGAATGAAAAGAACATGTCTGTGGATATCCATGAAAAACTTATTGCTAAATAGCACATTCCATAGCACACATCTGGTCTTTGGGAATTTTCTAAATATTTGCCACTAATTAAATAGCCAATATTGTAAGTAGAGGAGAAAAACCAGCAGAGACAGATGCTTATTAAAGTTTTAGTTGTGGTGATTTTCTGTGGATACTGTAAAGGGTGACACACAGCCACATAACGATCAACAGCAATTAAAACTAAATTACAAATAGATGTTGAGATTAGCAGTCCCATGATTATCATAAACAGATCACACAAAGTGTCTCCCAAGTACCAACATGTCTCAATTAGCTTGATGGCATCCACAGGCATAACAATAAGTCCAACAAGCAGGTCGGCCACAGCCAGAGAGAGAATAATCAGGTTGGTTGGAGTGTGAAGCTGCTTGAAGTGAGAGATGGAGATGATCACCAGCAGGTTCAGAAACACAGTCCATGCTGACAGCAATGAAAAAAACACATACATGAAATTGTATTCATGTGTGGAGCGTTTTCCCTTGATACATGATGAGTTGATGGCAGGAAAGCAGTATTGAGTCTCATGATCCTCTGTCTCAAGGGCCATGAGTGAGTCTCCTCCTGTTAGGAGTTTGTTCTGCTCTCCTTACTGTCCTTTTATTTATACAGTTTCTGGATCAGATTGACCAACCCATCTACCGCCCACTGATGATGCAATGACATAATTATTTTCTGTTAATAATTCCAATCTTGGTAGTCAAATTACTGTGCACTAGAGCCAAAAATGAAGACATGCGACTAAAAACTTTGCTTTTGCACGATGCTATATCCACATCTAAAAGAACACTGACATACTGAGCAGTGAAACAAAACTTGAAGGGGTCCTATTATTCTTTTTCACTTTAGTTAGTTTGTAATGTTGCTGTTTGTGCATAAAAAGGATCTACAATGTTACAAAGCTCAAAGTCACTCCAAAGGGAAAATATTTATTTAACAGAATCCCCTTTCCGAGAACTATAACAAGCTACTTGTTTACACTACAACGCATTTTTTTACGGATCTTATGAACTCACAATAATGTTACTAATTCAAATAATCTCCACCCACGGAATACGTGAAAAAGTGGGACAAAGCCTGGCTTAGCTGTGTTAGGGAATACAGTGCTGTCGCTATGTCAAAGATACACTGTTTTTTTAAACTGTAAAGAATTATTGTAAACACTGTTCTTGAACATTATACACCAATGTTTATCTGTGTGCTGCACATTTTACAGAGAACTTCCAGAACCAGTACAATGCAGGCAACGCACAAAAGCTTCTCCTGAAACGAAGCAATTCCCACTTTGTCAGGACAATCTGTTGTATGTGGACAACAAACTTGTTATCATTTGTAGCTGCATTTTCTATTAAGAGTTCCAACTATAGCTTTTTAAGCTTTGCTCCGCTCGCCTGCTAGCCAACATTAGTGTTGATATAGTGTTTACTGTTGGGTTTAAGCTCTCACTTTTGTAAGGCTATTTCACTGCCCCTTAGGAATATAGGGCCCTATTTTAACGATCTGAAACGCAAGTGTCAAAGCGCAAAGTGCAAGTAACTTTGTGGGCGGGTCTTGGCGCTGTTGCTATTTTCCCGGCGGGATAAATGACTCTTGCGCCAGGCGCAAATCTAAAATGGGTTGGTCTGAAGTAGCTTCATTATTCATAGGTGTGGTTTGGGCGTAACGTGAAATAAACCAGAGCGTCATCTCACATTCCCTAAGAGCAGACGCGCTTTTTCTAAAGCGGGTTCCTATTATAACGGCGGATTTGCCAGGCGCGCGCCAGGAGCGGTTCACAGCCGAGGAGAGCAACGCTCTCGTCAGGGACGTTGGGGATGGAGAAACCCACCCAAATTAACTTCGGTTAAAAAGGCGTATGATAATTTGGGTAAATGTGTAAGCTAGATGTATGCTTTTATAATAAATTATCTATCTATCTATCTATCTATCGTAATAATGTATGATTTGCAAAAATGAAAACTGCTGCTTCTTTGTAGATGAGAGAATCAAAGTGTATGCGCGTTGTGCACACGCTACATTGATTATGGCCAAGCATGCGCCCTTAAAATAGCATATGAATAACATGCGCAACGCGCCACTGACTTTAAACTATTTTTTCCTGGTTAGTTGCGCAATTGTTTTCTAAACCTGCAAAATAGCATGAGGGAACGTTTGCGCTGGAACACGCCTCCTTTTTTGCGCTGAACCGCCCAGGGAGCGCAAGTTCATTCCCTAGTTTAGCGACGTGCTTCTGTGGAGGGAAAAGCGCGCTTTGCGCGGGTGCAAAATAGGAATGGTACATGCGTCGGTGTACAAAGTCAATTGCGCTGGGTGCAAGATAGGGCCCATAGTGTTTACTGTTGGGTTTAAGCTCTCACTTTTGTAAGGCTATTTCACCACCCCTTAGGAAATTAGCTACAGTTTTGTGATCAATTACTGTTTGTATTAACACATTTTTCTGACAAGTATCATGATTAAATGGTGTACAACTTCGTATCTAAGGTTCTGCACGATCCTCTTGTTTGTTAACAGTCTTAAAGGGTTGGTTCACCCAAAAATGAAAATTCTGTCAGTAATTACTCACCCTCATGTTGTTCCAACCCCGTAAGACTTTCATTCATCTTCGGAACACAAATGAAGATATTTTGATGAAATCTGAGAGCTGTATCACTCCTTCATAGGCTGTTAGGTAATTTCATCTGCTGGCCCAGAAAAGTTAGTAAAGACATCATTAAAATAGCCCATCGTTAAAGTGACTACAGTGGCTCAACCTTAAGCTTATCAAGCTACGAGAATACTTTTTGTGCAAAAAAAAATAAAAATAACGACTATATTCAACTATTAATAAACCCCACTGTAGTCTTTGTATTGTGATCATGTTCACTGATGCAACTACAGCAGCCGTGACTTCATATAAATGTTAGTGACTGTGGCACGGAATGGGAACTTTCAAACAATACATAGGGAGTCTGGATACTAGCTGCAGTAATTCTGTAATACAGAAACTCAGTGTACATTTAAGTCCTGTACTGCAGCAATAAGTAAACATTTATGTTTCACTGGACATCAATGTTCATGTTCTTTTAACTGACAGCTGCAATTGGTGATATAACATGACGTAAAACGTACTCGGTTACTAATGTAACCTCGGTTCTCTCTAGAAGAGTGAACGAGTATTGCGTAAGGTTAGCTTACGCATCGGGAAAGTCTTCTTTCTTCGAGATCTGAAGCCAAAAAATTATCCTTAATTTTGTATACATTGTCAACGCAGTGCAGCAGCCGACAGACCTAGGCAGGCTGTATAAGCATGCTCATTGGCTGCTCGGCGGCAACTGCTTAAGCCTATCGGTGAGCGCTCTGAACGCGGCAACCAATGAGGGCGCTTCGCGCGGCCGGTCTATAAACATATAACAGTACAAACAGTAGGGCCGGCAGAGCAAGCCCATACAGTACATAAGCACTCATAAGGGTAGGAGAAAAACGACATAGTCGGTCTCACATGAAAGGAAAAATTCCCGCGCGACAGAGAATAATACGGGCGGCCAGCAGCGCGGGCCAGCACCGACAACAGCGCGTAACGGGAAATAGGAAACAGAGCGGATCAGCCGGTCTGAGTCAAACACTTCACCCTGAGTATAGTACCAGAATAGCGCCAGCATATGAACGTAGTCTGCACACGAGAAATGGGCAGAGCATACATGTCACTTATGCTGACAGTATTTTTGCCTGTAGGGCAGGAACTTCCAGGTTATAAAACCTCACGAATGTTGACGGGGAGGCCCAGCCCGCCGCCATACAAATACCATGATTAGAAATTCCGCTGGACCAGGCCCACGACGAGGCCATGCCTCTAGTGGAGTGGGCTCTGATGCCCAGAGGGCACTGCAGGTGTCTGGAGGCATAAGCTGCTGCTATTGCGTCCACTATCCACCTGGACAAGCTCTGCTTCGAGGCGGCAAGACCCTTGGTGCGTCCGCCGAAGGAAACAAAGAGCTGCTCTGAACGCCTGAAAGCGGCGGAGCGCGTGATGTAAACTCTCAGCGCCCGGACAGGGCATAGGAGGTTATCACTGTGCCCACTATCGGATGCTGGCAGAGCCGAGAGGGAAATGATTTGTGCCCTAAACGGGGTTCCAATCGCTTTGGGGATGTAACCGTGTCTCGGTCTGAGAATGACTTTCGAGTCATTCGGCCCGAACTCAAGACATGCAGGGCTAACAGATAGCGCGTGCAAATCACCCACTCGTTTGACTGAAGACAGAGCTATCAGAAAAAACGGTTTTAAGCGACAGATACTTTAGATCCGCGGATTCAAGCGGTTCAAAAGGAAAAGCCTCTAGGGCCGCTAGGACCAAGGACAGTCCCACGAGGGAACCGAGGGGGGCCGCGGGGGATTCATCCGTCTAGCTCGTCTGAGGAAGCGGATAATGAGCTCATTCCTTCCCATTGCCCGGCCGCGCGTCGTCTCAGCGAACGCTGCAATAGCGGCCACATATACTTTGAGCGTGGAAGGGGATCTGCCCTTTTCCAACAGCTCTTGTAAGAAGGAGAGCACCCGCGGTTACCCCGCATGTGCGCAGATCCAAGTTTTTAGTAGCGCACCATTTAGAAAACACCGACCATTTAGACGCGTAGAGCCGTCTCGTGGAGGGGGCTCTCGACTGTGTGATCGTGTTCACGACCCCTTCTGACAGGTCAACAGGTATCCGTTGATCACCCATGCATGCAGCAACCAGCGCTCTGGATGGGGATGCCAGATCGATCCACCGGCTTGGGAGAGGAGATCCTTTCTCACCGGGATCGGCCATGGGGGTGAGTGCGACAGCCTCACTAGCTCTGGGTACCAAGTTTGGTTTTCCCATCGCGTGGCTATAAGCAGCACTGAGTGGTGCGTTTCTCTGATCCTCGAAATGACCTGTGGCAACAGGGAGATCGGAGGAAAAGCATACAGCGGGAGGCTGGGCCATGTCTGGGACAGCGCGTCCTCGCTCTTCGAATAAAACTTCGGGCATTGAGCATTGTCTTTCGACGCAAAGAGGTCGATTTCTGCTCTGCCGAATAGGCGCCAGAGAAACTGGACTGTCTGGGGGTGCAGAGACCATTCTCCCGGGGGAATGTTGTCCCTGGACAGTCTGTCTGGACCGACATTCAGGTGGCCCGGCACGTGCGCGGCTCTCAGCGAGCCCAGCGAGCGGTAAGCCCACACGAGAATGCGTTCTGTCAGCCTGCACAGATTCCTGGATCTGACACCGCACTGTCGGTTCACATAGGATACCACGGACGTGTTGTCCGAGCGGACTAGCACATGGTGATCCCGTATGAATGGGAGGAAGCGCCTGAGCGCATTCTCGACCGCTATCATCTCCAAACAGTTTATGTGGAGGCATTTTTCCCGGTCTGACCATAGGCCAAAAGCCGGTTTGCCCTCGAACAGAGCGCCCCAGCCTGAGGTGGAAGCATCCGTCGAGATAACTTTGCGGTGTGAGATAGCTCCCATTGTCACTCCCCGCTGGTACCAGTCGGCCGCTAACCAGGGCTTCAGAGCTGAAACGCAGCTCTGAGACACTCTGATGCGAACACCGCCGGAAGCCCATGCTCATGCTCTGACGTTCTATAGCCCTTTTGCACAGAAGTGTAGCTATTTCTGCTCGAAGTAGATGTGCTACTTCCACATTCACTCTGGTCTCGATACGCGCTTGAAAGCGCGGAGTGCGGCGAGCGAACTGCAGAGTATAGCCCTGTTTTACTGTGCTTAGCACCCGTTCTGATGCGCCTGGAATAGCTTCCCACGCTTTTGCGTGTGCAGCCAGGGGCAGAATGGCCTCCGGGCTCCGATCGCCGCGCATCGCGGGCTCGAGAGTTCGAAACGGAGGGGCGCGCGCGGTGCGCGCGCTCTTGGTGCTTAGATACGGCGGATCGCACGCAGCGATAGCTGGCCGTTTTACACACAGTGTCCCGGTGGCTTTAGACGGGGAACATATAGTGTGAGGCGCGCGATGGTGGCGTTGGGGGCGAAAATGTTCGTTAGTATGTGTGAGCACTCGAGGACGGGCACAGGACTTACATTTCAGGGGCGGGTGCGGCGGGCGCGATCTTGGTGCTTAGATACGGCGGATCGCACGCAGCGATAGCTGGCCGTTTTACACACAGTGTCCCGGTGGCTTTGGACGGGGAACATATAGTGTGAGGCGCGACGCACGATGTCGGCGTCGGGGCGAAAATGTTAGTTAGTATGTGTGAGCGCTCGAGGGCGGGCACAGGACTTACATTCAAAACATGACCGGTCGTGCGAGGCCGTGTGACAGAGCGGGCAGTGAGTAGGTGTGGGCACGGAGAAGTGGACACGTGACCTACTTCTAACACTAAAGCGGCTTTTGCCTGCTTCATGAGAGTGGGCTCTGTGAGAGACACGGGATGTATAGTGCTTGTGTACAGGGGTGAGCACAGAAACGTGGGCACATTCACTGTACTAGAAACACATACGGCGTCAGCCGTGCAACCAGACATTATGCTCTTTTGAAATTTCTCTGGGTTGCCGTGAGAACGGCGGATGCGCGCAGGCGAGCGGGTAGATATACCGGCTCGTTGACTGCGAGGTAAACAGCTGCAGTAGCCGTGGCAACGGGGACTGACAGTCCGTGAAGCTTCGACGGTGGTCCAGCCGCAGAGCTGCGGGGCTTAACTGTCTTTTCTTCTCTCATGTTTAGACGCTCATAAATACTCGAGCACCCTGAGAAGGTGTGGTGCGAGAGGCGGGTTCGCTTTCTGTAAGTAAGAAAGACTGGCCGCGAGCTCGGAGAAGCAAGCAGCATAAATTTTTATCTGCCCCCGAGAGCTGGGATCGAACGAGGATGTCCCGCACGAAAGCGTATGATTCTGCCACTGAGCCACAGGGGCAAACACATTAGCTTTCAGTTAGCGCGAGCATATAAAAAGCGACCTCATGTGTCGCGTCGGCGTTTGTTTGCAGGCGTGCGTGTGTTTAAAACAGGCTCGTTTACTGCAATAGTAATATTTCCAGTCGCCTGAACTTAAGAGGGGACTGAGAAATGTGTGAGAATTGGCGGTTGTCCAGCCATAGCGAGACTAACACACTTTCTTCTCTTTTCGCCGGTGAGTGAGGCGCGCACGCTGAACGCTGCTCGTGACCGTCCGCTTCGTCATCCCTTGAACGGCGCAATCTGCGCGGCCCAACGAGGGAGAGAGCGGGCTTGCTTTCTGTATGTAAGAAAAACTGGCCGCGAGCTCGGAGAAGCGAACAGCATAAATTTTTAACTGCCGCGAGAGCGGGGACCAAACCCGGGTCTCTAGCTTGACAGTCTAGGATTCCGCCACTGAGCCACAGGGGAGAATACATTAGTACTCGGTTAGCGTCATCATGTCTTGTGACAGCGTTTGCTTGCAGGCGAGCGTGTATTTATAACAGGCTCGTATACTGCAATAGTAACAATTCCAGTCGCCTGAACTTAAGAGGGGACTGAGAAATGTGTGAGAAATGGAGGTTATAGTCCAGGCCACAGCGGGACGAAAACACTCTGTTCCCCTTTCACCTGTGAGTGACGCGCGAGGACGGAGTAGCTTTCTTGTAACGTAAAGAGAGCTCCAAGACCGTCCGCTCCTGCCATCCCTTGTGAGCGGCGCAGTTTGCGCGGCTCGAACAGAGGGAGAGGAAACTCGCTCCGAGACCGTCCGCTTCTGCCATCCCTTGTGAGCGGCGTAGTTGCACGGCTCGAACAGAGGGAGAGTACGGGTATCACATTCGCCTCATCTCCTGACGCGGCGGCGGCGCGGGCGAGAGCCGGCGGTTGAGCGGCCGGGAGGGAGAGAGAGCTCGAGGGAGAGGTTCCGGCGAGCTCCTCAGTCACAACAGTCTCCGGTGGTCGCTGCGAGCGGCGCTTCTTATTGCGCGGCCCGGCAGGGACAGGCGGAGCGACAGCTTGGTCGAAAGCTTCAAGTCGAGCCCGCAGGGTCGACATTGAAAGCTCTTCGCACTCGGAGAGTGCGGTGGCGGCGTGCCCGCGGCCCAGGCGGAGAGCGCAGAGAGGTGGCGGTCTCCGTTGCTGAGCGGGGCGCGGCACGAGCCACAGGAGCTCTTTAGACTACACACAGTAACAGTAATAATGTAAAGGATATGTCGCCGGATAGCGTAGCAGGCACGGATGGCTGAAGGCGGCGAAGATGGCCGGCTTCCTCAGGCGCTGTCCTAAGCTTGCTGGTCGCTGGTTTCAACGGCGGCGGCTCTCAAGATCCAGCGATGCGAAGAGCGTCGCTGAAGACAAGAAAATCAGAATTTTAGCCTGTGAGCGCTGAATATATACACGCTGGCCACACCCATTCTGACGGTTAGAAGGGTGTGGAGGGCGCAAAGCGCCCTCATTGGTTGCCGCGTTCAGAGCGCTCACCGATAGGCTTAAGCAGTTGCCACCGAGCAGCCAATGAGCATGCTTATACAGCCTGCCTAGGTCTGTCGGCTGCTGCACTGCGTTGACAATGAATACAAAATTAAGGATAATTTTTTGGCTTCAGATCTCGAAGAAAGAAGACTTTCCCGGTGCGTAAGCTAACCTTACGCAATACGAGAGACCTCTCGTAAGAGAACCCTTAATGCGCTCCGGCCTGTTCATTTGCACAACAACAGTGCCTTGTGGCTCAAGAATGCAAACCTTTGAATAGGTTCCAAGTAGTTACTGTATCAGTATCAGGCCCAATACTGAGCTCATGTACTCGTACTTGTAAAAATGCTCCGGTGTTGATCAGTAGCTGTCAGTGAGAGAGATCATTTTATTTGGCTGTACAGTTTAGGGAATCGGTGCAGAGGAATGAAAATGAATGTGACGAAAGCAAGCAAATGACAAAGTTAAGAAGCCACACACAGATTTTACATAATCTTATCTGAGTATTCTGATACACAAATATTTGTGTAATAACATGGTCATCTGGAATGAAGAAAGTAAAGATTTCCTCTCATGCAGGCATAGAAAATACATGCTAGCTGGCTGTGGTCTGTGCAGTGTTTTTGCAGTGTTTCAGAATCGACTCAAAAGAGCGATTAATTTGTGAATTGAGCATCACTCATGTCCAAAAAAAAAAAAAGAGACAGCGCGCTTGGAATAAACTACACATTTAACAAAATATTGCATTAAAATAAAGTAACAATAGGAACGTCGCCCAACGTAGCAAAGTAAAAGTACAGTTTTTTCATTAGAAATGTACTCGAATTAAAATAAAAGTACCATCATTTAAATCTACTCTTAGAAGTACAATTTTGTAAATGTAACAAAGTAAGACATATTGCTTGTCTATTTCTATAGCAACCAGCTTCTAACTGAAGCTTCTAAACTTTCACCCGCTTATCGGAAACTGTCGTTGGACCGATTGGAGAGGCCTTACACAGGTTTGCATAAAATTCTGTTTGTTTTCCACTGTCTATTTTCATACATTTTGAGGAAAACTGAATCTGTTTTTGAGTGAGAGGAGAAAATATACTGTATGCAGAAAACAGCATATGTCTGGTGTCTATATTTAGGCAGAATACACATAGATTTTTCTACAAATGTAATTCAAACGGATTGGTTCACATAAATTTAAACACAAATTTTCTTTCTTATTCTAAAATGAACTGCATTACCACATTAACTACAGTAAATCAAAGGCTATCACTAATATTTTAATCTATTGCCTATTTTTATTTTATAAGTGATGCACTATGATGCACAAATGTTACACTACTTGAAATTTAACAAAGGTTATTTTTATTCTAAGGAATAAAAAATGTCAAGAATTTTCAATATCAATATTCAAAATTCAACCTTGGTTTAAACTTTGAAAACATAACGGTTAAAATCAAGCATTTTACAAAATTGATGAACCCTGCATATACCGTGCTATGCATAAGTTTAGACACCCATGCTAAAGTTGACTAAAAAGAGGAATAAAAAAAATCATCTTTTGGAAATTGAACTTAATGCCTTAATTTAAAAAATTAGGAAAAATCCAACCTTTAAGGACACCAATTTTCTTTGTGAATGAATAATGTATCGATATCGATACGATACTATGCATCCTGATAAAGTTCCCTTGGCCTTTGGAATTAAAATAGCCCCACATCATCACATAGCCTTCACTATAACTAGAGATTGGCATGGGGTACTTTCCATAAGATCATCTCTCTATGCAAATCAAACTAGCTATTAGGCTAACTGAAATAAAACCATGCCAATCTCTAGGTATGGTGAAGGGTATGTGATGATGTGGGGCTATTTTAATTCCAAAGACCAAGGGACATTATCAGGATGCATAGTATCCTAAAAAAATAAATAAATAAAAATACTTAAAAATAAAAATATGCCTGCCTCTATGGGAATTTAACATAGGGGTGTCCAAACTTATGCACCCTGTATTTTAAGGAAGAACATTTATTTATTTACGATACATAATTCATTCACAAAGAAAATTGGTGTCCTTAAAGGATGTTTTTTTCCTATTTTTTTTTAATTAAGGCATTAAGTTCAGTTTCCAAAAGATGATTTTTTTATTCCTCTTTTTAGTCAACTTAAGTATGGGTGTCTAAACTTATGCATAGCATATCTGGGGCATCATGAAATAATTAAAGAAATGTACATTTTTGGTAGTAATTTAAGTAATTGGGCACACATTCAGCGGTGCACAAGGAAGGACTACAAAACCTCTTGCATCTTAGCTTTAATCCACATTGAAAAATATGCAATGCATTAAGAAAATAATTTTGTCATTATACATCATCACCAGTGGGCGGTAGATAGGTTGGTCAGGCTGAGCTAGACACTGTATAAATGAAAGGACAGTAAGGAGAAAAGAACAAACTAGTAACAGGAGGAGATTCACTCATGGCCTATGAGACAGAGGATCATGAGACTCAATACTGCTTTCCTGCAATCAACTCATCATGTATCAAGGGGAAACGCTCCAGACATGAATACAATATCATTTACCTGCTCATATCATTGCTGTCAGCATGGACTGTGTTTCTGAACCTGCTGGTGATCATCTCCATCTCTCACTTCAAGAAGCTTCACACTCCCACAAACCTGATTATTCTCTCTCTGGCTGTGACCGACCTGCTTACTGGACTTATTGTGATACCCATAGAGGGCATCAAGCAAACTGAGATGTGTTGGTACTTTGGAGACACTTATTGCGGATTGTTTATAATTATCGTTAGGTTGCTCCTTTCTACATCTCTCAGTAATTTAGTTTTAATTGCTGTTGATCGTTATGTGGCTGTGTGTCACCCATTACTGTACCCACAGAAAATAACCATAACTAAAACTTTAATAAGCATCTGTCTCTGCTGGTTTTGCTGTTTAGGTTACAACATTGGTTGTGTAACTAGTATCGGATATTTTAAAATATCATACAAAACATGTTATGGTCAGTGCATGGTTATGAATAGTCTTGCTTGGACATTCACTAATTTTACCTGTTTCTTCCTATTTCCTTGTGTTGTGATCATTACTGTATATTTGAGGATATTTTATGTTGTACAATGTCAAGTGAAAGTTATAAACTCTCTGATGAAAGTTGGTAAATGTGAAATGGAAAGCTCAGTAAGGAGGAAATCTGAGAGTAAAGCTGCTCTGACATTAGGAATCATTGTGACAGTTTATCTGCTGTGCTGGATTCCATTCTATATCTGTTCTCTAATTGAAACCACTGCAATTTCTTCCACTACAATGACATTTCTAACATGGACTTTGTTTATTAGCTGTGGTCTAAATCCTCTTATCTATGCTTTATTTTACCACTGGTTTAGAATATCAGTTAAACACATCTTGACTCTTAAAATATTTCAGCCAGCATCCTCTCTGATGGAAATCTTTACAGATTATCATTCATGATTGTGGTGGTGGAGGATTTATTTATTTAATTTTTTGCACTTAAAGCACAACCTCTGTTTTCCATCCACAAAAAAATGCACAAATACAACACGTGATTTCAGGAGTTGCTAGGCCGTTCACTTTCCATTCACTTTCAGTGTCCAGAAAAAAAAGATGCAATGAACAGAAATGGTGACTGAGGCTGCCAATATCTCTTCTGTGTTCTAAGAAAGTATCACATGTATTCTTCACAGAGAATTGATCCCAAAGTCCAATTAGAAAGTAAATCCAACATGTAAACAGTGTGAGAGAAATATTTCTTATAAATGCATAAATGTATTTAATTAAATACTGAAAAGTATCAGTACAAAATAGTTCAGTATAGTAAAAATTGACTGCTTTAACCAGTTTATGTGTTTTATGTATTTGAATGCTTATTAAAGTATGAAAACATTACATAATCTGCATGCTAGCATCAAACTCTTTAAAAATCAAATGAGTAGTCTCCTGTGCTCTTCGCATGAAGAGCGGCTGCTTATGTAGGCTGGTATACATAGTGTCTTAATTACATATGTATAAAAGCATCACATGTACACTGAACAAAATTATAAACGCATCACTTTTATTTTTGCCCCCATTTTTCATGAGCTGAACTCAAAGAACTAAGACTTTTTCTATGTACACAAAAGGCCTATTTCTCTCAAATAATGTTCACAAATCTGTCTAAATCTGTGTTAGTGAGCACTTCTCCTTTGCAGAGATAATCCATCCACCTCACAGATGTGGCATATCAAGATGCTGATTAGACAGCATGATTATTGCACAGGTGTGCCTTAGGCTGGCCACAATAAAAGGCCACTTTAAAATGTGCAGTTTTATCACACAGCACAATGTCATAGATGTCGCAAGTTTTGAGAGAGCGTGCAATTTTCATGCTGACTGCAGGAATGTCCACCAGAGCTGTTTCCCGTGAACTGAATGTTCATTTCTCTACCATAAGCCGTTTCCATGCGTTTCAGTGAATTTGGCAGTACATCCAACCAGCCTCATAACCGCAGGCCACGTGTAACCACACCAGCCCAGGACTTCCACATCCTCATGATGAGAGGATCATGAGACTCAATACTGCTTTCCTGCCTTCCTGCCATCAACTCATCGTGTATCAAGGGAAAAAGCTCTAGACATGAATACAGTATCATGGATGTGTTTTTTTATTGCTGTATAAGTATGACAACATATTCAAGCTTTCAAGATAAAGCCAAGCACAAATTATATATTTAGCAGATAAACGCTGAACTTAATATATACGATAATTATTCACCACATGATGTCAAATACATTAGACAACTCACAATGCTTGTCTTGTTGTCAATAACTCCGCCTCTCACTTCCGGTTCTGTGGCTGGGGTTCTGAAACTGGTGGTGCTGAGGGTCTGCAGCGGGATATGTCTCTAATGAATGAATGGCTCGATGACTCACTCATAAAGACAGTGACTTACCACCACCTACTGGAGATTTCAATTTAACATTAAAAAGTTTCACTTCATTTTTACCATCATTGCATATTTATTGAACATTGATTTATTTAAAGCATTATTTATTTTATAAAGGTAAAAAAAAAATGAACTGGAAAAATCAATTACAGGGGGCAAATATTGTCCCTTAATAGAAAAGGTGTGACTGCAGTCTAAGTGGAAGAGAGGGGACAGAATATAGTTAAAAGGGGGTATGTCACTCTAAAAAGAAATTGGAGAACCACTGAACTAAGGAAAAGGGATATGTAGAATTGCACAAAATGCTACTGCAAAAGAGTGCAATGTGAATACAGCCTGTGACCTTAATTTAAATTTCTCATAAGATTAACTGAATTGGCCTCGAGAGAAAAATTATAATGACATTTTTAGTCTAAAGACTACATATAAATAGCTACCAAAATTAATGTCGGTAACTGCAGTTTGACTAAAAGTAATGACTAAAGTTGACAAAAAATGCAATAACTTTTCTTCAACTAAAACTAGACTAAAACTAATGTGCAGCATCCACCTGGATGATGTGACAGCAGGCATATTGTGCCAGAACGCCCACCACACATCAGCTTACTGGTAGAGAGGAGACAGTGATAAAGCCAATCAGTATACAGTATGGGGATGATTAGGAGGCCATGATGGACAGAGGCCAAGAGGCAAATTTGGCCAGGATGCCGGGGTTACACCCCTACTTTTTTTCGAAGGACATCCTGGTATTTTTAATGACCACAGAGAGTCAGGACCTCGGTTTAACATCTCATCCGAAGGACATAATAAAGGTATATTTAAGCAATGTATTATTACACTGCAATAAAGGTATAATTACATTGCAATAAAGGTATAATTACACATTTATTATTACACTGTAATAAAGTTATAATTACACAATGTATTATTACACTGTAATAAAAGTATAATTAGATATTTATTATAAAATTGTAATAAAGGTATAATTACACAATGCATTATTACACTGTAATACATGTATACTTACACTGTAATAAAGTTATAATTACACATTCATTATTACATCATAATAAAGGCATTGTTACACAATGTATTATTACACTGTAATCACTGATCTATATAGAATGACATTATATAATTAATTATAATACATTAATATAATATAATATAATATAATATAATATATAATATATAATGTCATTATATAGATCAGTGACTGTAATACATGTATAATTACACTGTAATAAAGTTATAATCACACATTTATTATTACACTGTAATAACTTTATTATTAGACTGTAAACAGAGGACTTCAGTGGTAGCAACTCGATCGCTCTAGCTGTTTGCGGGTTTCCTTGGTAACGTAGCTGTTACGCTTAGAATTGTGACAGTTTTCCCTTAATGACTGTGGGCGGGGTGCTGAACCAGGGAACGCAGAGATTAATGCATTATGACGTCTGATAATTCCATGTAGCCTGGATGTCTCTGTGTAGTCTTGCTAATTATTCAATATCATATGCCATGTAGTTGCCAGGAGATGAAAAATAATTCAAGTGGAATAAAAATATTTGGTGATGAACGAGACAGAGCTGAGCTCCGGCAGGGTGTGTTGTGGACCTGTGGACCTGGCCTAATTTTACCTCTGATTAGAGTGTATTTATACCTTTATTACAGAGTAATAATACATTGTGTAATTATACCTTTATTACAGTGTAATAATACATTGTGTCATTATGCCTTTATTACAGTGTAATAATACATTGTGTTATTATACCTTTATTACAGTGTAATGATACATTGTGCTATTATACCTTTATTACAATGTAATAATACATTGTGTAATTATACATTTATCACAGTGTAATAATACAGTGTGTAATAATACATTTATCACAGTGTAATAATACATTGTGTCATTATGCCTTTATTACAGTGTAATAATACAGTACATTGTGGTATTATGCCTTTATTACAGTGCCATAATACATTGTGCTATTATACCTTTATTGCAGTGTAATAATACATTGTGTTATTATACATTTATTACAATGTAATACATTGTGAAATTATACTTTCATTAAAATATAATTCATTGTGAAATTATACCTTTATTACAGTGTAATAATACACTGTGCTATTATACCTTTATTACAGTGTAATAACACATTGTGGTATTATACCTTTATTACAGTGTAATGATACATTGTCTTATACCTTTATTACAATGTAATAATACACTGTGTTATTATACCTTTATTACAGTGTAATAAGACATTGTCTTATAATACCTTTATTACAGTGTAATAATACATTGTGTTATTATACATTTATTACAATGTAATAATATGTGTTATTAAACCTTTATTACAGTATAATAATACATTGTGAAATTATACCTTTATTACAATGTAATAATACATTGTGTAATTATACATTTATTACAATGTAATAATACATTGTGCTATTATACATTTATCACAGTGTAATAATACATTGTATAATTATGCCTTCATTACAGTGCCATAATACATTGTGTAATTATACCTTTATTACAGTGTAATAATACATTGTGAAATAATACCTTTATTACAATGTAATAATACATTGTGTAATTATACATTTATTACAATGTAATAATACATTGTGCTATTATACATTTATCACAGTGTAATAATACATTGTATAATTATACCTTCATTACAGTGCCATAATACATTGTGTAATTATACCTTTTATTACAGTGTAATAATACATTGTGTCATTATGCCTTTATTACAGTGCCATAATACATTGTCAGGGTTTCCGCGGGGTTGTAAAAGGTAGTAAAAGGTAGTAAATTAAATTATGCCAAATTAAGGCCAGTAAAAAGTAGTAAAAAGTAGTAAACGTCATCTGACGAGGTAGTAAATTTTCGAAGCCCCATCTCTATATCATGGGTGTCCAAACTACGGCCCGCGGGCCGCAGTTCCAGTTTTTATTGGCCCGCAGCCAGGGTCCGAAATTAACACCCGCCAAGCGCCAAGTGCGGTTAGATTTTCCGTTTGGCGAGTAAATCTCAAAAGGCTATCCGCCACACTGGCGGGTGAATGTTCATCATACCAAAATAGTAATAAAAAAATATTACAATTGCCTTTTGTAATGTTATGATGCCTGGACATTGTTTCAAATCTCCTGCGAATCTAGAGCGAGCGAGCAAGCAAAAGCGCGCATGCAAACCGTGTAGTAGCGAGCGCACGGCAGAGAGGGAGAGACCTTGCGTCTCTCTCTCTCTCTCTCTCTCTCTCTCGCTCTCTCTATCTCTCTCACAGTGGTGACGCGTTCATATAAACGGCACCTAAACGCTGTAAAAAAAAATATTATGACATTTTAATTGTTTATTAATAAACAAGTGTTTCTGTGTCAGCTGCAAAGATGAAGTTGACACTGACTCGCGATCTTCGCAGTAGTGAACGCGCCGAATAAAAATGCATTTCTTACGGATTAGCCTATAGCCTATTTTATTTAGTTTTGAATGGTTCTGTTTAAAAGTAGAAATTTCAAGCTTTCTGTAGATAATAGATATAGGATATTTCTAATTTGTTTAGGTCTGTGAGGCGAGTAGCCTAGACTACCTATACGCTGAGTTTCGGTTCATGTCTGAACGTGTTGTGATTATACAAAATAATGAAACATGGATTAAAATAAGATAAAATTAATACAAAACGAAATTCGTTTCAAAGAGAGGCTTTGTGTTTTCTGTTTGATGTCTCTGTGAAAGTTTTAAAAGCATCCTTAATGGAGAACGAACGGTTAGGCTACATAACATGTTTTTTTCCTCAAATGCAAACAAGAAATAAAAGACAAAATACTTTTTAAAAAGACAAACCATCAATTTTTTGGGGAAAAAATATGGATTTATAGCTTTTGAAAAAAAATCTGGATGGATTTATAGCGTTTTGAAAAAAAAATCTGGATGGAAAGATATTTCATGTCTTGTCACTTTACTTAACACTTAACACTGCTACAGTTGAAGTTTGAAGCCGTGTTGGTAGTAAACATTTTGTGATGGTAGTAAAATAGGTGGTAAAAAGGTAGTAAATTCAATTTAAGAATCTCTGTATAAACCCTGATTGTGTAATTATACCTTTATTACAGTGTAATAATACATTGTGTCATTATGCCTTTATTACAGTGCCATAAAACATTGTGCCATTATGCCTTTATTACAGTGCCATAATACATTGTGTAATTATACCTTTATTACAGTGTAATAATACATTGTGTCATTATGCCTTTATTACAGTGCCATAATACATTGTGTAATTATACCTTTATTACAGTGTAATAATACATTGTGTTATTATACCTTTGTTACAATGTAATAATACATTGTGTAATTATACATTTATCAAAGTGTAATAATACATTGTGTCATTATGCCTTTATTACAGTGTAATAATACATTGTGTTATTATACATTTATTACAATGTAATATTACATTGTGAAATTATACTTTTATTAAAATATAATAATTCATTGTGAAATTATACCTCTATTACAGTGTAATAATACACTGTGCTATTATAACTTTATTAGAGTGTAATAACACATTGTGGTATTATACCTTTATTACAGTGTAATAATACATTGTGCTATTATACCTTTATTACAGTGTAATAATACATGGTGGTATTATACATTTATTACAATGTAATAATACATTGTGAAATTATACTTTTATTAAAATATAATTATTTGTGAAATTATACCTTTATTACAATGTAATAATACATTGTGTAATTATACCTTTATTACAGTGTAAAAATGCATTGTGTTATTATACATTTATTACAATATAATAATACATTGTGAAATTATACCTTTATGACAATGTAATACATTGTGAAATTATACCTTTATTACAATGTAATAATACATTGTGCTATTATACCTTTATTACAGTGTAATAATACATTGTGTTATTATACCTTTATTACAGTGTAATAATACATTGTGTTATTATACCTTTATTACAGTGTAATAATACATTCTTATTATACATTTATTACAGTCCTATAATACATTGTGTAATTCTACCTTTTTACAGTGCCATAATACATTGTGGTATTATACCTTTATTACAGTGTAATAATACATTGTGTTATTATACATTTATTACAATGTAATAATGCATTGTGTTATTATACCTTTATTACAGTGTAATGATACATTGTCTTATAATACCTTTATTACAGTGTAATAATACATTGTCTTATAATACCTTTATTACAGTGTAATAATACATTGTGTTATTATACATTTATTACAAAGTAATAATACATTGTCTTATAATACCTTTATTACAGTGTAATAATACATTGTGTTATTATACATGTATTACAATGTAATAATACATTGTGTAATTATACCTTTATTACAGTGTAATAATAAATTGTGTTATTATACATTTATTACAATGTAATAATACATTGTGTTATTATACCTTTATTACAGTGTAATAATACATTGTCTTATAATACCTTTATTACAGTGTAATAATACATTGTGTTATTATACATTTATTACAGTATAATAATACATTGTCTTATAATAACTTTATTACAATGTACTAATACATTGTGAAATTATACCTTTATTACAATGTAATAATATATTGTGCTATTATACCTTTATGACAATGAAATACATTGTGCTATTATACATTTATCACAGTGTAATAATAAATTGTGTAATTATACCTTCATTACAGTGCCATAATACATTGTGTAATTATACCTTTATCACAGTGTAATAATACACTGTGCTATTATACCTTTATTACAGTGTAATAACACATTGTGGTATTATACCTTTATTACAGTGTAATGATGCATGTCTTATACCTTTATTACAGTGTAATAATACATTGGGTTATTATACATTTATTACAGTGTAATAATACATTGTGTTATTATAAATTTATTACAGTCCCATGATACATTGTGTTATTCTACCTTTTTACAGTGCCATAATACATTGTGAAATTATACCTTTATTACAGTGTAATAATACACTGTGCTATTATACCTTTATTACAGTATAATAACACATTGTGGTATTATACCTTTATTACAGTGTAATGATACATTTTCTTATTATACCTTTATTACAGTGTAATAATACATTCTTATTATACATTTATTACAGTCCCATAATACATTGTGTGATTCTACCTTTTTACAGTGCCATAATACTTTGTGAAATTATACCTTTATTACAGTGTAATAATATACTGTGCTATTATACCTTTATTACAGTGTAATAACACTTTGTGGTATTATACCTTTATTACAGTGTAATAATACATTGTGTTATTATACATTTATTACAATGTAATAATACATTGTGTTATTATACATTTATTACAATGTAATAATACACTGTGCTATTATACCTTTATTACAGTGTAATAACACATTGTGGTATTATACCTTTATTACAGTGTAATGATACATTGTCTTATTATACCTTTATTACAGTGTAATAATAAACTGTGTTATTATACCTTTATTACAGTGTAATAATACATTGTCTTATAATACCTTTATTACAGTGTAATAATACATTGTGTTATTATACATTTATTACAATGTAATAATACATTGTGTTATTATACCTTTATTACAGTGTAATAATACACTCTGCTATTATACCTTTATTACAATGTAATAACACATTGTGGTATTATACCTTTATTACAGTCTAATAATACATTGTGTTATTATACATTTATTACAATGTAATAATACATTTTCTTATAACACATTTATTACAGTGCAATAATACACTGTGTTATTATACATTTATTACAATGTAATAATAGATTGTGTTATTATACCTTTATTACAGTGTAATGATACATTGTCTTATAATACCTTTATTACAGTGTAATAATACATTGTCTTATAATACCTTTATTACAGTGTAATAATACATTGTGTTATTATACATTTATTACAATGTGATAATACATTGTCTTATAATACCTTTATTACAGTGTAATAATACATTGTCTTATGTCTTATAATACCTTTATTACAGTGTAATAATACATTGTGTTATTATACATTTATTACAATGTAATAATACATTGTGAAATTATACCTTTATTACAATGTAATAATACATTGTGGTATAATACCTTTATGACAATGAAATACATTGTGCTATTATATATTTATCACAGTGTAATAATACATTGTGTAATTATAGCTTCATTACAGTGCCATATTACATTGTGTAATTATACCTTTATTACAGTGTAATAATACACTGTGCTATTATACCTTTATTACAGTGTAATAACACATTGTGGTATTATACCTTTATTACAGTGTAATGATACATTGTCTTATTATACCTTTATTACAGTGTAATAATAAACTGTGTTATTATACCTTTATTACAGTGTAATAATACATTGTCTTATAATACCTTTATTACAGTGTAATAATACATTGTGTTATTTTACCTTTATTACAGTATAATAATACATTGGGCCGTCAAAACCCAACCACCTCCTCCAAGTGGCGTCGGCTGGTAGAGAGGACCCTTGGACACTTGGACACTCGGCTAACGGTGGCTCTGGTCTCAGCGACAGGTGATGCGACACACCGGCTGGGTTCCCTTGGTCGCATCAAATGGCAGTTGCAACCAAACAATTATCCGATCAAGCTAGGGCGTCCCCCTTAGGCGACGCCCGTCATTTTCGCCCGGATGGCGTGGGAAATGGACGAGGGCTACCTGTCCATGGACGAGACAGGTCAAAGAAGCTAGTCCATCGAATCCGATTAGCCACCATCAATATTGGCACCCTGACCGGTCGCAGCCGTGAACTAGCTGACACCCTCAAGACTCGACGCATTGACATCGCGTGTATCCAGGAGACCAAATGGAAAGGGAGCAAGGCAAGGGATATTGGAGAAGGTTACAAACTCATCTACCACGGTGCCAAATCAAACCAAAATGGGGTCGGAGTGGTCATCTGCCAGCAGCTTCGAGACAATGTCGTCGAAGTCAACAACATCTCTGATCGTATCATCTCAGTCAAGATGATATCCAGCAAAACCACCCTCAGAATTGTCTCGTGTTACGCCCCCCAAGTAGGTTGCCCTGACCAGGTGAAGGACGAGTTTTGGGAGAGCCTCGACGCGCACCTTCGGACGGTTGCCCCAGAAGAGTACATCCTAGTAGGAGGAGACCTCAATGGCCATGTTGGCAATGACCGCCAAGGCTACAAACAAGTACACGGTGGCCAAGGACTTGGCCCACGCAACAACGAGGGAGCCCGCATCCTAGATTGCGCCGAAGCCCACGATCTTGTCGTAGCCAATACCTTCTTCAGGAAAAGACCCAACCACCTGGCCACCTACATCAGCGGCGGTCATGCAACCCAGATCGACTACTGGATGCTCCGACGCCGCGACCTGAAGTTGGCACTCGATGCCAAGGTGATCCCCTCAGAGAGTATTGGCCCTCAACATCGGCCACTCATCCTTGACTTCCGACTGGACCTATTCCGGAAACCTCGAGCAAGAACCACAGGACCCGAGCACGTAAAATGGTGGAAAATACCAGAACACAAGCAAATGCTCAAGGTGGCACTTGAATCACTCAACATCAACCTGGATCAACCAATCGAGGAACTCTGGGACGATGTTACCCACCAGATACACGCCACTGCCACTGAGATTCTCGGCTCGACGAAACCCGGGCGGCGATACATGGACAAGCAAGTCTGGTGGTGGGGTGAGGACGTCCAGATGGCAATCAAAGATAAGAAAATGGCATACAAGCTATGGCATCGTACACGCCTGGACGCCGACCTCCAAAATTACCGATCCCTCAAATCGGCTGCAAAACGAGCGGTGGCCAAGGCGAGGGCCAGACACTGCGATGACCTGTATGAGAAGCTTGGCACTCCTGAAGGAGAGAAGATGATCTACCGTCTCGCGAACTCACGACATAAATCGACCCAAGCCATTGGCCAAGTGGTGCACATCAAGAACACCAATGGGCAAGTGTTGCGCGACCCTTCTGCCATACTCGCACGTTGGAACGAGTACTTCACCACCATGTCCAACGAGGAATTCCCGCATCCACCTATTCCTAGCTCCGATCCCACCAATGGACCAGTACCTCCAATTTCCACTTCCGAGGTGACGAGAGCCGTGAAGAAAATGAAGAATGGTAAAGCTACTGGGCCTGATGACATCCCAGCTGACGTCTGGAGGATGATGGGACAGCGTGGCACTGACATCCTGACCGCCCTGTTCAATAAGATCATAGACAACAACAAAGCACCGAAAGCCTGGACGACCAGCACCACTGTGCCAATCTGGAAGGGCAAGGGCGACGTATCCGAATGTAAGAACTACCGCCCGATTCGACTGCTGTGCCACGCCATGAAGATCTTTGAACGCGTGTTGGATAACCGCCTACGCAGCATCATCAACATCAGCCCTAACCAATGCGGTTTCGTCAAAGGAAGTGGAACCACAGACGCCATCCATGCTGCCCGCCTGCTAATGGAGAAGCACCGGGAGAAGAACAAGCCCGTCCGCATGGTCTTCCTCGACCTAGAGAAGGCATTCGACCGTGTCCCCCATGCGCTCATCTGGGCCTCCCTCCGTGCCCGCCATGTCCCTGAGGCATATATCAACTGGGTCCAAATCCTCTACAAAGACGTCAGGAGTGTGATCCGCTGTCCCGCCGGGATATCGCCACCATTCGCCATCAATGTGGGAGTTCACCAAGGATCTGCCCTTTCGCCATTGCTCTTCATCACTTGCATGGACGTGGCGACGGCAGACCTGCAGACCCCTCACCCTTGGTCCCTACTCTACGCGGACGATGTATTCCTTGCGGGTAACGAGCAGCAAGAACTTCAAGACCGCACACAAAGGTGGAAGGACTGCTTGGACCAGAATGGCCTACGACTCAACATTGAAAAAACGGTATACATGGAAAGTGACCCCCAGACGCCCGATACCATCAACATCGACGGAGTGGGCCTGAAGAAGGCCACCCAATTTAAATATCTTGGCTCCATCCTCTTGGCTGACGGCGACAGCATCTTGGATGCCAGATCCCGGGTCAATGCGGCATGGCTCAAATGGCGCCAGGTCACTGGCGTCTTCTGCGACAAACGAATGCCCAAATACCTTAAGGCAAAGATTTACAAGACAGTCGTCCGCCCTGTTGCCCTCTATGGATCCGAATGCTGGCCTGCGTCCACCAAGCATGAACAGGTCCTACACGTGATGGAAATGCGAATGCTTAGATGGACACTGGGACTGACCCGATGGGACCAAGTAATGAATGAGGATGTCAGGAAGACTATGGGAGTGACACCGATCACGGAGAAGATGCGAGAGGCGCGTCTCCGATGGTATGGCCATGTAGTCCGAAGCGAGGAAGAGTCAGTTGCCAAGCGGGCCATGCGACTCAACCCTGAAGGGAAGCGACCCAGAGGAAGACCAAAGAAGCGGTGGATGGACCGGATAAAGGAAGATATGAAGCTCGTCAACGCCGCCCCTGAAGACGCCCTTGACAGAAAGAAATGGAGAGCAACCTGCCGAAAAGCGGACCCCGTCTTGCCACGGGACAAACGCTAGGAGAGAGAGACAGTATAATAATACATTGTGCTATTATACCTTTTTACAATGTAATAATACATTGTGAAATTATACCTTTATGACAATGTAATACATTGTGAAATTACACCTTTATTACAATGTAATAATACATTGTGCTATTATACCTTTATGTCAATGTAATATATTGTGAAATTATACATTTATCACAGTATAATAATACATTGTGTAGTATACCTTTATTACAGTGTAATAACACATTGTGGTATTATACCTTTATTACAGTGTAATAATAAATTGTGAAATTATACCTTTATTACAGTGTAATAATACATTGTCTTATAATACCTTTATTACAGTGTAATAATACATTGTGTAATTATACCTTTATTACAGTGTAATAATACATTGTGTTATTATACATTTATTACAATGTAATAATACATTGTGTTATTATACCTTTATTACAGTGTAATAATACATTCTTATTATACATTTATTACAGTCCCATAATACATTGTGTAATTCTACCTTTTTACAGTGCCATAACACATTGTGAAATTATACCTTTATTACAGTGTAATGACACATTGTGGTATTATACCTTTATTACAGTGTAATAATACATTGTCTTATTATACATTTAATACAGTGTAATAATACATTGTGTTATTATACATTTATTACAATGTAATAATACATTGTGTTATTATACCTTTATTACAGTGTAATAATACATTCTTATTATACATTTATTGCAGTCCCATAATACATTGTGTAATTCTACCTTTTTACAGTGCCATAATACATTGTGAAATTATACCTTTATTGCAGTGTAATAATAGCTGGGTTTCAGTCACGTGATTATTATGACGCGCGAAGGCGGGGCGATCTCAGATGGAGGGCAGGAAGTAAACATGGAGAATACGTCTATGGAGGAAACCGTTGCGGAGTGTCCGTATTGTACATTTATCCGATTTTTTTGACCGTCCGTTTACACATTCTTTCAACTCTAACGTTAACCCATATCCGATTCATGTGTTTACACTTGCCATACTATCTGAAACATCGCGCATGCTTAAACGGTTAAATTCTCTTGCACAGATGGGCGGACGCGAAATATGCTGGATGCTCTGCGATATATGCGTAGTTCGCCAAACATCATCATGATTATGAGGCGAAGGAGGACGAAAAGTGCCATCATTGCACATATGCTTCAGTTATTATGTGTGAAAGAGATCTCAGGACTGGTGGGAGCATATTGTGTTTAAATATTGGCTTTAACCGCGGAGACATTGTCTAACGTAATCAGTGGCGCCTCCAGAAATTTTTCATGGGGGTGGCCAGATGGGGCCACTTAAAATCTTGGGGTGGCACACCAAAACTATAAACCATAATTTCAGAATTTTTTTCTACTGTTGTAGTAAACCGGCCTGTAGAAAACTATCAGAAAGACTTAAGGAAACTCCTACTGATATACTATATGATGGTTTATTGTGTTATATTTAATGTTACTAATGATATAATATGCATAGACTAATAACAGTACAGTTAACATTTTGAGTTGCACAACAATTCTGTTTTATTTTGCAATTATATTTGGCATAAGGTGTACATTTATTGCAAACAAAACAGTTACTGGGGAAAAGCAGATACTGGCAGATACAAATATATTATATTTATATATTAATGTCAAGAATTCAGAAGTGTATATATTTATATAGCCTACACTACAAAAAAATAATATACAATTAAATTATGCTTATTTTAAATGTATTGAGCAGGCTAGGTATAAAAAATATAGGCTTTTAATAATCTTTCAGTGCGCAAAACCATGATAATATGAAATGCTTCAAAACAGAGCGCACAAAGCGCGTATGCGCATCGCGGGCGCATAATGATGTGCTCAAAGCAACATGGAGTCACAGTGTGCAGCGCTGCGCTGAACAAGTGAGCATTTAAAAGTTCACGGCACAAAGCAAAGAAATGTCGAGCACACAAATCCTAGTGTCTATCTGTCCAACAGTTTATTGATCATTTGTTTCACAGTTTTAAATTCCAGTTATTGTGCGTTTGATGCCGATTCATAGTCCTTGTGATGTGTGTGATCTAACAAGCACACGGTAGTGAGTCGTTTAAAAATAGCAACAAACTCCAACAAAATAAAGTCATTTTATGCAAATCCACAACCTTTTATCTACAGATAATGCATTATAATGTGAATATATCATATTGGAGAGTTTTACCGTGCATCCAACCGGAAGAGGCGCGCGCGCTGTTTGAATACTGAATGGAGAATGATTGACCGCCACAGAGTAGGGAAAACGAGTTTCTGCATACTTTAATGATGTAAATAGACTTCTGTCCCTCACATTAAGCTATGGAATGACTTCAGATGACTTTGTCACCCAAACTGACACGGTAGTCTTTTTCGTCTTCTTTCTTAACTTCTTTTGAAATTGTTGACCGACGGGCACGCGCTGAGCTGTTGCTGTCTGAGCGCGCAACAGCGGCATTGACGGAGGGGCGGGGGAGTACTGGCTACTGTGTGCGATCGAAGGTCTAGAGCGGCCTGCCTGCCTGGCTGTGCATTAGGGATAAAATGCATAACTGATGCTACTACAATTTATACTGGCCAGCGGGGTGGCCAGTGGGGTGGCCAGGAGTCGGCCAAGGGTGGCCACGGCCACCCCTGGCCACCCCCTGGTGGCGCCATTGAACGTAATGCCTTGCGATCTGCCTGTTTACATGACAGTCGCAGTGGCAAATATCCGATTTATTTCCACATATGAATGAGGCCTGAAACCGATCTCGAAATATCCGAATGCATGCGTTTTTTTTCCCTGTTTACACTGTCATAAAACACATCCAATCTGTCTCACATAAGAGCAAAAAATCGGAATTGGATCACATTTCACTGACAGTGTAAACGAGGTAAATGAGCATTTAACGACAACCTAATGCTATATAAACACAGACACAAAAAACACGTTGGCTAGCTAACATACCTCCGACGAAGTGATCGTTGCAGACTCGGGCATTAACAGACTCTGCTCCTCCCGACCGCAGACGTAGCTTGCGTTAAAAATCCACTTTTTACGGCATTGTTCTGTGAGCTTTTTACATTTCTCACCTTTATGAGTGACAATCTTAGGTACTCTATAAAAACCCTTTCCATTTTCTCAATTAGAACGATTGGAGCAGCCGTAAACTACACAATACACTGGCATTTTTTCAGACAGCAGATTCAGCTATTTCACTTCCTGCCCTCCATCTGAGTTTCGCGCTCTCGCAATGCAGCTGCGTGACGTCATGTGAAAACAACCTATACACTGTGCTATTATACCTTTATTACAGTGTAATAACACATTGTGGTATTATACCTTTATTACAGTGTAATAATACATTGTCTTATTATACATTTAATACAGTGTAATAACACATTGTGGTATTATACCTTTATTACAGTGTAATGATGCATTGTCTTATACCAGGGGTTCCCAAACTTTTCCATGCCAAGGCCCCCCAAATACCACTAGGTTCTGGCCAAGGCCCCCCTTACGGCACATGTAGAAATAAATAAATAAAACATCTAGGTGAACATCAGATTATGTGATGGTGTTTGATACCAGCCAATCAGAAAGATTATAGAGATGCACCGATGACAATTTTCAAGGCAGATTCCGATTTTTCATTTAGTTTGACCTGCCGATACAGATTTTAGCCGATTCTGATTTCATTTTATATATATATATATATATATATATATATATATATATATATATATATATATATATATATATATATATATATAGAAAATAAATGTTATATATATATATATATATACAGTACCAGTCAAAAGTTTGGAAACATTACTATTTTTAATGTTTTTGAAAGAAGTCTCTTATGCTCATCAAACCTGCAGTAAAAAATATATATATATATATATATATATTAAAAAACAGTAATATTATGAAATATTATTACAATTTTAAATAATGGTTCTCTTTTTTAATATACTTTAAAATGTAATTTATTTTTGTGATGCAAAGCTGAATCTTCATCAGCACGTACTCCAGTCTTTGGTGTCTTATGATCCTTCAGAAATCATTATAATATGATGATTTATGATCAATGTTGGAAACAGTTGTGCTGCTTAATATTTTTTTTTATAACCTGAGATACTTTTTTCAGGATTATTTGATGAATAAAAAGTTAAAAAGAACTGTATTTATTTAGAATAGAAATCTTTTGTAACAATATACACTACCGTTCAAAAGTTTGGGAACAATAACTATTTTTTTTTAAAGAAATTAGTACTTTAATTCAACAAGGATGCGTTAAATTGATAAAAGGTGATGGTAACGATTTATATTGTTAGAAATGTTTTTATTTTGAATAAATGCTGTTTTTATGAATAAATGCTGTTAACGTTTTACTCATCAATGAATCCTGAAAAAAGTATTCCAAAAAAAATATATTAAACAGCACAACTGTTTCCATCATTGATAATAACTGAGTATCAAATCATCATATTAGAATGATTTCTGAAGGATCATAAGACACCAAAGACTGGAGTACTTGCTGATGAAAATTCAGCTTTGCATCACAAAAATAAATTACATTTTAAAATATATTAAAAAAGAGAACCATTATTTTAAATTGTAATAATATTTCATAATATTACTGTTGTTTTTTTTTTTTTAACTGCAGGCTTGATGAGCATAAGAGACTTCTTTTAAAAACATTAAAAATAGTAAAACACCAAAAACAAGTTTAAATTGGTAAATTTTCTATAAATATTTTTGTCTTCATTTTCTTTTCTCACATAGCCTACTCCAGTGCTTGTTAAACACACTATACATGCATATTATGTGCATTTTAGGTACTTTTTGTGTGAAATCATATTTATTTTGTCCATCAAAGTGTGCTTTCACTTTAATTGAGAGTAAGCAGCGCAGCAAAAATAGACTCGGCGTCGAAACCCTCCACTTCACTGCTGCTCACGCGACGCTCCTGCTTGACGCTCACGCGCTGCTCCTGCTCGCGGTGTGAATGCACTCACTGAACATGCACGCCGGAAAAAATTTGTGCTGCTCATGCGCCGCTCGTGGTCTGAAACGGCCGTAATTCACAAGGTTTCCTACATGTGCGTTCTGTGTGCATGATGCTGATGTCCCGCGATGTTATTCATGCGGCGCCAGAGTGCATTTGAATCGGCATATGTCAGACTGAAAATCACGTGAAAATCGGCCAATTCTGGTCACTAGCCGATCAATCAGTTCATCTCTAAAAGATTAGCATTAAAAGTATAATGTTCAGATAGGCTATGCAACAAATTATTATAATGTTATTTCATAACAATACTCATATTAACAAATATTTATTTTTTTAACGTTTTTTAACTTTTTTTTTCGCTTTTTTTTCCAACTTGCTGCGGCCCCCCTGGCACCCCCTGGCGGCCCCCCACTTTGAAAACCCCTGTCTTATACCTTTATTACAGTGTAATAATACATTGGGTTATAATAAATTTATTACAATGTAATAATACATTGTGTTATTATACATTTATTACAGTCCCATAATACATTGTGTGATTCTACCTTTTTACAGTGCCATAATACATTGTGAAATTATACCTTTATTACAGTGTAATAATACACTGTGCTATTATACCTTTATTACAGTGTAATAACACATTGTGGTATTATACCTTTATTACAGTGTAATAATACATTGTGTTATCATACATTTATTACAATGTATTAATACATTGTGTTATTATACATTTATTACAATGTAATAATACACTGTGCTTTTATACCTTTATTACATTGTAATAAAACATTGTGGTATTATACCTTTATTACAGTGTAATGATACATTGTCTTATTATACCTTTATTACAGTGTAATAATAAACTGTGTTATTATACCTTTATTACAGTGTAATAATACATTGTCTTATAATACCTTTATTACAATGTAATAATACATTGTGTTATTATACCTTTATTACAGTGTAATAATACACTGTGCTATTATACCTTTATTACAATGTAATAACACATTGTGGTATTATACCTTTATTACAGTCTAATAATACATTGTGTTATTATATATTTATTACAATGTAATAATGCATTGTCTTATAATACATTTATTACAGTGCAATAATACACTGTTATTATACATTTATTACAATGTAATAATAGATTGTGTTATTATACCTTTATTACAGTGTAATAATAAATTCTTATTATACATTTATTACAATGTAATAATACATTGTGCTATTATACATTTATTACAATGTAATAATACATTGTGTTATTATACCTTTTTACAGTATAATAATAATACATTGTGAGATTATACCTTTATTACAATATAATAATATATTGCGTAATTATACATTTATTAAAATGTAATAATATATTGTGCTATTATACCTTTATGACGATGAAATACATTGTGCTATTATATATTTATCACAGTGTAATAATACACTGTGCTATTATACAATTATTACAGTGTAATAACACATTGTGGTATTATACCTTTATTACAGTGTAATAATACATTGTGTTATTATACATTTATTACAATGTAATAATACATTGTGTTATTATACATTTATTACAATGTAATAATACACTGTGCTATTATACCTTTATTACAGTGTAATAATACATTGTGGTATTATACCTTTATTACAGTGTAATGATACATTGTCTTATTATACCTTTATTACAGTGTAATAATACACTTTGTTATTATACCTTTATTACAGTGTAATAATACATTGTCTTATAATACCTTTATTACAGTGTAATAATACATTGTGTAATTATACATTTATTACAATGTACTAATACATTGTGAAATTATACCTTTATGACAATGAAATACATTGTGCTATTATACATTTATCACAGTGTAATACTAAATTGTGTAATTATACCTTCATTACAGTGCCATAATACATTGTGTAATTATACCTTTATTACAGTGTAATGATGCATTTTGCTATTATACCTTTATTATAGTGTAATAACACATTGTGGTATTATACCTTTATTACAGTGTAATAATACATTCTTATTATAAATTTATTACAGTCCCATAATACATTGTGTAATTCTACCTTTTTACAGTGCCATAATACATTGTGAAATTATACCTTAATTACAGTGTAATAATACACTGTGCAGTGTGCTATTATATCTTTATTAAAGTGTAATAACACATTGTGGTATTATACCTTTATTACAGTATAATACATTGTGTAATTATACCTTTATTACAGTGTAATAATACATTGTGTTATTATACATTTATTACAATGTAATAATACATTGTGAAATTATACTTTTATTAAAATATAATAATTCATTGTGAAATTATACCTCTGTTACAGTGCCATAATACATTGTGAAATTAAACCTTTTATTACAGTGTAATAATACACTGTGCTATTATACAATTATTACAGTGTAATAACACATTGTGGTATTATACCTTTATTACAGTGTAATAATACATTGTGTTATTATACATTTATTACAATGTAATAATACATTGTGTTATTATACATTTATTACAATGTAATAATACACTGTGCTATTATACCTTTATTACAGTGTAATAATACATTGTGGTATTATACCTTTATTACAGTGTAATGACACATTGTGAAATTATACCTTTATTACAATGTAATAATACACTGTGCTATTATACCTTTATTACAGTGTAATAATACATTGTGGTATTATACCTTTATTACAGTGTAATGATACATTGTCTTATTATACCTTTATTACAGTGTAATAATACACTGTGTTATTATACCTTTATTACAGTGTAATAATACATTGTCTTATAATACCTTTATTACAGTGTAATAATACATTGTGTTATTATACCTTTATTACAGTGTAATAATACATTTTTATTATACATTACAGTCCCATAATACATTGTGTGATTCTACTTTTTTACAGTGCCACAATACAATGTAATAATAGATTGTGTTATTAAACCTTTATTAAAGTGTAATAATACACTGTGTTATTATACCTTTATTACAGTATAATAATACATTCTTATTATACATTTATTGCAGTCCCATAATACATTGTGTAATTCTACCTTTTTACAGTGCCATAATACATTGTGAAATTATACCTTTATTACAGTGTAATAATACACTGTGCAGTGTGCTATTATATCTTTATTACAGTGTAATAACACATTGTGGTATTATACCTTTATTACAGTATAATACATTTTGTAATTATACCTTTATTACAGTGTAATAATACATTGTGTTATTATACATTTATTACAATGTAATAATACATTGTGAACTTATAATTTTATTAGAATATAATAATTCATTGTGAAATTATATCTCTGTTACAGTGTAATAATACACTGTGTAATTATACCTTTATTACAGTGTAATAATACATTGTCTTATAATACCTTTATTACAATGTAATAATACATTGTGTTATTATAGATTTATTACAATGTAATAATACATTCTTATTATACATTTATTACAGTCCCATAATACATTGTGTAATTCTACCTTTTTACAGTGCCATAATATATTGTGAAATTATACCTTTATTACAGTGTAATAATACACTGTGCTATTATAAATTATTACAGTGTAATAACACATTGTGGTATTATACCTTTATTACAGTGTAATAATACATTGTGTTATTATACATTTATTACAATGTAATAATACATTGTGTTATTATACATTTATTACAATATAATAATACATTGTGCTATTATACCTTTACAGTGTAATAATACATTGTGTTATTATACATTTATTACAATGTAATAATACATTGTGTTATTATACATTTATTACAATGTAATAATACACTGTGCTATTATACCTTTATTACAGTGTAATAACACATTGTGGTATTATACCTTTATTACAGTGTAATGATACATTGTCTTGTAATACATTTATTACAATGTAATAATACATTGTGTTTTTACACCTTTATTACAGTATAATAATACATTGTGAAATTATACCTTTATTACAATGTAATAATACATTGTGTAATTATACATTTATTACAATGTACTAATACATTGTGAAATTATACCTTTATTACAATGTAATAATATATTGTGCTATTATACCTTTATGATAATGAAATACATTGTGCTATTATACATTTATCACAGTGTAATAATACATTGTGTAATTATACCTTCATTACAGTTCCATAATGCATTGTGAAAGTATACCTTTATTACAGTGTAATAATACATTCTTATTATACATTTATTACAGTCCCATAATACATTGTGTAATTCTACCTTTTTACAGTGCCATAATACATTGTGGTATTATACCTTTATTACAGTGTAATAATACACTGTGCTATTATACAATTATTACAGTGTAATAACACATTGTGGTATTATACCTTTATTACAGTGTAATGATACATTGTCTTATTATACCTTTATTACAGTGTAATAATAAACTGTGTTATTATACCTTTATTACAGTGTAATAATACATTGTCTTATAATACCTTTATTACAGTGTAATAATACATTGTGTTATTATACATTTATTACAATGTAATAATACATTGTGTTATTATACCTTTATTACAGTATAATAAAACATTGTGAAATTATACCTTTATTACAATGTAATAATACATTGTGTAATTATACCTTCAATACAATGTAATAATACATTGTGCTATTATACATTTATCACAGTGTAATAATACATTGTGTAATTATTCCTTCATTACAGTGCCATAATACATTGTGTAATTATACCTTTATTACAGTGTAATAATACACTGTGCTATTATACCTTTATTACAGTGTAATAACACATTGTGGTATTATACATTTATTACAGTGTAATGATACATTGTCTTATACTTTTATTACAGTGTAATAATACACTGTTATTATACCTTTAGTACAGTGTAATAATACATTGTCTTATAATACCTTTATTACAGTGTAATAATACATTGTGTTATTATACATTACAATGTAATAATACATTGTGTTATTATACATTACAATGTAATAATACATTGTGTTATTATACCTTTATTACAGTGTAATAATACATTCTTATTATATATTTATTACAGTCCCATAATACGTTGTGTAATTATACCTTTTTACAGTGTAATAATACACTGTGCTATTATAACTTTATTACAGTGTAATAACACATTTTGTTATAATACCTTTATTACAGTATAATACATTGTGTAATTATACCTTTATTACAGTGTAATAATACATTGTGTAATTATACCTTTATTACAGTGTAATAATACATTGTTATTATACATTTATTACAATGTAATAATAAATTGTGTTATTATACCTTTATTACAGTGTAATAATACATTCTTATTATACATTTATTACAGTCCCATAATACATTGTGTAATTCTACCTTTTTACAGTGCCATAATACATTGTGAAATTATACCTTTATTACAGTGTAATAACACATTGTGCTATTATACCTTTATTACAGTGTAATAATACATTGTCTTATAATACCTTTATTACAGTGTAATAATACATTGTGTTATTATACATTTATTACAATGTAATAATACATTGTGTTATCATACCTTTATTACAGTGTAATAATACATTTTTATTATACATTTATTACAGTCCCATAATACATTGTGTGATTCTACTTTTTACAGTACCATAATACATAGTGAAATTATACCTTTATTACAGTGTAATAATACATTGTGGTATTATACCTTTATTACAGAGTAATGATACATTGTCTTATTATACCTTTATTACAGTGTAATAATATACTGTGTTATTATACCTTTATTACAGTGTAATAATACATTCTTATTATACATTTATTACAGTCCCATAATACATTGTGTGGATCTACCTTTTTACAGTGCCATAATACTTTGTGAAATTATACCTTTATTACAGTGTAATAATACACTCTGCTATTATACCTTTATTACAGTGTAATAACACATTGTGCTATTATACCTTTATTACAGTGTAATAATACATTGTGTTATTATACATTTATTACAATCTAATAATACATTGTGTTATTATACATTTATTACAATGTAATAATACACTGTGCTATTATACCTTTATTACAGTGTAATAACACATTGTGGTATTATACCTTTATTACATTGTAATGATACATTGTCTTATTATACCTTTATTACAGTGTAATAATACACTGTGTTATTATACCTTTATTACAGTGTAATAATACATTGTCTTATAATACATTTATTACAATGTAATAATACATTGTGTTATTATACATTTATTACAATGTAATAATACATTGTGTTATTATACCTTTATTACAGTGTAATAATACGTTCTTATTATACATTTATTACAGTCCCATAATACATTGTGTGATTCTACTTTTTTACAGTGCCATAATACACTGTGTTATTATACCTTTATTACAGTGTAATAATACATTGTCTTATAATACATTTATTACAATGTAATAATACATTGTTTTATTATACATTTATTACAATGTAATAATACATTGTGTTATTATACCTTTTTACAGTATAATAATACATTGTGAAATTATACCTTTATTACAATGTAATATATTGCGTAATTATACATTTTTTACAATGTAATAATATATTGTGCTATTATACCTTCATGACGATGAAATACATTGTGCTATTATACATTTATCACAGTGTTATAATACATTGTGTAATTATACCTTTATTACAGTGTTATAATACACTCTGTTATTATACCTTTATTACAGTGTAATAATACATTGTCTTATAATACCTTTATTACAGTGTAATAATACATTGTGTTATTATACATTTATTACAATGTAATACTACATCGTGTTATTATACCTTTATTACAGTGTAATAATACATTCTTATTATACATTTATTACAGTCCCATAATACATTGTGTAATTCTACCTTTTTACAGTGCCATAATATATTGTGAAATTATACCTTTATTACAGTGTTATAATACACTGTGCTTTTATACCTTTATTACAGTATAATACATTGTAGTAGTATACCTTTATTACAGTATAATACATTGTGTAATTACACCTTTATTACAGTATAATAATACATTGTGTAGTATACCTTTATTACAGTATAATAATACAATGTGTAATTATGCCTTTATTACAGTGTAATAATACATTGTTATTATACATTACAGTCCCATAATACATTGTGTAATTCTACCTTTTTACAGTGCCATAATACATTGTGAAATTATACCTTTATTACAGTGTAATAATACACTGTGCTATTATACCTTTATTACAGTGTAATAACACATTGTGGTATTAGACCTTTATTACAGTGTAATAATACATTGTCTTATCATACATTTATTACAGTGTAATAATACATTGTGTTATTATACATTTATTACAATATAATAATACATTGTGAAATTATACTTTTATTAAAATATAATAATTCATTGTGAAATTATACCTCTGTTACAGTGTATTAATACAGTGTAATTATACCTTTATTACAGTGTAATAATACATTGTCTTATAATACCTTTATTACAGTTTAATAATACATTGTGTTATTATACCTTTATTACAGTGTAATAATACATTCTTATTATACATTTATTACAGTCCCATTATACATTGTGTGATTCTACCTTTTTACAGTGCCATAATACATTGTGAAATTATACCTTTATTACAGTGTAATAATACACTCTGCTATTATACCTTTATTACAGTGTAATAACACATTGTGTTATTATTCCTTTATTACAGTGTAATAATACATTGTGTTATTATACATTTATTACAATGTAATAATACATTGTGTTATTATACATTTATTACAATGTAATAATACACTGTGCTATTATACCTTTATTACAGTGTAATAACACATTTTGGTATTATACCTTTATTACAGTGTAATGATACATTGTCTTATTATACCTTTATTACAGTGTAATAATACACTGTGTTATTATACCTTTATTACAGTGTAATAATTGTAGCGACAATGCCTGACATGCGGTCACATGCTGTTCCAATTAGTAAATCCTTGTCTCCAAACACATCCTTCGTTGTCTCCTTAAAAAACAGTCTGTGCATGGTGCCGCTAAGTCTACTATGAACAGTCAAAATTGCAATCTGTTGCTCCCCAGAGGGACATTTTAGTCACAAAAGGAACCCTGTTCTGGACAATCCCCTCTAAAACCCCCATTTCAGCATGGACTCCCTGTGACTTTACAACCTCATGACCCACACACACACACACACACACACACACACACACACCATTCATGGAGCCCTAAAATGTTTGATATGTATTCCTGTGTTTCTCAAGTGTCTTCACATGCCATAACGGAAATACTGACCATTTCATTGTGTGTTTAATCAAACTTTATTTGTGTGTAATTATGCATATAAATGTAACGTTATGTTTCCCCAATCTTTACCTGTCATAACTGATATCTCTGTAATCCTCTCCATCTCACGGAGACGAATCTTGACTGCAAAGTACAATAATATGCATTTGTTCCAGGAAATATCATATTTCTAAGTATGAATCCTTTCTCTCATAAGACATATGGTCAAAGTAGGCGTGTCTTCTTCACACAAAGAAGACTTCTTCCCGCTACAGATCTGAAGATCTGATTGGCTGTTGTCACCGAAAACAGGGCGTAAACAGATGTCTTTAAAAAGCAAGAGACCCTGTTTCCTCGCTCTCTTCTCTCATCGATCCCGCTGATCCCACTTCCTCGCTTCTCCGGTCCCTGTCCTCCTCCTCCTTCTCCACGTGCAGCGCTGCTCCAGCTGGACAGGCCTTGCCCTGGCCTCTGGGACGCAAACCTCCGCGTCATGTAGAGTTGCCTGCCGTCTTTTCAACTAAGCTCATACGTGCCTCTCCCGCCCCGGGAGACGAATCTAAACTTTCTCGGTAATGTTACATTCAGTGAGCCTTTTTAAGCTTCGCGGCACTGGAAGACCCAGCAGAAACAGGACACCGTCCGCGCTGTCCGCTTCCTGCCTCAGCCTCAGCCTCACCCGAAAGAGCACAGAATTCTGAAAGTATATTGAGCTGATAAAAGCTGTTTCCAGGGGTCTCGTGAACAAAGGTTTCTGTATGTAATAATTACTAATTTTCCCTTCTCTCTATTTCTCTCTTTCTTTCATTTCATTTCATTCTGATCATTTATGTTATTGTTTGGTTATATGTTTGTTTGTTTGTTTATTGTTTGCATTTTTACGTACGTTTATATTCGTAGCTCATATAATCTCTAGTTTTGCATTTATTAAAATTCATAAATACTTTTCACTGTCTCTGTGTTTGAAAATCCACCTTATAAGTCAATGAAACTTAAAAGATCCAATTATAAGCTACAAAGCTCGATATATAGACTACTTGAGTAGTTTTAATTAATAAACTCAGAAGGTTTGATGTCCGTGGCCAGAACATAAAACTTTATTGGAGTTTGTGAATACCCCTTCTTAACTGTAAAGATCTTACATTTATTCGCTGGACGAATTAAATGTTGGTCAGACCAGTTACAGAACAAGGTAATCTCGATAATTGATAAAATAAATGTACATGCGACTTATGAATTATGACCATGAGTCATAATTATTAATATTCCCAAAATTCCCCATATTCTTGAGCTAATTCACATTTACCCAGAGTCGTATATGCTACAGTGTGGATAGAGCTTAACTTGCATCAGTTTAAATAATATATATTTTTGCCTTTTATTATGATAGGACAGTATACTATCAAGAAAGTTTGACGAAACGGGACTTGAACTCGGGTTGCCCAAAGCTAAAAAAAAATATTGCCAGGGCACTGACCACTTGGCTATTGGGTTGTGTAGTTAGCTGTAAAGTGATAAATATTAGAACCTCATTGTGTAAGAAACATAGGGGGAACAGAATTTGACGGCAAAAAAACAGCTGTTGGAATCTGTTCCCCCTCTCCCATTATTAGAGGTGTTGATGTAATGGCTTAAAAAATGCTGATTTTATTTTTGTGTGAGGATGGAGCTTAACTTGCATCAGTTTAAAGAATATATTTGTTTGCCTTTTATTATGATAGGACAGTATACTATCAAGAAAGTTTGACGAAACAGGACTTGAACTCGGGTCGCCCAAAGCTAAAAAAAAATATTGCTAGGGCACTGACCACTTGGCTATTGGGCTGTGCAATTAGTTGAAAAGTGATAAATATTAGAACCTCATTGTGTAAGAAACGTAGGGGGAACAGAGTTCGACGGCAAAAAAAACAGCTGTCGGAATCCGTTCCCCCTCTCCCCATTATGAGAGGTGTTGATGTAATGGCTTAAAAAATGCTGATTTTATTTTTGTGTGTGGATGGAGCTTAACTTGCATCAGTTTAAATAATATATATTTTTTGCCTTTTATTATGATAGGACAGTATACTATCAAGAAAGTTTGACGAAACGGGACTTGAACTAGGGTCACCCAAAGCTAAAAAAAATGACTGCCAGGCACTGACCACGTGGCTGTTGGGCAGTGCAATTAGCTGAAAAGTGATAAATATTAGAACCTCATTGTGTAAGAAACATAGGGGGAACAGAATTCGACGGCAATAAAAACAGCTGTCGGAATCCGTTCCCCCTCTCCCATTATGAGAGATGTTGATGTAATGGCTTAAAAATGCTGATTTTATTTTTGTTTGTGGATGGAGCTTAACTTGCATCAGTTTAAAGAATATATTTGTTTGCCTTTTATTATGATAGGACAGTATACTATCAAGAAAGTTTGACGAAACGGGACTTGAACTCGGGTCGCCCAAAGCTAAAAAAAAAGACTGCCAGGACACTGACCACTTGGCTATTGAGCTGTGTAATTTGCTGTTAACAGATAAATATTAGAACCTCATTGTGTAAGAAACATAGGGGGAACAGAATTCGACGGCAAAAAAACAGCTGTCGGAATCCGTTCCCCCACTACCATTATGAGAGATATTGATGTAATGGCTTAAAAATGCTGATTTTATTTTTGTTTGTGGATGGAGCTTAAAGTCATTGAGCCGCTTACCACAGCTCATTGTTTGTTTGTTTTGTTGCTCGGTCTGGGGTCTGTGTTTATGGTGTCCAGTAAATGGTACCAGCAGTATAAAGAGCTTACAGAACTAGCGTAGTGATCTTACGCAGGTGTTGCAGCAACGTAAGTAACGCTGACCTTTTTTTTTCCTCTTAGATAAAATGTATAATTGTTAGCGCTGATTGTTTCCTGTTTTGTTAATATGTATGAATAGAAGCAACAATAGAGAGTGTGCACAGCTTTCAGTCATCCACATCGTTTAATTAAATTGCTATGGGGCATACGACTTTGATTCAAAGAAAAATGTAAGTTTTATCCAGCTTTTTGCCTTAATTTTCTAATCAGTTATTTTAAATTGTTATAGCATCATAAACCATCTTTACTTGTGATTTATAGGAGGATTGCCCACGTCGGTCACTAGCCACTGTTTTTCCTGAGCTTAATCATTGTTTTATTTTTTATTTTTGTGTGTGCATGTGTGCGTCCTGAGGAGCGGCTACCACCAGTGATGACCTGGATTTAGTTGGGCTTAAGCCATTCTAACATTCGGCCTATGGGCATTGTGCAATATTTCACTTGGAAAAAAAGTTTATTTACCCTGAGGTAAACAAATGCTTCACTTTTAAATATCGGCTTCCCGGCCAGTGTATAATCGTTAGGCAATCATAACATACATTGATTCTCGTGGAAAAGTGAAAATTGCAGGTCATGACTCCTTTAAGGGCCCACATCAATCTAGCCCATAATCGATTGTCAAAGTTTTTTTTTTTTTTTTTTTTTTTCGTCATCTACTGAATTTTTCGTCAACGATACCAGGGACACCGAAACAACGGGGAACATGAAATTTTGTGGGCATGTAGCCCCACTAGACTTTTACGGAAAAATTTCGTTTGGTCCCCGGGGGCCACTCCCCCCCCGAGCTGGGCCCCCCCAAACCCCAAAAATGCAGTTTTTCCTACATAACTACCTGAACCGTGGCACCGAGGATGAAGAAATTTTTATGGTATGTTGGTCTTAAGGGCCCACATCAACCTAGCCCATAATCACTCATTTGTGATTTACGCCACTCCCATAGAAAATTAAAATGCAATATTATTCTACTTTAATCGCCCCTATCTTCAGTTGAGATGTTCAGAACTGCACCATATTTCATGTGTATGATTAACTTGACATCCTCTGGGGGTATGCTAAGTTTCGTAGAATTTCATCCATGGGGGGGTATAAAATAAATTCATTTACGTGCACATTTAGTGACTGTACACTCATCGGCCTGTAGATGGTGGTGTTGAGCGAAGGGTTGCTGGTTTAGGATGATACTGTCACACACACACACATGCAGGAATACAAACAAACGCAAGCATGCACACACACTGACATCCTCACGCACAGACACACACCCATACACACACATACAAATCCACATGCACAGACACACACACACAAACACACACGCGCACACACATGTACGCAGGCACACATACACGCACAGACACACACAGACACAGACACACACATACACAAACATACACACAGACATGCACAGACTACTACTTTTTTTAGGTATATACATAAACACGCAATACAGCCAAATTGCTCCACGTCATTTATTTTTGTGGAAAGCCAGTGCAGGCCTGAGCGGCGGTCATATTTTGTACCGCCCTGCGGTACATCTAGTTTATTAGACTTTATGCACTGTAGATTTGATATTGTTAGACTTTATATCTTGTATGCATGCACTATGATGCTTTAACTCACTGTGATCTATTTATTGTAAAATTGCTTACTGTTACCTAGAGGGAATATTTGTCTATTTTTACTGCCAATTATCATATTGATTGTTTAATAAATTTATAATTGAGTACATCAGTCCCATGTCCTTTCCTTCATTGGATACCACCTGCCTCAATATCTAAGAAGGGAGCGTGGGTTTTTGGGGTTTCTAGTTTATTTATACAAATTTCAGTGTGAGCGCCCCCTAGGGGTTACATATGTACAACGTTCTCAATATAATTCATAATCCCATGTTTATAATGAACAACGTGTTATGGTTATTGTGTTATTGTGTTACAAACGATGTGCACAGAACAGAGGGGCGGGGTGAGCAAAGCTCATTATCATTTAAAGACACATGCATTTAAACGGCATGCTGAAAACAGAGCTGTTTTTGACCAGGTAAAATGAGTGTTTTCTTACAATACTAATGAGAATTTTTAATTAAAGTATATTACAGACTTTTAATTTAGACCCTAAAGAATCATATTAGCTTGTACAAAAATGGCATTATATGACCCCTTTAAATTAAAGTAATTGTCTGGTTTTAGCCGGGTTTCTGTCAAACACAGCACATTCTAATCTGTAATCATATCATTAACAATAAGTGCTTATGAAGTATGGGATTGAATATTCAGCAGCCCAAGCTTTATCATTTGTTCATCTGTATTATATCTGTTATATCTGTTATCTGTTATATCTGTTTATTTGTTGAACATCAATTACATTTTTACCCTCAAATGGGTTTGAGAGTTTTTTTTGTATTTCCTAATTCAGGGAACAGACACAGTCTCTATATGATATCTAGGTGAAAGAGTCTCTATGTGATGGGATTTATCTGACCTCGGTGACATGATACAGCTAGCAGATGGTCAGTTTAGCCAGTCTGTCTGCTCATGGGTCATGGCTTCAGAATGACACCGGTTCAACGTATAACGTGATTGGCCAAATCAATTCAACAAGGTAACAACACAAGCTTTGATTGGATCTCATTCCAGCCAACGTTTGTGATCAGCTAGCGAAATTAAATCTATTTATATTAGGGATGGAACGGTACACGGAAGTCACGGTTCGGTTCATACCTTGGTTCAGACATCACGGTTCGGTACAAGTTCGGTCGAATGGAGGGAAAAGCAAAACAAAAATGCAGAAGGCATTTTTTTTTTTTTTTTTTTTTTCACGAGTTCACACTTACATATAATTTGAATGGGTAAGTTTAATGCGTATATGGCGTGCTGTCCGGAGGGAGGGCTCCGAGCTCGGAGTTCAGCCCGAACCCTGAGTACTCCCCCCGTATGTAAGTGTTTAGGACTAGAAGCGTGGAGAAGGGGTGGTGGAGGGATGCTGCAAAAACTGTCAATGGAATGAGGTGAGACTGCTGAGTATATATACCTCTCACCATCGATTGCTGAGTGCTCTCCACCTGTGTTAATTATCTGAACATGCTCCTCCCGAACCTTGTTAATAAAACATCATTTATTGTTCATGTCTCTGTACCACCAAAGGAAAATAAATGTCTTAAGCCTTGTATTTTTTAAATGTTTTATTAATAAAGTAAAGGCATAGAAAAACATGAACAAATGTTGGTTTCACAAAAACATGGTTTTAGTCTAAAAATGTATTGATGGTGTGCTAAGCTTACATGCTATCTAGCCCAAGATCATAGACAGTAAAAGAAATGGACACAGCGACCCCATTGGATTCAACGGAGAAAAGAGAAGTCAATTAGAAGCACTCACTTCCTGATGGCTGAGTGTACTGCACAGACTCAAACTGAGCTTGACGCTGTAGATGTGATGTGAGCAACCTGTCTATCTTCTAGTAGCTGTGCCAAGAGAAATCTGAATCATTCCCTTCCGAAACTTGCAGAGACGGGGAGAGCATGAGTAGGAGCTGTCCATGAGCTAGGAGCAGGAGCAACTTTTACTAAGTATTCTGATTAATAATTTTGTCATTTTGCCTCCACGTCCCCCCGGTTGCCCGCGAGCTTCTCCTCCTGTCTATACGGTAATCTCTCTACTGTGCAACAGAGAGTCGCGTGGTTATAACGCAAACGTTAGCCTATTTTTTACAAAAAATGGCCATAACGTAAGATACAAGGTAATAGAGCCTTTTATACATTTTTGTGTTTCTTTAGAAATAAATAATGGAGAAATGGAGTCTTTAAACGCCTCAGATGTAAAGTTATTCGCTGTCAAAGTGACGGCAAAATAAATAATGGAATGGAAGTCAATGGAATGGAGTCAATGGAATGCTAACAGCAGGTGATGGTCTGCTAATCAATGGCGGCCCTCGGGGAAGCTTCAGTTTCTGGCTGATGGATTATACCCTTGCCCAAGATGCACCTGCCACCTAGCTGTTATTTTTATGAAAAAAAATTAAATAGGAATGCTTACTGAAATGTTTCTTTTTTCAAGAAGGGCATTTGATACAATTTCAAATATGAAGTGAGAACTTCGATAAAAGAAATTAGGGATTGAAAAAGCGTGAATAGCCTGTGAATATCCTGTCGTTAGTAATTATAATGCAGACAAAAGAAAAGCATATTTACAGCCATAACCAGGCCGGAGAGGAGTGAATACGTGCAGGGGAGACTGAGACTGAATGGGGCTCGTTTGCACCACAAAACAATAGAGACAATAGACTGAATAGATGCTTAGAAGATGACAATAAACATCAGTTTGCATTTTAGAGTCTAATCAAAATAAAGTCATATAATGATCTTTATAAACATTTAATTAAATCCAGAGTTTTAGACTTATCATCTTCAGATTTTAATCATAACATGGTCAGACATGTGGCTTTAGCTGCAGTGCATTTCTATATTGATACAATGCCAACTTCAGTATTATGTTCTTGAAGATATTTCATAAAAATACATTTCTAATAACTTTAAAAAACTTTGAAGCTATTTATAATTTGTTTCATTATGACAATAATTAATTCTAAATTTACAATAAACTGTGAAGTGTCAGCTTATAAATGAGACAATACTTGTGCTTTTAGTGCAAAGGGTTAATGAACTGTATCTGTTTTAGTTTGGGTATGCCATTTCTGGACATTTTTCAAAAGTGGGGGCGCAGGCTAACGGGTAAATTATTAAATTATAATTTGGTGTGAGATATATGTAGTGTAAATTACAAAGATAAACTGTTAATCTACCTTTATGCCTGTATAACAATGATGCAGTTTATGTGAAATTGCTCTCAGAGTGAAGGTTTAACCTATTTAATTACAATTAATATTGTGTAAAAATATCAATCAAGAGAGGTATTATTTTCAGGTACAGGTATAGGAAATATTTTCAGAGTTAGGATGTGTTTAACTGTCTTTTTAAACCAGGGATAGAATAAAGCATAGACCAGAGGATTCAGACCTGAGTTTGTGTACAAGACCCATGTCAAAACATTTATGGTTGTGAAAGAGATTACTGATATAGAACATATATAGTATGGAATATAGCACAGCACTGTCACAATAATTCCTAATGTCAGAGCAGCTTTGCGCTCAGATTTTCTCCTAACCGAACCTTCCATTACACATTTACCACCCTTAATCAGAGAGTTTATAACTTTCACTTGCTGATATACTACTTAAATAATCCTCAAAAGTTATGATCAGGATACAAGGAAAAATAAAAGACATGAACAGATCAATGATTCTCCAGGCAAAACATAACAGAACACTCTCCATAAAGCATGTCTGCTCTGTGTGAAGTGTCAAAATATCAGCTATTAATTATAAAGGCAGTAATACAAGCTGAAGAGCAAACCCAGCTCAGACAGATGCTCAATAAAGTTTTAGTTGTGGTTATTTTCTGTGGGTACATTAAAGGGTGACACACAGCCACATAACGATCAACAGCAACTAAAAATAAATTACTGAGAGATGCTGAAAGAGGCACATCTGTAAATATTGAATAGAATCCGCATAAAGTGTCTCCAAAGTACCAACACGTCTCAATCAGCCTGGTGGCCTCTATGGGCATGACAAGTCCCATAAGCTGGTGGGCCACAGCCAGAGAGAGAACAATCAGGTTTGTTGGAGTGTGAAGCTTCTTGAAGTGAGAGATGGAGATGATCACCAGCAGGTTCAGAAACACAGTCCATGCTGACAGCAATGAAAAAAACACAAACATTGTATTCATGTCTGGAGCGTTTCCCTTTGATACATGATGAGTTGATGGCAGGAAAGCAGTATTGAGTCTCATGATCCTCTGTCTCATAGGCCATGAGTGAGTCTCCTCCTGTTAGGAGTTTGTTTTGCCCTCCTTACTTTCATTTCATTTATACAGTGTGTGGATCAGACCGACTAATCCTCTACCGGCCACACTGATGCTGCGTAATGACAATTATTTTCTTTTAATAATCTCAACATATATATATATATATATATATATATATATATATATATATATGATTAAAAATTAAGAATGAAGACAAAAACTATTTGACAAATAAATGACAAAAAATAAACAAATTTAAATAAATGGCTTAAAATTAAGTACAGTACAGTTGGTCTTTGAATTATTCATAATCTGTATAAAGGTCTATGAAAGAGGAAGATGGCTCCAATATTTTAAGCCTTAAGATGTGTTTAACTGATATTTTAAACCAGCGGTAAAATAAAGCATAGATAAGAGGATTCAGACTTGAGTTAACATACAAAGTCCATATTAGAAATGTCACCATGGCAGAAGAGATTACTGTAGTCCCTGTTACATATAATATATAGTATGGAATATAGCAAAGCAGATAAACTGTCACAATGATTCCTAATGTCATTGCAGCCTTTCTCTCTGATTTCCTCCTCACTGAACCTTCCATTACACATTTTCCACCCTTAATCAGAGAGTTTAAAAGTTTCACTTGCTGATGTGCAACATAAAATATCCTTAGATATAAAACTATAATAAGGGTACAAGGTAACAAGAATGAAAACAACAGGTCTGTGTATATCCATGAAAAACTGATTATTAAATAACACTTTCCAAAGCACACATCTGGTCTTTGGGAACTTTCAAAATATCTGCCACTAATTAAATAGCCAATATTGTAGGTAGAGGAGAAAAACCAGCAGACACAGATGCTTATTAAAGTTTTAGTTGTGGTGATTTTCTGTGGATACTGTAAAGGGTGACACACAGCCACATAACGATCAATAGCAATTAAAACTAAATTACAAATAGATGTTGAGATAAGCAGTCCCATGATTATCATAAACAGATCACACAAAGTGTCTCCAAAGTACCAACACGTTTCAATCAGCTTGATGGCATCCACAGGCATAACAATAAGTCCAACAAGCAGGTCGGCCACAGCCAGAGAGAGAATAATCAGGTTTGTTGGAGTGTGAAGTTTCTTGAAGTGAGAGATGGAGATGATCACCAGCAGGTTCAGAAACACAGTCCATGCTGACAGCAATGAAAAAAACACATACATGATATTGTATTCATATCTAGAGCGTATTCCCTTGATACATGATGAGTTGATGGCAGGAAAGCAGTATTGAGTCTCATGATCCTCTGTCTCATTGGCCATGAGTGAGTCTCCTGCTGTTAGGAGTTTGTTCTGCTCTCCTTACTGTCCTTTCATTTATAAAGTGTCTGGATCAGACTGACTTACCCTCTACGGGCCACACTGACGCTTCATAATGACATCGGTCTAATTATTTTCTTTTAATAATCTCAACTTTGACATTGAAACTGCTGTTCATAAGAAACAAAAGAGAGACATGAAATTGTTTTTACACATTGCAATTACCAAACAATAGGTGTGTCAGTATAAAGTAAAAGAACATTTACTTTGTCACATCTGCTGTAAGTGTATCAGCAGTCATTTACATTTACATTTTATTTTCATTTTAAGTTTAGTGAATTCTTATGTTTTTAGATTGTAATGTTACAATGTTAGAATGTAATGTGATTTGGTTATTCACTATGTTTGTTTTCATTGCCTTCAATATGAACATTGTTTGTAGGACAATATTGGCCAGATATAAAAACTGTAAATAATGAAATTTTACCATATATTGGTATTTTACAACCCTACCTTATGGCATGCTTTAAATGCTGAATTTTCCATGTTAAGCAGCAATGATACATTATTATCACTGTTAAATGGTTATTTAACAACTGACGACAGACCGGGTGGAAAGCGCCTCCGTTACGACTGTAACCTCGGTTCCCTGAAGACGGAACGAGACGCTGCGTCGAATTGACGCTAAGGGAACGTTTTGCGTGATGATGTCTTGAAGCACATGTAAAATCAGTCCACTGGTGTGGCAGAACGTCAGAGGCGGATGACGTCATGAACCAGGAAACTATAAAGCCTGTCCAAAACAAAGCAGCGGTAGCTTCTTAAGGTCTGAGCAAGTCGCTTACAGGCACGTAGGAGATATGGCAGGTGATGCAGCGTCTCGTTCCCTCTTCAGGGAACCGAGGTTACAGTCGTAACCGAGGTGTTCCCTTTCAAGGGAACTCGCGTTGCGTCGAATTGTCGCTAAGGTAACGTCTATACCAATAGCACCATAGCGAGAAGTGTCTGTCCTGTGAGAAATCATAAGAGCAGCACTAGGACGAGAGCACCCAAGACCCCGGAGTAGATTCCAAGTCCATAGAGTAAAATCTGACAAATGTATGTGGTAAGGACCACCCTGCCGCATCACAAACATCCTGAAGGGGCACTCCTGACAATAAGGCCTTAGAGGCTGCCATACTCCAAGTTGAATAGGACCGAACAGCCATAGGAGAAGGCTGTCCGGTCGACTCATAAGCAAGTGAGATGGCCTCGACCACCCACTTGCTCATTCTCTGCTTGGATGCTGGGGACCCTATATTAGGGGGTCCAAAACATACAAATAGTTGTTCGGTTTTACGCCACAGGACAGCTCTGTGGACATAAGCATCAAGTGCCCTAACTGGGCATAGCAGATTGTTCTTTTCCTGGTCCAGACAGAAGGCCTGCAGTACTATGGATCTGGCCACGTTAGTGGAGACCTTAGGAACATAACCTGTTCTGGGATGGAGGAACGCTTTCACCATGCCAGGAGCAAATTCCAAGCATGAGGGTGCCACCGACAAAGCCTGAAGATCTTCTATTCTTTTACGAGATGAGATAGCGAGGAGGAACAGAGCTTTCAAAGTAAGAAACCTGGCTGAAACTTCCTCCAAAGGCTCAAAGGGAGCCTGGGAAAGGCCTTGGAGGACAATTGCCATGTCCCATGTTGGAACCCTGCCTCAGCCTCAAAGTGCCACAGAGGAAACAAGATACCAAGGGGTCTTTACCCAAAGACATTCCACCCAAAGGAATGTGGTAAGCACCTATGGCCACCACATAAACCTTTAAAGTGGACGGGGATAGACCTGCAGGGAACTGCTCCTGCAGGAACTCCAGCACTGTACCAACCGGGCAGTTAACTGGGTCCAACTGACGGTCGCTACACCATGAAGTGAAAACCTTCCACTTCAGGGCATAAAGTTTCCTCGTGGAGGGAGCTCTGGATTGAAGGATGGTCTCTACAACCTCAGTTGAGAGACCTGACCCTATGAGTTCGGCCTCCTCGGAGGCCAAGCCCACAGGTTCCATAGTTCGGGTCGAGGGTGAAGAATAGAGCCCTCTGCTTGGGACAGAAGGTCCCTCCTGACAGAAAGCTCCAGTGGGCGCCCATCGAGGAGAGACACTAAGTCGGAAAAAACAACCTCTGCCCAGCCAATGGGGGGGCTATAAGGAGTAGGCATAGAGGGTACCTGCGAATTCTCTCCAGAACTCCTGGGAGCAGAGTGATTGGGGGGAAAGCCTACAAACGTAGCCGTAGCCATGTCTGTACCATCGCATCCAGTCCAAGAGGAACTGGATGCGTGAGGGATAACCAGAGTGGACAGTGAGACGTCTCTCGAGATGCAAACAGATCCACTTGTGCCTGGCCGAATACACTCCATATCTGCTCCACCACCTCAGGGTGGAGCCAGTACTTCCCTGGGCCTCGGCCCCTGTCTCGACAGGACGTATGCTCCTATATTCTGGGCTCCAGGGATGTAAGCTGCTCTGATTGAAAGCAGCTTTCCCTGAGACCACACTAGGATTTGGTGCACCAGTTTGCACAGTGGGCGCGAGCGCAAACCCCCCAGGTGATTTATATAGGCGACCACCGATGTGTTGTCTGATCGGACCAAAACATGGTGGCCCCTGAGATCTAGGAAGAAATTCTTGAGGGCAAGAAATACAGCCAGCATCTCCAGGCGATTGATATGCCAGGAGAGATGATGGACCCCCCATAGACCCTGAGCTAAGCATCCTTCTAGGATCACTCCCCAGCCCGCGAGGGAAGCATCTGTCGTTAGCATCCCGCAACGACAAGGAGCTCCCAACATGGGACCTTGGGACAGGAACCAAGGTTTCTTCCACATAATCAGGGCCCATATGCATCACCGCGTAACCCTGATCAAGCAAAAGGGGTTGCCCCTCGGGGAAAATCCTTTGGACCTGAGCCACCACTGTAGGGGTCTCATGTACAGCAGGCCAAAAGGATTCACGTTGCTGCCATCAAACCCAACAGTCTCTGAAACTGTTTTACAGTGAGTGACTGACCTAGCTTTATCCTTTTCACAGCTGACAGGATAGACTCTATGCGTGCAGGTGATAGGCATGCCCGGATCGACATAGAATCCCAAACCACGCCTAGAAAAGTGGTCCTCTGTTGTGGAGAAAGCACACTCTTCTCTGCGTTTAACGACATCTCGATACTGAACCGCCAACTGATACAACTGAGCTAGAATCAACCAATCGTCGATGTAGTCAATGATGCGAATACCCTGCAGACGAAGTGGTGCCAGGGCTGCATCTAAGCATTTCGTGACAGTGCGGGGTGATAGTGCTAGGCCGAATGGAAGAACTCGATGTTGGTATGCTTTGCCCCCGAAAGCAAACCTCAGGAACTTCCTATGATATGGAAGGATGGAAATGTGGAAGTATGCATCATTGAGATCTATCGTGATAAACCAGTCCTCGGATCTGATCTGTGGCACGATCTGTCTCAGTGTTAACATTTTGAACTTTAGTTGCATGGCTGACTCGTTCAGGACTCTCAGATCCAAAATGGGACGCAACCCCCCATCCTTCTTTGGAACGATGAAATACAGACTGTAAAACCCGGTGTCCCTGCTGGAGGGAGGTACATGTTCTATGGTCCCTTTCTCTAGCAGGGCTTTCACTTCTTGTTCCATTACCAGAACCTGCTCGGGGCCTACCACAGTGGACAGGACCCCCATAAACCTGGGCGGGCGAGACCCTAACTGTATTTGATAACCCTTTTCTATGGTCTGCAGGACCCAACGAGAATCATTTGACAGTAGTTTCCACGCTGCCAAAAAATTCTACTAGAGGTACCAGCCTCTCGAGGATTTAGTTGCTGTTGAGTGGTCAGTTCGTCGCCCTTTAATGGCGCACCGGCGGGAAACGACTGAAATGACTGCTCTGGGACCCTCCTCGGAGGGGACGAGCATCCCAGGACCACTACGTTTCTGGGTGGCCTCTGAGATATGTGCTTGCCGGAGACCGCTGCGCCCTGAAGCACACAAGGTGGCAGGGTTAGCGTAACAGTCCCCTGAGGGCACTGAAGGGAGACGGGCACCGTATAGTGAGGTGTTGACCGCTCTGCTTCGGGGGGGACTGCGCCCTCGGGTGTCAGGACCTTTTACCTGCAGCCTTCTTGGAAATAATGACAGTCCACAGATCCATCTTACCCCTTGAAGGCTGCGGTTGAGCGCGCTGCTTTTGAGTGGCACGGTGTGAGGAGCTGGCTTTAGACGTTTGGGGCTGCTCCCGCTCAGCAGCCCCGGAGACATGAGTTCGGCGGTGGAGGAGTTTCTGGAATGCAGCCGCTTGCTTGGTTGATTCCTGAATAGTCGATTCGGCCGATAGTTTTAGCCGTCTCCTTGACAGTTTGCAAACCGTGTCTGGGCCAATACCCCCGCCCTCATCCAGGTCTCCTAACAGTTTGGCTTGGTGAGCCTGCAGCAGCGACATAATGTGAAGGCACGCTGCAGCCTGACCAGCCGACGCATAAGCCTTACCCACCAAAGCTGACGTAACACTAACGGGCTTAGTGGGTAATACCAGGGCCTTAAGGGAAGATACTGATTCAGGGGAGAGATAGCTCACAAGCGTCTCTTCCACCTTTGGCATCTCCCCATAACCGTGCTCTTTATAATTCGATATATAGAGGAATAGTGAGATGTTTGTGTACTGTAGACTCTATTTGAAAATGGTTTCTCCCACGATCCCGGCACCTCGGTGTGGAGGGATCGGAGTGTCCGCAATGGAAGCACTTCACAGTGCTCACAGCCAGCGCCCTCGAGCGCTGACCGTGCATGCTCCTCACCCAAACAAACAATGCACAAAACGTGCATGACCAACCCATGATCCACCTGGGTCCATCACTGATGCTGCAACTTAAAAAAATAGAAAAATTAAAAATAGAAAAATTACAAAAAGTTCTTCGATTTATCGATTGTTATTTTGTAACAGAAAATAATCTGTCACCTAAAATGTGTGTTTGAATCTGCCCAAATATTAGACATTCATATTCATATCTTAAATAGGTACTTCACTCTGGTGAATCGCAACTACAATACTATTTTGTCCATCATATCGATGGTATCATGATACAGTGATTCTGAAATAGCCTACTCTATTCATTGCCAGACAATCTGATCTACGATATATCTTGATGTAAACCTATGTGTAACAGGAGAGGCAAAAAAGTGTTTGTTCAAAGTATTCATTGTATTTATTCAAGACATTGTGATGTCTGTTTCAAAAACTGACCACTGAGATGAAAATGTCTTGCAAAGTGCACAGTGCCTGAAAACAAAACATTTCTGAACTTCTGGAAATAAAAGAAATACATAATAAACAATCTGGCACAGTGCCAGAAAACAAAACATTTCTGGACTTCTGGAAATAACAGAAATATATAAATAAACAAATAATGAATGCGAAAAATAAATAAATGCACATTTCAGTTCTTAACAAAGAAGTTCACCCTCTGCAGCAGCTCAGGCGACAAAAGCACCTCTAGGGTCATCATGGCCAAATTCGTGCTCTTTTGTCCATTCCGGATTAAATGAGGTCTGACATTTCTGCATATAAACGTTATGATATGACGAAGCCAGCACATGGACTCCATGTCGTGGAGGCTTGTTTACGTTTTGTATCAGATATTTATTTCACACTGCTTTCAGCCAATCATTTTTTTGACCAGAGATCTTATGACATTAGATGCTATGCTGCTATGTCCCAATAAAGATTCTAGAGCGGGTTTTTTTTAGGCCGATTCAGCGCTACTCCAAAAAGGAGGACAAATGACTGTCCGGCTTGAGGCTTCGCCGGACACCGTACAGGGGGCTTAAAATCCGGACTGTCCGGCCAAAATCCAGACGTATGGCCACCCTTATTATGTTATGTTCCACAGAAGAAAGAAAGTCATACACTTTTGGAATGACATGAGGCTGAATAACTGTGTGAAGTCTGAAGTCTGGTTCTTTTTGTCTGGTCCAAAAAAGAAAATTATACATTTAATCCTGGTTCACTTAACATGCACACTGTCATTTTTAATGACACTGGATAGACCAAACCTAAAAACATACAGTGTATATATATATACAGTGTATATATATATATATAAAATGGCTTTTGTGACGTATATTTTGCAACGGAACTTACCGGACATCCAAAACAATGCTGTGTGTGCTAGGCTTAATGCGCTCAGCTGAGAACTTGTGAAGAGCTTATAAAATGTATGAAAGAGTCACACTCAAGTGGAGATTTGAGATTTAGGAGATGTTAATCAAACTATACCTTCCTATGCATTTAAATGACACAAATTAATTTATGAACAGCCGCTCACTGGTCACTAACAAGTTTGTTGCATAATTTTTTTTAATGTGAACTTTGGTGAATCAATCTGTGAAGTGTTGTAGTAGATGTCATTGATAAATGTGTAATTTTGTTGATTCTGGTTGTGTAAGATTCACCACATTAAGCAAAGCATTGTGGACATTGTTTTCTTGTTATGAGATGTGTACACAGCAAATTCTGGTCTTTGGAATAAACTCCATGCGAGTTAAAATCAACTCAATTTGAGTGTACATGCGTGACCATCAAATAGACTTCAACGCAGAGTTAAAATAACTCCGCTCTTGGTGTTGAATTTTTAACACTTTTTCAGATTTAAAATATAACTCTTTCTGGAGTTAAAATACAAATCATACAGAGAGTAATTGTAACTCTAAAATTTAGTTATTTATAATATGAACTCCTTAACAGTGTCAAAAATCAACGCTTAAAAAATATTGCATTTAACACTTCTTAGAGTTAACATATATTTAACATAATATAATGTTTTATGTGAAAATGATATACTGAACGCCATACTCTCAACTCAGTGCTTTTATTTGATCAAATTCATACATTGGTTTAAAAATTCCATGTATGGACACACTTTAAAATAATATCTGTCATAAAATACTGTAAAAATCTAACAGCAAAACATTTACATTTATGCAGCTAACAGAGTGCCAACTAAAAAAAATTAAATTGTATAAAACAATGTCAACAACACATCACTTCATTATATAAAATCAAGACTGCAGGATTATATAGAAAAACATGTAGTGCAGTAGGATTGTGTAACCTGAGATAGACACTTATACATCAGATGAAGTAACAATGAACAACTTCACAGTGAACTCATTTAAATGGGACTTGAACAGCTTGTCAAAAGCACCCAAGGATGTACATGACTGACAAGGCAAGAGTTTTTTGTCCAAGACAATGTAAAAGGTGAAAACCTGTGCTTTCGAAGTCCCTGAGGCAAGAAGGTATAGCTGAGGGTTTCCTTCAGTGGTCAGGATATGATCATCAAGGCTTTGGAATGACTTGAAACACAACATAAATGTCTCTTTATAAACAATTTGTTTAAAAATAGGCATTAACTACAATATTTGGAGTAGGATAGTGTTGTCTTAACAAACCTTGTGAAATTTCGCCAGATTCCACCAGTTGTGGAGTGAGAAGATGCAGCAGGACAAGTAAAGAAGCCATGTCGCTGTCCCATTCTGGAGACAGAAAAAAACGTAGTTGTTTCAAAGTATGTTTAGGGCATCTCTAAGTTAGCCCTGTGAATTGTGTATCATAATATATCAAAATGATGAAATATTATTGGGGTAGTTTTATTAGTAGTTTTTTATTGTGTGCTGGAGAGCAAACTGGATACTGTACATGCCCAAAGCCAAGGGGACTTACTCTTACTATGTTCTTACATGCATCATGATTTTTTTTAATGTAAAATTTATGAAAAGCATTCACAAAGCATGAATTCATGAGCTTTCATAATAAATTACATTAAGAAATAACTGTGTATTAAGTGTTTTTAGCAGACTTTTTGGGAAATAATCAATAAAAACTTTTTAACCAGAAGATTGATTGGCTCAAGTAACAACATTACTATTTTGATGATGACTGTACCTGGATCATCAGTAGTGTCAGATACTTCATTCAGTGCAGCTTTCAAAAGCTGTTTTAGGAGAGCAGTCTCTTTAAGGTTCCTCCTGGCCTCCTGGATGACTTTCTTTAAAGAGCAACTTGCAGGTTAGAATACCCAACAAGTCAATGTATAGAAAAATAATGTAGGAACTAGATTTTCTTTAAAAAAAAATTATAAATATGCTACAGTGGCTTCTGGAGTCGTTTTTGTGAGAAAATTTTACTTCCGCATCTGAAAATGGGCGTGACGGGCGAGAGTCGTGACGTAGCACGAGGGAGAGCGGTCGATTCACACAACAGGGAAATATGGATTGCAATGACATTTCGGACGCTGAGGAAATTGTTTACGGACCACAGCCATACAATTATGAGCCTGCTAGGCTGCCAAGAGAGCAGGGACAGGCCAGGATTAATGTTAGACAGAACATATTGGAACTTACAATAACAGAAACTAAGCTTTGATCAGGCGTTTGTCATGCTCATTAATATCCGCCCAGACTAACGTTACGTGATATAACTTAGCAGTTTCTCATGGAGAGACAGAGAGATATTTATTCATGATACATTTTTTGTTCCATAGGTGCTTGTGTGGGAAATGCGAGGCAATGTTTACAGCTGAGGAAAGTCAGTGTTACAGGGAGGTGGATGCATACTGGGCCTTAGTGGAAAATGCCAAACTTCCATGGTTGCAGTTAGTGTTACTACAGTAAAGCCATGGTGAATGTTGCTGATCTGTGGACACTGGATAGTTCGTTCATTCATTGCACAATGTTTATTCCTGGTTTTCACGTCAGCGCTGTTTGATTCGTTAATAACGGAGAAATGTGAATATTTCTCACTAGATCTCGCAGCGATGTTATTACTTCAGTGGCGAACTCTTTATTTACCTCGCAGTTAGGCTAGTGTTGCTTGATCAGGCTCGCGCTGCACTGGTCCAAACTGATAAACGGTCCACACAAACACAATAACGAGTAACTGTTAGCTCAGTTTCGTTCCGCTTACATTGCGTTTGCCAGTTGATGTTGTGCTCGCGCCTACATCCAGCGGGAGAACCCGAAGATGCGTACACTGAAGGAACCGCACTAGCTCTGAGTCTCACCCGGTTCTTACTTCGGTATCCCATGTTGAACTCCTTCATATCGCCGGGACGATAATCATCCGATCTGAAGTGAACGCTACACACGACCGCGTTTTCCGAAGCCGACGCGGAAGAGAAATCCCGTCTCTTCACCTGCACAACCCGCACCCAGGCACAAAAGATAGCACCGTCCTTTTTCCTGTTAGGAAACCGGTGGACTCGATGTCCTGACAGGCTGGAGTTTTTGCAAGCTCCACAAACACATACATTTACCATGACGATGATAAATTGAAATACAAAAACTACTGAAAACACACTGTCTCACGACCGCTCTTACTGAATACCAACCTACTCTGCACTGAGCTGCGGCAGAGCACAGCACACGTCTCCCTCGTGTGACGTAAAATGACGCGATGTTGAAAAAAAAGCGGCTTGTACGCAAGCGGGAAGGAAGTCGACCGGAAGTTGAAGTCGGCCGGGTGCCGCCATCTTGAGCGGAACTTCACTTGCGTTAGCAATCCCATTGACTTCCATTCATTTTGGCGTCACTTTGACAGCGAATAACTTTACATCTGAGGCGTTTGAAGACTCCATTTGTCCATTTTTTATTTCTAAAGAAACACGACAATGTATAAAATGCTCCATTACCTTGTAGCTTATGTTATGGCCCCGTAGAAGCAGTTTTTGTAAAAGTAGGCTAACGATTGCGTCATAACCAAGCGACTCTTTGTCGCACATTAGAGAGATTACCGTATGGACGGGAGGAGAAGCTCGCTGGCAATCGGGGGGACGTAGGGGCAAAATGACAATATAATTAATCAGAATACCTAGCAAAAGTTGATCCTGCTCCATGCTCATGGACAATTCCTACTTACACTCTCCGTCTCTGCAAGATTCGGAAGGGAATGATTCAGATTTCTCTTGGCACAGCTACTAGAAGACAGACGGGTTGCTCACGTGGTCCGTGTAACGCTTTGCTCGGTTTGAGTCTGCGCGTCAGGAAAGGAAGTGCTAAGAAATCGCTAAAAATGGGCTTCACTTGTCTCAATTGAGTCCCAATGGGGTCGCTGTGTCCATTTCTTTTACTGTCTATGCTTGTACGAGCAGTCAAAGAAACGCTCACTTTATCTACTAAATTGGTGTCATTATGTCGTTTTAAAACATTTTAAATCCTGCATTATCTTTTCATATGGTATTTTCATACACGGTTATATATTCATTTAGATTTTTTTTTACCTGCAAGTTGCTCTTTAAAACTGGTGTTCCATTTTTCCAGGAAACTTAAAGCAACCTCTGCTCCAAACATCAGTAAGAAGTCTTGCAAAATCTAATTAAAAAAGGAAAGACAACCATTCAGACATCTAATGTAATGTAATATTTTTGATACAATTTTCATAATCACTGTCATCCCTGCTGGCTTTGACGAGAGAATTTGCTTTACATTCACGTTGCACTATTATCAACATCGTGAACTGACATTAAAGAGAAAACATGTAATTTTTGTTAACTGTTATGTTAGTGTGATTGAAAATGCAAAAAAAATAAAATAAAAAAATGTTTAAGCTGAAAACTACGCACTTTTTAACTATTCACTAGTCTAAAACGTTTATCATTACAATTCAAACCCGTTGCAGGCCAAACGTTACACTTTCACGGCTCAAATATATTATTATCCAGGGTAGACACTGCAGTTAGGACGTCTGTAAAACAGGCATAAAGTTCCATGGCTGTATAAAGTGTATTACCTCGTCGGCATTAACGTATGGAAGCTCAACAGAAGAAGGTTTCTTGAGTTGAGTCACCATTTGACGGCAAAAAAAAAAAACTAATTTTCAGAAACACGGTGTGAAAGACGGTTAGCCTATCTAATGTTAGTTCGTTTAATCGAGGGGAAAAAAACTCACAAAACAGGCTAACAGCCACTCAATTCAAACACCACGTTCGCCACGGTCATTGACGTTAGTACACACACATATAATGCAACAGCTACGACAAAACGTGTTTCTGTCAGAAAATATCGAACATTTTGAAAATATATATATATATATATTGTAATAAAAACGTTTTTACATACCTCACGGCGGATCCATTAGGCCTTTAGTGCTGCACCAGGGTCGTGACTCGATCGTGTGGCGCACTTCTTAATATGTAACTCCAGATGTAGTGTTAAAACACGCTTCTGAACACCATTGAATAAACTCCAAAATACAACACAAACAGGGAGTATCCCATAACACAAACTGTAGTCAGAGTTAAAAAATAAACTCACAAATCTAACTCTTTCGCACTTTTTTGCCTAACTCTGGATTTTTCAACTCCATAAATTTGCTGTGTAAGAATGTTTGTAAGCCCTCATGTTGGGCTTGGCATTAATTGATTGTGAACCACTGGATATATAAGGCCAGAGATGCTATATGATTCCAGTTGCTCTTCATGGGATTAAAGAGCCTTTCAGTTAGCAGATCAAAGCCTTGACCATTAGGCAGTGACCCCTCATGATTAGATGATACAAGCATCTGAGTAAATCAATAATAGTACACTCTGAAGACCAGTTATGGTTGTGACTTGTTTATGAAATGTGCCCCGGAGGGTGCTGTTAAAATCTTTGCTGAATACTGAGATGATCCTTAACTGAACCATTAATTAAAGGTGTGAAAAACACAACACATAACAGACTGATGCAACAGCTTCTGCTTTTTTGATGAGTCATGGGTCAGTGACCTACTGTTTACTTCTGATTAACTGATTTTAATACCATAATGTATCTATCCAAATGAATGTCAAATGAAGATAAACATCCTAACAAAACTGTGAAATCTCTGAGCTATACCACAAACTGAATGTCTTCACACATTAAAGAAACACTCCAACTTTTTGGGACTTTAGCTTATTCACAGTATCCCCCAGAGTTAGATAAGTCCATACATACCTTTTTCATTTCTGTGCGTTCTGTAAGTGTTACAGTATTTGACGCACCCACCGCTAGCCTAGCTTAGCACAAAGACTGGATGTAAATGGATAAGGTAGCATACTAATCCCAATAAAATAATTAAATAATAATATAACAAAATAAAATAAAACAAAATAATGCAAACATTTTCCTATTTACATGTTGTGATCTGTATAGTCACAGCGTGTACAAATAACAAGGCTATATGAGACAGAGACCATTTTTAATTGTATAAATACTGGGAACTATATTCTCACTAGACGTAGGAGCACAGCTACTTGGGCGGAGTGGCTACTTGGGCGGAGTGATTAGCGCAGCACACGAGACGCCCTGTTGATGGTTCCGTAAACAAAACAAACGTGACTAACTAGCTAGAAGCGAGCGTGACTCGTGATCATGGCTGACTTTGAGGAATTTTACTGGGTATCAAACCAAGATCCAGAACCATATAGTTTTGAGCAGACGAGGAGTAACAAACTTTGGAAGCTGTAAGACAAGATGTCGAACAGATTGATGTCGAGGGGAGAATCAGAACGAACACGGACTGGTGGTGTAAATGTGGAACATGCCAACCTATGCTGACAGAAACCGAGTGACTTTGTTGTAATGAATGGGACCGGGTATTGCCATCAATGTCAAGGCTTGATGACAATCAAAATATTTGCGTCACTACCACGGATGATTTCTCTGCCCTAATACACCTGGCAGTTGTCGTTTTTTTTTCCCATTGTGATAAGATCAACTGGAAGAAACGCCCCATGCCGACTGAACCTAATGGTCAGCTGTCCACCAAGTAAGTGATTTTGTTATAATGATCATTCATAGTTCAATGAAATTGTAGTATAGCCATTGCATACAGTGTGTCAATAGACAAAATATGCACACGTCAACTGACATAGCACATTTGAAATAGCCTTTCATGATCACCTGTTTACTTGTAGCTTAGCTATTCATACAAAGTTACGTAATACGTAATAGTGTCACTACTAAGGTTACATTACATTAGCATGGCACTGTTACAGTATGGCTAATGTTAGTCATCTCATAACATAACGGAACACTTAACGCAGCAACAGGTGATCCAGTTTGTCCTGTCTTTATTATCGATGGGATGGCTGTATCCTTTAGCACACGTTTCATGGTCCATGTGGCAACTTGCATTTTTTCAAAATAGTCGTCTATAGTAAAATGTTCAGAGCAAACGAAATACTTCTTGATGCTGTTTACAGGTGTGTTTGGATCTATACCCAGAACAAGTAGCCATCGATTCATCAGGTCAGCGTTTTTGGTTGGAATTCTTTGAAACATCATAGTATTACCTGGTCTCCCCTGTTTATTGTCGCAGCTCTTTACAATACAGCGAACACCCATGATTTTAAACTATAAATTTACTATCTAGTAATTGCTGACTCTATTACTCCAACTCTGAGCGAACTCTCTGCTCCTCACCACAGGGCGTCTCGTGTGCTGCGCTAATCACTCCGCCCAAGTAGCTGTGCTCCTACGCCTAGTGAGAATATAGTTCCCAGTATTTATACGATTAAAAATGGTCTCTGTCTCATATAGCCTTGTTATTTGTACACGCTGTGACTATACAGATCACAACATGTAAATAGGAAAATGTTTGCATTATTTTGTCACTTATTGGGATTAGTATGCTACCTTATCCATTTACATCCAGTCTTTGTGCTAAGCTAGGCTAGCAGTGGGTGCGTCAAAGTGCGGACTTGCAGAACGCACAGAAATGAAAAAGGTATGTATGGACTTATCTAACTCTGGGGGATATTGTGAATAAGGTAAAGTCCCAAAAAGTCGGAGTGTTCCTTTAATCATGTTAGCATTTATTATTTCTTCATCGGAGTGAGAAATTTTAACTGTGCACCTGTGGAATGAAAAAAAAAATTAAACATTGTTTTCTTATTGTAATGTTAATAAAAAATAAAATTGAAAGTTTGAAAAGCAGCAGTAGTGTTGATGAATGTGTATCAATGCATCATGTAAACTTAATTTAAACCATCATTAAGGGATTTGACACTAAGACCCCATAAAGCCCCATAGAAAGCTGACTCAGACACTCTCAACTATGTCTGTGTGTTTGTGGCGCGGCGCGCTTGGGTGAGAGACCGGCCGCAGCGGGACTCGCACACCTGCGCTTTCCTAGGCGAGCTAGGACTTCTTCTGGGCTTCCGGCTTCACCACAATCCTCGGCCGCGGCCCGCGCTGAGTGGGGCGTCGGCTGCTAGAGCGAGAGCGGGGCCTCGAGCTGCTGTCGCTGCTGTCGCTGCTGTGAAGAGGCGGCCGAAGGCGGGGGCTGAGACTGAGAGCTCCGCGGGGTCTGTTTTTCACGACTCGCTGCAGAACCAGAGCGCTTCTGGAGGAAGTGCTTGAAGGCTTGAGACGCTTTCTGGGCTTCGGTAAATCTCTCCACGAACTCGGAGAGAGAAGAACCGAAAAGGCCAGCGGAAGACAGCGGCGTCGAGAAACGCGGTGCGCTCGGAATCAGCCATCTCCGTAAGCGTCAGCCATAAATGCCTCTCAGCAACAGTGGCGGAAGCCATACACCGTCCCACGGCTTGTGCAGCAGACTTGGTAGCGCGGAGAGTGAGATCTGAAGCGATTCTCAAATCCGCGATGCAGATAGCGTCAGGTCCCATCTTGTCCAGCTTACGGAGGAGATCACCCTGGAATATCTGCAGCGTAGCCATGGTGTGTAGTGCTGACGCGGCCTGCCCAGCGGCGGAGAAAATTCCAAAAGGCTTTGGCAGGCAACACCGGTTTAGTCCGCCGTCCAGCAGAGGGCGGGCAAAGGTGGGTCGCTATCGCCTGTTCCACCGGCGGAAGAGAAAGGTAGCCTCGGTCTTTCGCATTATCCAGGGAGGAAAATGCTGGCGACACAGACGAACGCGTCCGTGCAGAAAAGGGAGCGTTCCAGGCCTTCGCAACTTCTTCATGAAGCTCAGGAAGAAAAGGAGTGGGCTTTGATTCCGGAGAAGTGCGCTCACCAGGGAGGAAGCTACCATCCAGCCGGGTGCGAGAGGGGAGCTCCGGTGCAGACCACTCGAGGCCGAGGCTCGCCGCGGCCAACGCGAGTACTCGCATGAGCTCCTTCTCAATGTTAGCTCTCGTAGTGGGCCTACGGGCAGGAGGCACGAGATCCTCGGAGCTCGCCCAGTCCTCGCTGCCTGAAGCTAGCAGAGAGCAGGAATCTTTGACCTCCTACGCGGCCTCAGAAACGACTTCCTCTGATGAAGCGGCGGCAGACTGCGGGCGCTGAGCATCAGGAAGTGACTCAGGAGAAGCCGGTGAAGCAGGCGGGTGAACCGGCGAGCTTAGTCGGGCTGGAGCGGGTTCCGGGACCCGCTGCGAGCGGCGCTTCTTACGGCGCGGCAGCGCGGTGGGGAATGCAGGCTCTGAGAAAGATGCCAGGCGAGTCCGCAGAGTCACCATCGGCAAAAGTTCGCAGTGAGGGCAGCCGCCGTCAGCGAGCGCGAGCGCTGCATGGTCCTCACCCAAACAGGAGACACAGAGAAGATGACGGTCTCCCTCGGTGAGTGGGGCTCGGCACGAGCTGCATGAAGGCATCTTTAAAAAGACGCAGCTCTTTTAGGGGGTGAGTGTTGCAAGGCGAACACACACACACACACACACACACAAGAACAGTAATATAGCAAAGGATATAGCGTCGGAAACTATATCCTTTGCTATATTATACAATGATGGCTGAGCGTACTGCACAGACTCAAACTGAGCTTGACGACGTAGATGTGACGTGAGCAACCTGTCTGTCTTCTAGTAGCTGTGAGAAATCTGAATCATTCCCTTCCGAAACTTGCAAAGACGGAGATTGTGAGTAGGAGGTGTCCATGAGCTAGGAGCAGGAGCAACTTTTGCTAAGTATTCAGATGAATTATTTTGTAATTTTGCCTCCACGTCCCCCTGCTTGCCTGCGAGCTTCTCCTCCTGTCTATACAGTAATTTCTCTACTGTGCGACAGAGAGTCGCGTGGTTATGACACAATCGTTAGCCTATTTTTACAAAAACTGCTTATACGGGGCCATAACGTAAGATACAAGGTAATGGAGCCTTTTATACATTTTCGTGTTCCTTAAGAAATAAATAATGGAGAAATGGAGTCTTTAAACGCCTCAGATGTAAAGTTATTCGCTGTCAAAGTGACGCCAAAATGAATAGGAGTCAATGGAATGCTAACAGCAGGTGATGGTCTGCTAATCAATGGTGGCCCCCGGGGAAGCCCCAGCTTGGTTATAGCCATAGAGGGTCGCAAAGCGAATGCAGAATTGCCTGTCACCCTGTTACGGCGAGGGCCAGTCAATTGTGCTGCAGGTAACTTTATATGGTATTTTGTGAGTTGTTTGCTAACCTGAGATGTAATTTTAGATAGAGTGTATGCGTGGTTAATGACCAAATTGGGTAATTATTTTATAGAAATCTGCCCGCTGTTGTGTTGCTGCTGTGTGGCGGCTCGTTACTGCGACCCGTGGTGCTGTGCTGTGGAGACTGGAGAGGTTGCGCGCCCAAGTCCCATAGACTACCATGATTTAGAATCGCACGGTTGTGTGAGCGGGGCTTTATTTGAGTGTGTTGATGCGAGCGCATGTTTGTGAGCACGTTTTTTGTGAACGAGTCTATATGTGAGTGTGTGTCCATGCGAGCACGTGTTTGAGAGAGCTTGGTGTGAATGCGTGTTTGTGGTGGTGTTTGTTTGTGTGGAATTGTATGCGTGTGTTGAGATTATTTGGTATTGAATAATTGTTTATTATATTTGTTGATTTAATAGTATTTTCTTTAATTTGATATTTTTTATTTTGTGGCTTGTTAATTGTGTTCTTGAGTACTGTGGGTGGTTATTGCCACCACCATCTACTGTCAATTCCTTTATAGCCACCATGGGCTATTAGCTGCTGGGATTGGGAGGATTTACTTTATCCATTTATATATATTTTTTTTTTTACTGTGTGGATTGTGATTTTTGGTTATAAATTTGCATGACGGTGTGAATTGAGGTTGTTTGAATTTAATTTACGTGGATCCTTCTGTTTTAATTTTTTTCTTTCTCTTTCCCAAATGTTGACTCATCCCATGGGAAATTGATATTGACTGTTCAAGATCCGATTTTACAGGTGACTACTTTATGATATCAGTATTATTTTCCTTTTGTGTGAATGTAATTGTATTTGTAACTTGTGTATTTTATCCTAAAATAATTTTTTGTTTAATTATACTTTTACATCTCATTGAGTGTCAAATATTTATTTGGAACTCATAGATTTCTAAATAAATGGAATGTTTTAATCTTTTAAATGAAAACCATTAAAAATAACTATAAAAAAACCACCACGTATGTTTTTTAATGTTTGATTGTATTTTATTTAGTACTGTCAATCGATTAAAACAATTAACTAGCCTATTTGTGATTAATCACACTTAACATTAAAGTTTTTAATATATTTTTATATTGTAATAAATTCAAATTTAATCTCCAAATTAATGTAGAAACAACATAAAGTATATTTTAAATATTTGATCTATTAGGTAGGAAATATACATAAATTGAATAAAGTTACCAAACACCTATCAGTCTTCACTGTAATTTTCTCTAACTTTTTTCTTTGATTTTATTTTTTTACATTAATGTATCACAGAAGCGGGTTTATGAGGCTGCTGTCGCTTTAAGATCTGATGCATACAATGCGGATCTGGATCTGACAAGCATCCGATGTTGTCACAACTCTTTGCGTTCATTTAACACTTTTTAACTAATTTAATACTGTGCTTACGAGGATACTCGACAAAGTGAACATTTTGGCATACTTTTGTGTGTTTTTGTCCGTTCAAGTGTGAAAGAGAACTCAATGCGGCTGCGCGCTGTCTGAAGCGGCATTCTGTGCGAATGAGTCCTGTGTCTGTGTGTGTGTGTGTGTGTGTTGTGTGTATCACACAAAGAGGAGATTTACAGACAGTGCGCCGCCAGTACAGATTTAAGTTCTTATTTTTGTGTTTTATCGCGCTTGAATTGTTTATTAGCACTTGAATGAATGATAGTGTGATAAAAAAATATAGAGCATCCAGTTGTAGAAAGAAAAAATCTGATGCTGCATTAATTGCGTTAAATATTTTTGAAATACATTTCTGAAAAAATGTATTGCATGCGTTAACGTGTTCATTTTGACAGCCCTAATTTTTGTATAATCAAACATAAACATAATATGTATTTGTTATATTCCTTTGCTCACTTGGTTCCTCCCTGTCCGCACCTGTGCTCTCGTCATCAGTTGTGTCTAAGGCTGTATGCTGGCTCGTTGGCTTGTAATTCCTGAATTCCTAATTGGCGCGTTTCACCATCAGTGTGCAATGCGCGTGACGTGTACGTTCGTTAATAAATAAACTACAAGTGTCTTGCGGAAGAACATTGTAGTCAGAGCTACTTCTCTCCGTTAATGTCTATGGCGAGTCACGCAGGCACTGGGCAACTCCGCAGCCGAGCCGACCTCGGGATAAAATAGTCAGAATACAAACACTTATTATAGGCGTACCGTAGTGATTCAGGATAAGTCAAAAACACGGTTTGGAAAATGGATTCATGATGTACTCGTTCATTTTGAACATAAGTTACGGACTGCAGCAGCTGCTGATACAACGGCGTTCTGTTGCGCATGCGTGAATTTAACTGAGTAGTACATGACCATGCACTCCCACAAATGCGACCACATAAAATTTTAACTCGCACATTCTCAAAAAATGGTCGCATATGCGACCATTTTGGTCGCAGTCTGGAACCCTGCCTTGTGGCATATCATTCCCTTGTCCTGTATGAAAAAAATGGCCAGTGCTCTTGTGGCACTTAGCGGAATTGGTTCTATGTGGCCTAGTGGCCGATGTTCTGTGTGGTTTGTTCTATGTGGCCTTGTGGTATAACATTGCCTTGTCCTGTATGTAAAAAATGGCCAGTGCTCTCGTGGCCCTTAGCGGCATTGGTTCTATGTGGCCTAGTGGCCGTTGTCTGTGTGGCTAAGTGGCCTTGAGGCATTGTTGCCTTGCTAAAAAATGGCCATGCTGGTCTCGTGGTCCTTGCGGCCTTGGTTTCGTGTGGCCTTGCGACCATGTCCAGTCTTACTTTGTCTTCTGTGTGGCATTAGAGACCGTGGTGGCTGATTGCCAGCCTTGTCTCTGTGGTCTACTACGGCCATGTGGCTGTTTGTGGCCTTGTCTCTGTGGTCTAGCAAGGCCATGTGGCCCAGCTTGTCATTGCTCTGTGCGGCTACTTTGGCCTGGTTCTGTGTGGCCCAGCGTGGCCTGGTTCTGTGTGGCCCAAGGTGGCCTGGCTCTGTGTGGTCTATTGTGGCCTTGTTTCTGTGTGGTATATAGTGGCCGGCTCTGTGTGGTCCATCGCGGCCTTATCTCTGTGTGGTATATAGTGGCCGGCTCTGTGTGGTCCATCACGATCTTGTCTCCATGTGGTCCATCGCGGCCTTGTATCTGTGTGGTCTATAGTGGCGGGCTCTGTGTGGTCCATTGCGGCCTTGTCTGTGTGTGGTATATAGTGGCCGGCTCTGTGTGGTCCATCGCGGCCTTGTCTGTGTGTGGTCTGTTATGGCCTTGTTCCGTATTGTCCGTAGTGGCCTTGGCTCTGTGTGGTCCATCGCGGCCTTGTCTGTGTGTGGTCTGTTATGGCTTTGTTCCGTATTGTCCATAGTGGCCTTGTCTCCATGTGGTCCATCGCGGCCTTGTCTCTGTGTGGTATATAGTGGCCGGCTCTGTGTGGTCCATCGCGGCCTTGTCTGTGTGTGGTCTGTTATGGCCTTGTTCCGTATTGTCCGTAGTGGCCTTGGCTCTGTGTGGTCCATCGCGGCCTTGTCTCTGTGTGGTCTATAATGGCCCGGTTCTGTGTGGTCCATCGCGGCCTTGTCTGTGTGTGGTCTGTTATGGCTTTGTTCCGTGTGGTCCATCGTGGCCTTGCTCTGTGTGGTCTATCACGGCTTGTGTTTCCAATGGCCTGTCTTTATGTAACTAAGCTAGCCTCATTCTCAGTTTTATATTCACTATTCTCCAGCGCCTTGCTTCCCTTCAACTCGTTTAACGTAGCTCAAACAATAGAGCATTGGAGATCATAACGCTAAGGTCATGGGTTCATTCTCTGGGGAAGCAAGAAATGATAAGATGTAAAGTGTGTCTTGAAATGTAATAGTCGCTTTGGATGAAACTGTCAGCAATGGATAAATGTTTAAATGTGTATATACAGCAGCAGGAATATAAAAATGCGTAAATGCATGATACACGTCTTCACATAGTACCTTACAGGTTCACCGTTTCTCACTATGATGAAAGTGACCCTCTTACTAATTAGCTATTAGCTGTCGTCATCATGATGTCACCCGGCTGTCTTCCTCCATGGCTCCTCCCTCCAGCTACGCAGCCGTGGAGCGCAGCCCTGGTTTTGCACTGGGGCATCATCTACCTGCCTCTGCTCAAGGCCATCCCATGGATCTTTCCACTGTCATCACCACCAGGACTCTTCTGTTCTGCCTCCTCCCGGTTATCCATCCACCTCCAAAACTGCTTCCTGTATCCTCGGCCTGTTTCATCATCTCCTTATCCTCCACACCTCCTTCTCTTTACGGCGTGAGGACGCACCTTCCGGGAGGAGGAGTTTCTGTCATGGTTCTGATAGTTTGGACTTTTTGTGTTTCACCACCTCCTGCCTGAGTTAGTCATTTGTTGTCTTGGTCACTCATTATGTTTAGCTTTGCACTCTTTATCTACCTCATTATTTACCTAGTTATCACGTGTACAAGTTCAGTTCTGTTGGTGTTTATTGTCGGGTATTGTCTATAACGTGTAACGTGTGTGTGAGTAGCTCTCTCTCTGTTTTGGATTTATGCTTGTGGATTAATTAAAGAGACTTTTGTCTTCATCTTGTTTTTGTTGATCATCTACACAGAGCAGATGAGACAATATCGTGTCATAACCCCTGTACCAAAATACATTTTGTATGGCCAGATTATTGCCGATACACATCCCTATGAAACAGTAGTAATATATTGTTTATTAGCACTTCTGTTTTATACTGCGTCTCAAACTCAGTGTTGGACACAGTACTATCCAACCTCTATTTGTGGACATGATACTTCGGCGTTATCTGTGCAAACTACCACTTTTTTATATGTTTGAATTCTGAAAGAGCAAGCACATCAAAGGTTTGCCTGGACTCCTCCATCTTAGTCTTCTGACCTGTTTACTGGAACGTGGTCAACTCCGGTGTGACGTCATTCCCAGCTTAACATCCCTCTTCTGAGGTAAATGGAATGCAGCATTAAAGTGACAGCAGCCTAATAAACCTGCTGTCTATTATTAATGATAATCAAATAGTAAAAGACAAAATCACTCACTGCTCTTGACTGAATAACTTTTGTAGCTTTAATAATGATTAATCCTTGATAAATACATTACAAAACGATGAAAACAATTACTTTTTTGAGACACACTGATAAAACTTATTTTGTGGTGTAGTAAATACTACAGAAAAAACAATGTAATTTACATGAAAATTTATTTCAGGCAATAATTAAAAAAACGTAATTCTATATTAGTACACAATTCAAGCACGTAGAAATGAAAGTGTAAATATCAACATTATAAAATTAAGTAAAATTACTCAACTTTTCTGATACTGGTGTTCCCATCATGCACTGGGCCTTGAATAATTAATTTGGATGATTTTTCCCTGTTTTCCAGCTGTATTGCTGTTTTATCATTGCTTTTGTTGTTAGGATTAGTAACTTGACATTTTGTGACATTTGGAGTTCATTTTCTACTCAAAATGACACATTCAAACACAAAAACGATCAATACCGTCATTGTGTATTGTCTACCAAGTATTGCGGTCTCTGCGTTCACTGTAATCAAAATATTTATTATGTAAATATGGTGTTTCACACAATATGTATTGTATTATAGATGTTTCTAAGTAAAGCATATACTTTAAAAGTGTGGTTTAATTCAATGTTATATTGTTTAAGTGAAATGTATTGCAAAGGATTTTTAAATTAAATAGATATTACTCAATCTTTTAGCCTTTTACTCATTTTCTTTGTTACTTTCACTTAACTCACTTAAGTTCACTTACATGTAAAAGTTATTATATTTTTTTTAAAGCCTATTAAATGTAACATACATTTAATGGCTTTATGGCTTTCAAATACAGTGTAATTTTGAATGGTTATAATTAATGGCTAAAAATGAGGGGGGGAAATCCATCTAATATAGACATTAGTATTGGTATCGTAGTGGTGATGATGGCCTTCATACTTAGTAAAATGATGCCATTAAACACCTATTTAAAATAAACTGTCTTTGAATCTACAATGCGTGTAATAATCTACAATTATGTTAGGCGTGATTAATCAGTATTAATAAGGAATATATGTGAGTAAATATTAATAAGGATTTATGATGTTTTTAACTGATATATTAAAGCAGCAGTAAAATAAAGCATATAAAATATTCATATATGATGTCAATGTCAAAGTCCAAGTTAGACATTTTTATATGGTGGATGAGATAACTGTAAAAAAGCAGAAAAACTGTCTCCAATTATTCCTAATGTCAGAGCTGATTTGCTCTTTTTTCTTTACAGAACTTCTATTACACATTTACCACCCTTCATCAGAGTTTATAACTTTCACTTGCTGATGTGCAACATAAAATATCCTAAAATACAAAGTAATAATCACTGTACAAGGAAACATAAGGGAATGAGATCCGTAACACTCCAAGCAAAACTATTTATTGTCTGGGAAAAGACTGAAGTGCTCTGATGATGGATTCAAGATTTTTAGAGTAACAATGTGTTTAGCTGATATTCTAAACCATTTATAAAACAATGCATAAATAAGTGGATTCATACAGGAATTCATGTACATAATCCAGCATGTTACATTAAGTTCAACTGAGTCTGTAAACTCATTTCCTTCAATAAGAGTGGCAATATAGTATGGTATCCAACACATAAAGAAAACTGCGACAACAATCCCCAGAGTTTTTGCTGCCTTTCTTTGTGACCTGCTAACACCTGTGACAGAATTTACAACCTTGGCCTGATGCTTTGCAACACAGAAGATTTTCACATATATAGACATGATTACAGAAGAAGGGGCAACAAAAGTGACTATGAGATCTGTGATAAAATGTTCAAAATTAAAAGAAACTGAACAGTCTCCATAACACCTGTTATGTGTCTCTGGATAAAACATAGTATTGTGTAATATAATGACAGAATATATGCCACAACACAGCCAGTTTATAATAATGCAAAAAATAACTTTATCAGTTGTGACCCTTACTGTGTATCTCAAAGGGTCACTCACAGCAATGTAACGATCTACAGATATAAAAAATAAATTACCAAGAGATGCCGTAACAACCATAAATATAATAAATGAAAATAAAGAACAAAATGTCTCTCCAAAGTACCAGCATGATTCTATAAATCGGATGCCCATTAAAGGTATAACAAATAGTCCCACAATCAGGTCGGCCACAGCCAGAGAGAGAATGAGCAGGTTGGTTGGAGTGTGAAGCTTCTTGAAGTGAGAGATGGAGATGATCACCAGCAGGTTCAGAAACACAGTGAATACTGACAATAAAGAAATGAAAACATACAAAACAACATACTCCACTTCAGGTTTGATATTTTTGAAACATGACAAATTGTTGTCTGGAAAGCAATACTGTATTTTTTGGCTGTTGTCCTCCATGATTATTGTGTCAAACATTTCCACAATTAAAATATCCTTATATGTAGCCTGGCACTGTGTACCCAGTTCTGCATCAAAAGTCCACTTTGAAGCTGTGGTACAATGTTCAAACTCTCAGTTCGACTTTCTGCCTTCCTTTACTGACTAAACTCTGATTTAAATGTACAAAAAACAGAGACATCCAATGAAATGTGAGGTTTGATTAAACCCACCTACTATTTAAATATTCAAAGCATGCAATGAGGAATTGGATGATGTGTATAATATTGTGAATGTGCAAAATAGTGAATGTGTAAAGCTTTAAATGGGCTCCCACATTCTTATCTTTTTGACCTTCTGGATATAAAAACACCTGTCAAACATCTAAGGTCTTTGGATCAAAGACTTTTATTGGTCCCAATGTCTTGACTGAAGACTAGGGGTGATCAGCTTTTTTTTTTTTTTTGTCCCAAACTGTGGATCAGTCTACCAAGTAGAGATGCACAATATTTCGGCCACCATATCGGTATCAGCCGATACGTTCATTTTAAATGTTATCATTGTCGACCCAATAATAAAATTTGCGGATAAATTCAAGCCAATTCAAGTAATGGATTATGTCCTTCAGCTGAGACACTTCAGATGCGCACTCGGCATGATGATTTCAAATGGCTTGAAATATGATTGGAATCACTTTGAAAAAGAAAATACAATTAAGTGCAGTAAAAGAATGATAAGAATTCTTTTTACGCCCATTTTACCAAGTTGTTAGAGCGCGTCCACAATGAAGTTAAACCTTCATGACAATAAGTTGTGCTTGTTTGCAGCTTTTTGTTTTGTGCAATTGTAAGTTGTAATATGTTTATTTTGTGTGTATATATATATATATATATATATATATATATATATATATGTAACTGATTTATCTCATATAGGATGCGTTTGGTTAAGAATTAACATGGTAGAACAGCGCACCGGTGATCATTGCTTCAGCAGATGCAGCTCAAACAGCAATGCACAAATTGATAACTATTATTGGGACTTTCACATTACATAACGTTACAATGAGAACACTATAATAAAACGTTGTGAATTTGTTGGGTTTAGTTGTCACGTTTAAGCACATTGTTACACAAAGAGTCCATCAAAAACAGGAATTACATGTTCTGACTAGCACGTAGCACGTAACTTAGTTCAAGTTCACTTTGTAATATTATGCTTATGTTGTATAAATATCTGATAAATTTCATAGGTTGCGTTTTGAGTTAAATAACCCTTAAAGTGCTTCAGTTCAGCTCAAACAGCATTGCTGTTATTTGAAACAGTAATTTTAGATGTTTCTTTTCAAAAACATTGATGCATTATTAATAATAACTAGCACTTTTATTACTGATAAAGTAATAGTACTTTTAGCAAGTAATTCTATGCATCCATGCATTTTCAAAGCCATGATGAGAATTTTGATTAATCATAATGTTAACTTGTAGTCTTCAGGGACTTTTTTTTAGAGAGTGATTTGGTTTGCTTTAATATGCAAAAACTGTGATGTGGTGTGATGGGGAAAAGTCGCTTTGCTGGTAAAGGATGGAAGTTAAGAGAAAATATTTTTTTGTCATGCTCAAGTAGTGTCATTTCACAGATAATTTTTCATTTAAGTGAAAGACTTCTCAGGTCTCAACACCAAAGATTATTTATACTGTCCCGGCCATACTCTGTCCATTTCTTAAAAACCATCTTGGGAAATTTAATGCAGAATTAAAGCTAGGGCAGGTAATCCTGTTCAGAAACACTTTTTTTTATACTGGGTGAAATGGTCCTCCATCCTGAGAGTAGTCAATACATTATGTGTTCCGAAAAAGGAATGAAAACAATCAGACCTCTGTAGCAGCTGCAGGACAGTAAAAACTATGACCAATCACTGCTACTCGGTCCGAGTGTAAAGAACCAATCAGATGCCTTCAGAGCCAGGAGGAGTGTCTTAGCAGTGTCAATCAAGTTCGCGTACGCGCTGATCGCCCCTCTGATAGCGCGTACCGTCATTCAAAATCAAGATTGCCGGTGTGCCGAGCAGCTGTGCTAATGGCGGACAAACAACCAAAACTACCAATTTCTCGAGTGAAACCTGCTCATACAACAAAGACAGGTAAACGGAAAAAGACCGATGACGATAAACAAGCCCGTCGGAGCCCATTGACTCAGTGTTAAAACTCTAGCCGCATAACATACAGATAAAATGTCACGCACTGTGCAAAGCAACAATTGAAACCTGATAATTCACTGGCTTGTCATGTTGCTAAAATAATGTACTAGCAAACCTTATTTAGCATTACACATCGCTAGAATAATTATTTACATAGCCTACTGCAACGTGTTACCATTATATTATCTTACTAGCTATTTATAACTCATAGAAAGAGTGCAACGTTATAAAGTTACATTACATGTATTGCATAATACCTAATGATTTGAGGACTGAGATTGTAGTCAAAGTATGGGCAGGCCAGTCAATGTAAAGCATTTTGTCCCTACCTGTGAATGTGTCATAACTGTTTATCCGTCGTCATCGGTGACCCTGCATGTTTACTAGCCTGCACATTCACGGCAGGCTCCGCTGTGGGGGGAACTTTACATAACAAAATACATGTTTTACAGCTAGTAGGCCTAACGTTATATGTTATGAATCTTGCACGAAATTCATCTTCATCTCAGTGCAACTAATGGAAATGGAAAAACGTGTATCAATGCAACCTGTTTTTAGCTTTGCCTTATAGTTACAACTAGCTCGTTAGCGAATCAAAAAATATATATTTTAAACTTTACCAATATCGATATGATAGCTTGATAGTGAGTAGGCTACTAAATACATCTTATTTGTTTATATTCATAATGATAAAGTTAGATTTTTTTATTACATGTGATTCTGACATGATGCTACATGCACTGCGCTCCTTCATCTCCGCTTGTCTCAGGTAAATAATGCATCTTCCAGCTCAGCTGTCGGAGTCGCGCGTTCATGTGTTTTGGGGGCGTGGCTTTGGAAGGACCCCAGAAGGGAGAGGGTGGACTGAATGGAAATAATGAGCTGTCTTTAAAACAGTCGTTAGAGGTCTACATACACTCGATTTTTATACTTTCTTTTTCAGAATACTAACATTTTAATTATGTATTGATATATACATAAAGTTTAAACAAATTTGAAAAATAAGTTTTTTAGACCATTCTTACCTACCCCAGCTTTAATGCAACATGCTATATGCAGGTGTTCAGGGCTCTCAAGTCTCACGCATTGGGCGTGAGACACACGCAATTCAACCAGTTCACACGCTCACACGCCACACCGTGTATTTCTCATGCTGAAAAGGCAATGCCAACCAAGTTGTCCTGCGAGCTTTATATATAACGTTGTATAGGCTACGAGGCGCAGGCACACAAAGTGAAGTTTCCTGCCGCCAGCACGTATCTCGCCCAGATTGCGTTCATTACAAGGCAACACAGATGCGCAAACACACAGAAGTTGACGGAACATTCTCGGCCACCGTACGTTCGTTACTAGGTAACCAACAACATTGCGTGAACACGTCGTGATGGAGAAGGTAAGTTGGAAGAAAGCTTGTCTAACATTTTTAGGCTAGAACATTTAATATATAGCCCATCGTTTACATTATTATTGATGCAGTCAAAAACTCTACAACTAGGCTACTTTGCAACCAGGCCAGAAGCTTTGGCTCAGTTTGGCTAGCTTACGTTTTCTTAAACTAAGGGAATGTTAGTGGGTATGGGAAGGAATGAAGATGTATTTCTTCATTTTATTTTAAATACATTTAAATTTGTTTATTTTATTTTATTTTAAATTATATATTATACTGTATTAATACACTGTAAATGCAAACATTGTATTTAATTAAAAATAGTAAATTGACCTCATTTTTTCATCATTTTTTTCAACCTGCTATTAACACTCACTTTTAGTAAGTTACTTGTACTTTGAGGTTGAAAAATCGTACCAGCTCAGTCTACTTGAGCTGGATTCATTTAGAAAAAGTAAGTTTATGACCTGTGGGCATGCGCAGATCAGTCCTCTCTACGCTAGACGGCAATATATGGCCACGCCAAGACTCGCCCTTCAATAGCCACTATTGGCTGAAGGTGAAAACCGTAATTTTAAGCCACCATTGTGGCGATTAGTGTTTGTTTTAGTTGGGCTCTTGACCGTTATATCATTAATTTAACCTTTTGTTTGGCTGCTGTACCTGAGTTATAACAGCCAGATGAACAAACAGAAAAGGTGATCTGATGGTGATGGTTGTGTTTTAACATAATCGTTATTTCACAATCATTTGACCTGATTCACTGAACTCATATAGTTCAGAGTTAATTTCTGAGTTAGATTTACTTTATTAATTATAACAGCACTGTCCTGGTACAGGATAATATTTTTAGCCATTTCAATGAAATCCAAATAATCAAATAAATAATAAAAAAACGTCAATTTTTTTTTTTTTTTTAATGTAGGCACACTCAGACATCAAGAATTAGCGTATGAATCTCAACAATGGTGACAAACAGATCACCCCCTGATCATAAGCTCATTATTTATTCATGCAGCAATGCATGATGGGAGCCATGAATGAGTTTTGATTGGTTGCACCCAGAATGCACTGCAACATGCTTTATAATTGTCACCATTGTTGAGATTCACAGGCTGATTCTTGATGTCAATGTGTCTAAAAACTAAATTAAACAAAAAAAATATATATTTTTTTTTATAATGGAAACTTTTAAGAAACTCTAAATATTATGCTATACAAGAACAGTGCTATAATTAATAAAGTAAACCTAACTCAGAAATTGGTTTCTTTAATTTAAGTGAACTTGAAAAATGAGTGAGCAGAACTAGTGTTAAGTTGTAGGAATTTAGTAATTCTAAGTGGGGTAAAATTTATATCAAGCAATCCACACAAAATGAAAAAACTAAGTTAACACTAATCATGACTATTAAGTTACATGAACATAAAAAAAACGTGCTAGTGGTACTACTTGATTTAGTACTGCACACTTAAAATAAACAAGCTTTTCTAACTCACTAATCTTAAGCTTACTTTGCTTAATTTTTTTGAGGCAACGAGTTTGCATACTTTTTTTAAGTAAGGTCAACTAATTACATTTTACAGTGTAGTCTTTCTAGTTACATTAAGGCTACGTGTATTAAAGCAGAGTGCTCTTGGTAATATTTTATATCCTGTCAAAACATACATTAATCATTGCCATTGCATTTGTATTTTTCAAACACAAAACACATTTCATAAGCTGGAGTGTGTACTCTTGTGTGTACACACACACACACACACACACACACACACACACACACACACACACACACACACACACACACACACCTACCTTAATAATACTCTAATATGTCATTTGTTCACAATGTCCCATGCACTACACAATAAATAATTATACCATTTTGACTAGACACATTCAAAGTGCAAAAAGATTTGTTTTTCCAAACTGTTTGGAGCAATTTGTTATATTTTTGTAATTTTTTTATAACTTATTTGTAATTTTGAAATATAACATTAAAGAGTATATTTGATGTGATGAATTGCTCTGTCATTTATCAGATTTACCAATTGTTATAATTTCATATTGGGCTGGTTAATTATGAACAATTGGTAAAATTGGGGGGCGGGGACATATGGGGGCATGGCTCCATTAGGGCTCCTCCCCTAACCGCATGTGATCTCACTCCAAGCTTTTGGTAAAACTTGAGAGCCCTGGGTGTTTCTTTAATGTGATGTGAGTAGGGCTGCACGAATATATATATACATTTAATTACAATTATCTCACCTAAATGTTTGCTGACTCATTATATTTGTGTTTTTACAATTTACAATGGGGTAATATTGTTGCTCAAGAGGTTTCACAACACAAGGTAGCTTTATTTATATCTTTGAATTAAATTAAAAAAGTCATACAAATAAATACAAAAGAATGAAGATTCCTTACCATTAAAGCTATATTTTGTTTTTTAAAAGAAACTATATTTTTATCAACACTAAATTACAAATAGATGTTGAGATAAGCAGTCCCATGATTATCATAAACAGATCACAAAAGTGTCTCCAAAGTGCCAACACGTCTCAATCAGCTTTATGGCATCCACAGGCATAACCTGGGACGTGCACAGGGGGGTTGCTCAGGTTGCTTGGGCAACTGCCCATATGCCCTTCTCGGCTCATGTTGCCCTTCCGAGAAAAAAAAAAAAGAAAATCGTACAATGGATGCAGAATTTCACGTAGGCCTAGTTCACTTCCATTTAAGTCTCAGTCTCTAGTTAAGTCTCATTCACTTCCATTCGGGCACCGGAAGTGAAAGTAAGGGCAAACTCTGCTCACGTGGCTGCAGCCATAGATATCATATAAAGGCTAGATGTCTCGTCCGCGCTGCTGGCCAATGGAGGTCGATGTCCGCACACGGCGGCCATCTTACCTACTGTGCTCGCTCACTCGTAACATGGTGCATATACTTTTAAATAACCATAACTTGCTCAATTTTCTACCGATTTTCAAACGGTTTGGTTTGTTATAAATGTAAGAGTTGTAGTTATGACACTGCATGCATATGAAAAATTATAACAATGGACTTCCATATTAAAGAATTATATCCACGTTAATGACGTTTGTAAGAGACCAAACCGTTTGTAAATCCGTCAAGATTTCAGCGAGATAAGAGGATTTGTGTGCGTGCTGATCACTCACCTTAATTCACAGAGCCCTGTGGTAAGATGGCCGCCGGTGATGCCGGAAGTGACTCCGCCTTAAGACATCTAGCCTTTATATGATATCTATGGCTGCAGCGCTGCACGCGACCGGTGTAGCAGACGATTCTGTTCCCTACCGGAATTCCTGTTCCCTTTACGCAATCATACTACAAATTATGCATAGTTGCACAGTTACCATACGTACCATCAGAACTGAATACAAGCAAGAAGCACAACTGAATGTACGGGAAGCCAAAAGGTTAAAAAAATATTGTATTTTTCCCGAAATTTAAGCGTTTTTTATTTTTTATTTTATTAGAATCGAGTTTTTCCCTATCTGTTAATTCAATCATTGATTTAAAGAAGGCATTTGACACTATAGATCATCAAATTCTCATTTCTAAATTATATACTTATGGAATTAGAGGAGTTGCACTGGACTGGTTAACCAGCTATTTACAACAACGACAACAATATGTTGAGTTTGACGGTTATAGGTCAGAATGTATGAATATAGAATGTGGACTACCACAAGGCTCAATTTTAGGACGCAAACTTTTTATTTTATATATAAATGAGATTTGTGAGGTTTCAAACATGTTACACTATGTATTATTTGCAGACGATACAAATTTATACAGTTCAGGAAATGACTTGAAAACCTTAGCTAATAATATTGAAGATGAAATGATTAAACTAAAATTGTGGTTTGATGTAAATAAATTATCTTTAAATTTGAATAAGACAAAGTTTATGATATTCAGCAATAAAAGAAAGGAGGAAGTCAGCTTATCTATAAACAATGTAAACATTGAGAAGGTGTCTGAAATCAGATTTCTAGGAGTCACCTTAGATGAGAAATTGACGTGGAAAAGTCATATATTGCATGTAAAAAATAAAATGGGAAAAAGCTTATTTATCTTGAATAAGGTTAAATACAGTTAACCATATAATACAATGAAAATGTTATATTGTTCAATGATTTTGCCTTATTTAAACTATTGTGTAGAAATATGGGGAAATACATATCATAGCAACATTATGCCTTTATTTATTTTACAGAAAAGAGCCATTCGCATTATTTTTAAAGCAGGATATAGAGACCATACAAATCAATTCTTTATTAGGTCAGGATTATTAAAAATGAAAGACATTATAGAATTACAAACTCTATTAGTGATGTTTAAAGCTAGAAGCAAAGCTCTTCCAAATGACTTACAAAAGTTATTTGTTTTTACTTCTGAAGATGAAAATCACAGACGGCCGTATGACTTTAAACATCAAATAGCAAGAACAAATTTGAAACAAATGTGTTTGTCTGTTGCTGGAGTAAAAGCATGGAATTCTTTAAGGAAAGATTTAAAAAGCTGCAAAAATATTTTGGAATTTAAAAGGAGTTATAAAAAGAAACAACTTGAATTATATCAAACTGAATTTTGATTTTGTTTGTATGTGATCATTGTAAAACGTTTAAATAAATATCAGATATGTTGGAGTGTGGGTGATGGTGGAGGGAATAATGCTAATGTTATCTACTATTTATGTTAATACATTTTGGGTGATGCTAATGTCATCTATTATTTATGTTAATAAATTTTGGGTGGTGGTGGAGGGAACAATGCTAATGCCATCTACTATTTATGTTTATAAAGGGGGCAGATAAATATAAGAATATTATTCTTCCATCTGCTCCTTTCTGATCATGGAAATGTAAAGGAAAAATTCATATGAATTGTATGTGCCTTGGACAAATAATGCATTTTCATGAAAGGAATAAAAGAGAAATGAATGAATGAATGAATGAATGAATCCAGATTATTTATTTTTCTTTAAAACAACAAAACATAATAAAAAAAAATAATATACAATAATATGAGGAACTCTTTTTCTCATGTGTATTTTGGTGACATGTAACATATTGTTAATACATTTTTGAAACCTATCAGTGACTTGTCTTGATAGGATATTGATAGGGATATTGATGTAGGGATTTTTATGACGCAAGTCATGTTTTTCTCTGTGTTATTATTAGTAGTAGTTAAGGTGATTGAGTGCTGTATTTCAGTGTTTTATCTATTTGTGTATATATATTTTAATAAAGACCCTTTATTAAGGGGGGGGGGGGCTTTTTTCAGGTCAGTGTAAGGACCACCCATTGGGGTGTCCTTAGCGCTCCAGTGAAGCGCTAAGTCTTTTCTTAGCTCCAGTGAAGTTCACTTAATTTATTGGAATTTAGTTTTAGTATTACTTTAGCTCTACGCTTAATCTGACTCCAATTTCAAATGATAATCAAATTTAGATCGTATTTCTGTTTAGAAAATAATCATAAATATTGATTATGAATTGATTTAGATCTTTGATTACTCTGATTATCCCATACTTTCAATTATTCGTTCATTACGGACCTAGTGTTGCTTTGAGACGTCACGTCGCGACTGCGCACTCACGATCACAAACTAGCCAGTCCTGAAATAGTCAGAGGGTGCAGTACAAATATTTTACCCGATGCGGCCGCTCACTACAGACCCATAGGTGTAATTTATATCATATTTGCAGCATACAACATGCTAAGTCAGGGAATAGTCAGAAATCAGAAGGTCTTCCTAAGATGTGCCCCATGGTCCATTCAAAGTGCCTTCAGTTTGATCTATTCTGGACAGAGATTTGCGGAAACACCAGACTACACATTAATCTACTGGAAATAATGATTTCAGAAGAATGCAGAATAAATCAAGGTTAACATTTATTTGTCAGGTAAAAATGTATCATGCCAATTACAGAAGTAAATTATTAAAAGCCAATTCAAAAATACATGAAATCATTTACTCAAAGATGACTCTAAAAGTAAGTAATGTTTTCCTGACAAAGACACACAGTAATGTGTCAGGGCTTTCCAACAGGAAAATACTGACATGCATTACTGTATGGGGGATGATCCTGGTAAAAGAGTCCCAAAGACTGCTCTGTCACCTCGCCTTAAGTATCAGACCAGAACAACAGGGGTTATACAAATGTTGTTTGGAGTTGTTTGGGCCAATCCATGTACCACAGGGGGGTAGCACCTGGTTTCTTGAGATATCATAAAGAGATATCAGCCAGAGAGATACAGGATTCTCCTAAGTTCTCAATCTTTCTCATTAAACCAATGACTGCAATTAAATTAAGACCATTTTACCAATCGCACTGTGCCCTTTAAAATGACACCAAACATGAAATGGAAAAACAACATATTCACAAGATACACCATATGTGTTAAATAGACATTCTTAATGAACTTTCAGTGCCTTGAGGAGGGAGAGGGGGGGATGAGTTGAAGTCAAACAAGGGGACAATGAGATGAGTTTGGGCAGGACAAGGTTCTGTGCTCTGTCTTTGTTATCTGCTCTCCAGGGTGCATTTTATGGCGTTATTGCAGGGTGAGTTATGTTTTAGCAGGAAAATCAGTTCTTACAAGAGCAACTGCCCCTCAAAATTCCTGTGCACGTCCCTGGGCATAACAATAAGTCCGACAAGTAGGTCGGCCACAGCCAGAGAGAGAATAATCAGGTTCCCTTTCGAGACGTATCTCGTATTACATAAGTTAGCTTACGCTATGGGAAAACTCCTTTTCTCGAGAATATTGAAGCCAAATCATTAAAACGCTGTGCAGCTGCATAGCATACACAGATGAACGGCGAGAGCGGTCATTGGCTGTGCTGCGGCAACTGCACGAACCTATGGCGAGGCGGCTCAGACGCAAGAACCAATCAGGGCACTTCGCGCCACCGGCACGTCAGAGCCCGCCAGAATGGGCATGGCCTACGACTATAAAAGTGCTCATTCTCCACCTAGGACCTCATATTTTATCTCCTTCAGCGAACTCACCACTTCGCTGATCTCTGGAAAAGAAGCTGCCGCCGAAAAGCCTTCAGCGGAACAAGCCACCTGCATTGCAGGACTCCGCCTTCAGCCACTGTTCTGCTGTGCCATCCAGTGCGCTATATATCCTAGTTTGTTCTGCTCTCCTTACTATTCTTTCATTTATACAGTGTCTGGATCAGACCGACTAATCCTCTACCGGCCACTCTGATGCTGCTTAATGACAATTATTTTCTTTTTATAATCTCAACTTTGGCAGTGAAATTGCTGTTCTTTAGAGACAAATGAGAGACATGAAATTGTTTTTGCACAATGCTATTTCCACACCAATAGATGTCAGTATAAAGTAAAATAATATTTACTGTCACATCGTCTGTAAGTGTATCAGCAGTCACAAACAAAATACACATACTACAGTGGGGAAATTTAAATAAATGGCTTAAAATTAAGTACAGTACAGTTGGTCTTTAAATTATTCATAATCTGTATAAAGGTCCATAAGAGATGAAGAATGTTCCAATATTTTAAGATTTAAGATGTGTTTAACTGATATTTTAAACCAGCGGTAAAATAAAGCATAGATAAGAGGATTCAGGCTTGAGTTAACATACAAAATCCATATTAGAAATGTTACTGTGGCAGAAGAGATTACTGTAGTCCCTGTTACATATAATATATAGTATGGAATATAGCAAAGCAGATAAACTGTCACAATAATTCCTAATGTCATTGCAGCCTTTCTCTCAGATTTCCTCCTCACTGAACCTTCCATTACACATTTACCACCCTTTATCAGAGAGTTTATAAGTTTCACTTGCTGATGTGCAACATAAAATATCCTTAAATATAAAATTATAATAAGGGCACAAGGAAACAATAATGAAAACAACAGGTCTGTGTATGTCAATGAAAAACTGATTACTAAATAACACTTTCCATAGCACACATCTGGTCTCTGGGAACTTTCAAAATATCTGCCACTAATTAAATAGCCAATATTGTAGGTAGAGGAGGAAAACCAGCAGACACAGATGCTTATTAAAGTTTTAGTTGTGGTGATTTTCTGTGGTATACTGTAAAGGGTGACACACAGCCACATAACGATCAACAGCAATTAAAACTAAATTACACATGGATTTTGAGATAAGCAGTCCCATGATTATCATAAACAGATCACAAAAAGTGTCTCCCAAGTACCAACACGTCTCAATCAGCTTTATGGCATCCACAGGCATAACAATAAGTCCAGTAAGCAGGTCAGCCACAGCTAGAGAGAGAATAATCAGGTTGGTTGGAGTGTGAAGCTGCTTAAAGTGAGAGATGGAGATGATCACCAGCAGGTTCAGAAACACAGTCCATGCTGACAGCAATGAAAAAAAACACATACATGATATTGTATTCATATTTAGAGCGCTTCCCCTTGATACATGATGAGTTGATGGCAGGAAAGCAGTATTGAGTCTCATGATCCTCTGTCTCATTGGCCATGAGTGAGTCTCCTCCTTTTAGGAGTTTGTTCTGCTCTCCTTACTGTCCTTTCATTTATAAAGTGTCTGGATCCGACCGACTTACCCTCTACAGGCCACACTGACGTTGCATAATGACATAATTATTTTCTTTTAATAATCTCAAATTTAGCATTGAAACTGCTATTCATATGAGACAAAAGAGAGACATGAAATTGTTTTTACACAATGCTGTAACCAAACAATAGGTGTCAGTATAAAGTAACATTTACTTTGTCACATCTGCTGTAAGTGTATCAGCAGTCATTTACATTTATGCATTTGGCAGACACGTTTATCCAAAGCGACTTACATTGCATTTCGAGTGAGATATCGCGCTGCACTGACAGACATTGCAGATAACTGTGCGCTAAGAGAAGTTTACAACAGCACTTTGCATTATCTGTTCTTAAAACTGTCTCAAGTTAAAACTGAAAATCAAGCAAATATTTCCATTTTTCTGTCAAGAGTGGACGGGCCGTCTGAAAGCTAAACTTACATGTACATGAACGAGCGCCACCTCGTGCAGCGCCGCCGCTCCAACCACGCGCTGTGCGTAGGGCACCAAGTGCTGAGGGGGCACCAAAAATAGCCTAATGAAAAAAAAATGATAATGCCGATATTATTTCACTAGCCTATAGAAATATTATTAGGCACATTCTAGCCTTGTATATGTAACAAAAAAGGGGGGACAAGATCATTTAAATGCGTTAGTCTAGAAAGTACCGGTGGTTAATACTTTCTCAGTAGGCTAACAGTTAACATTAGCAGTCAGTGCACATGGTAGGCTAACATTCCTGTTAAAAATATATATATAAAAAAATATAAAATGTCATTATGAATGATATAAAGCAAACATTACTGTTGAATTGTGTGCATTATTGCACCTCATTCTATTATGATTTTATATTACATTAGATTAGATTTATCAAATAGTTGATAAATAAGGAATAAAGGGGGAGAACTCCTTGGCTGCCATCCTTTCAGTTTTAAATGTTTATAATTTTTCCCGGTATAAGATTCTTTGCTTGAATATTTTGTCTAATAAATGTTATTTATTCAAAGTGACATTGAATTTGGGAAAAACATGTCTGGATTATTTTGAGATTTTTGTTTATTTTGCTATTCTGTTTACTGAAGAAAAGTTTGCACTTTCAAATGTGTAGTGTGTGTTGGCTATTCTACATACTGTATGTTTACAAAGTCAGCAAAGCTGAGAAGATTTTCCTTTCTCTTTTTAGTGTTCTTAAGTTTTATACTGTGATGATGCTATTGTGTTATTACTGTGTTATTAAAAAGTTAAACTGGCAAAAACATTTTTTTTTTTTTTTTTTTAATTGTAATGTTACCTGTAACAAAATGCTTTCTCTGTATTCAGGTTTAGTAATAATGCAAAACGTGTACACTTCACATCAAACTTATTTAAAAAAAAATTATAAACCATGGCAAAAAGTTTTATTTGAGAATTTCTAAAAAATACATTTAAATCCACATCATAAAAGTAAGTAATTTGGTCCGAAAACAACTAGAGAATTCACAAGCCTCGCCATAGAGAGCTATACAGGCATCTAGTGGTAAACCCATGCAATAACATGTTATATTTAATTTTCAATCAACAGATGGCGCTAATCTGACTCTACAGGGTGGGCCATTTATATGGATACACCGTAATAACATGGGAATGGTTGGTGATATTAAAGTCCTGTTTGTGGCACATTAGTATATGTCGTGGTCACCACCCATCTTGAGGAGTTTGCCCCTTCACATATACTAATGTGCCACAAACAGGACTTTAATATCACCAACCATTCCCATGTTATTACGGTGTATCCCAACCTGTATCCATATAAATGGCCCACCCTGTATATTAATCTGAAATACTGTAATAATTGAAGAAATATTTTTAAAAAATTAGAAAAAGAAATTGTGTATTATTTTCAATGGCAAAAATTAACCATAAATATTACATAAATATTAATAAGTACCATCAAATCCTCTCAAAATAAAAAATAAAAAATATTATTGAACAAAAATAAATTGCATTGGTTTTACTGGGGTGGAGGAAGTTTCCTTTTTAGGTGTCCGGTCACTTCTGACCGGGAAGATAACACTTGTTGCACCCAAATGAAGAGCACGAGGGTTAACAACTGACGACGAACTGGGTGGAAAACACACTGAATCACGACCACTCCTATTAAATACTACGGAGCCCATATGGGGCGTAGCCTAGTGGTGGAAAAAAATTGAGATGGGAGATTTTTTATTATTATTATTATTATTATTATTATTATTTAAACTTTTGCATTACCCCGAGAAACTTTGCTTTCCCTTGCAAAGATAATTGCGTTCCCTCGCAAAACTTTTGCATTTCCTCGCAAAACTTTTGCATTCCCTCGCAAAAATATTGCGTTCCCACGCAAACCCTGTTGTGAGCTCGGACAGATAGGCTACTTCCTGTTTAATGTCCCGATGGCAGTGCTTCCGAGCTCCGTACGTTAATGCAGTGTTTCATAGTGTTTGAACTTGGACTCAAATATAAAGGAATGCGGTCAGTGCTTAACTCAAGGTGCAGTTATATAAATTGAAAGATTCGAACTTCTCGGATCAATAACTCGTGAGCTAAATGTTGTTAAAACACAAATTATACTTATTTACAACCACAGTGACGTAGATCTACAACCAAATTTCCCTCAAAACGAGCTTTGTAATATAGGCTAAATGGATCTCTATGAGCAGGCGCAAGGGACCGTCTGCAAAGTTCATAATCCAAAAGACGTGACTACAGAAATTACTTCAATGTTACAAACTGTAGTGCCAACCAATTCAGTTTACACATCAATGGTGTCCCACTGGTCATAGTACACTGCTTTTGCACATTTTATATTATGAAAAATATTCAATAACTTCACTGTAACGCACCAAATTTAGTTCACACATCACTGCTCTAATGTTGGTTATACAACACTTAGTTTGGGAAGCAATTGCACATAAAAAATAAGTAGGCCTCTTTACACTATGTATTTTTTTATCAAACTAAGACCAGCAGGAGAGTAGTGATGTGTGAACTGAACTTGTTGACAGTACAAGTCAAGTCATTTCATTATGTAGCGCTTTTAACAATGTAGATTTTTCCAAAGCGGCTTTACATTGATAATAGGAAAGTACAGTGTGTCACAGTGAAGCTATGAATATGAATATGTTTAATAAAATGTGCAGAAGGGTTTTGGGATTTGCACTTTGCATACGGTCCCTTATTCTGACTTGTCTCTGTGGCTGGTGTCTCTATTTTCATGTTCCGTCTAATAGAATCGCCAATAACTAGGGCACATTCAACAGAATTCACAGTGGGTGTTTCACTGAGTGGGGAGTATCTATTTGTTATGGTAATCAGAGCAGAAGAACGGTGTTTTGTCCCGTGACTAGCGTCTCACAGTCACCCAGTTTCCCTGCTGCGTGGGCTCTACAGCCAGAACCGAACAATGTACAGAGTTCATTAAGCTAGTCGCATCCAAAGGAGTATCTAAAGCCCTTGCATTCTTACTATCCTTGATTAAAGTTTGGATGTATGTCTCTAGTTCTGAAATCTTCTCCGTCAGCCTGACCATCTCCCTGCGTTTATCACATGTAAAGCCCTCAGTGCTGACAGAGAATGCTATACTATACATGTGACACGAAGTGCAAGTGGCAATAACAGGAGAAGACATTACTTACCGCGTTTGACTGATCCTACTCACCAGAGTTGTTTGATTGACTCGTAAAAGGCGTGAAAACGTGCGAGACAAAAGATACTAGCGTGTTGTGCTAGCGATAACAATTTAGTTAAAATCTAGTGATGTCATATTATAGACAATATAAGAAAATATCTAATATATGTTGATGACTAAGTTATATTTAGCAATATAAAAAACAACGAATGATAGTAATATTCATAACAGAAAGCTATACGGAGCTTACAGACGCAAACCAGCAGCAAGGCAGACAGGAGTAATCCTGTCAAGCAATTGAGAGGCAAGGCAATCCATGAGCAATTGAGAGCAAGTTTTTAATTAAAAACTAAAAAGTATAAAAAAAAAAAACATGGATGTGATGATGACATATCATTTAAATAATTTAACTTGTTTTGAAATACAAATCTTTATGCCACCATCTTTGGGGCCTTCATTATTGCAACATGAACACCATAGAAATGTGAGTTTTGACTGATGTGGCATAGGCTTCTCATATTGTTGTATTACACGAGTTTGAAAAAACAGATGCTGTTAAGAAACTGAGTAGTTTTGATTTGAGTGTCAAAACGTGTGCTATGAATGTTTGGATTCTCTGTGGGCTTCTAAAGACTGAAAACCAGACGAAACAGAAGAATAAGAACTAATAAATGAAACAGATGCTACAGTACTTAGCTTAAACCTTTACTTAAATCTTTTCTTTAGAATATCAGACACTCTGCCAGCGTTAAGACAAAATATTGTGCAAAGATTTCTGGACAGAAACACTCTGCCAGGTCTGTGTGTAAAGTTATTACTTCAATTTATATTTATTTAATATATTTACTTGATATACATTTGAGGTGTTGTGCTTCTATGTATTGACCCAATTTAAATGATTTAATGTGATGTGTACTTACATTTTTTCATACTCATGTTTTCTACTTTTTAACAAGTCTGGCCCTCTGTTTGATTACATTGACGTTGAACTAAGAAAAACATTTGTACACAATCATGTTGGTAGTTGACATTTCAAACACTGTCACATGCTATACTACTTCTAAAGCTATTTTAAACGGCATTTTTCTAATTCTTGTACGATCATTGCACAGGCAGGTTCCATGACTTCATATTGAGACACTACATATAGTACAATAATACTAATACTACAATAACTGTCACAATTTTGGCACAATTTTGGCACCTTTTAGGAGTAAGTGAACTGCAAAGAGGTTAAAAAAAGAAAAGAAATGCACACCATACACATTTTCCTTCATATAAGTAAATATATTTTCATTTAAAATTTTGATGTAAAAAGAAACAACTTGTGTTTGCAGTGGTTCTATGAATGTTATGAATTAACCAACCTTCATTAGGGACTTCACAACTTTCACCTGCATGTGATGTGATGTACAACATGACGTATCCTCAAACACAAAGTAATGAATACTGTACAAGAAAACAAAAAGGAATATATCAGATCAGTGACTCTCCAAGGAAAACTCTTATAAAGTCTTTTAAAAAATTATAAATTAAGACTGAAGTATTCTGATGAGGGTTTTAATATTTTTAGAGTCACAATGTGTTTAGCTGATATTCTAAACCATTTATAAAACAGTGCATAAATAAGTGGATTCATACAGGAATTCATGTACAAAATCCAGCATGTTACGTTAAATTCAACCGAGGACTCATTTCCTTCAATAAGAGTGACAATATAGTATGGTATCCAACACATAAAGTAAACCATTACAACAATACCCAAAGTTTTTGCTGCCTTTCTTTGTGACCTGCTGACACCTGCGACAGAATTTACAACCTTGGCCTGATGCTTCGCAACACAGAAGATTCTCACATATATAGACATGATTACAGAAGAAGGGGCAACAAAAGTGACTATGAGGTCCGTGACAACATGTTCAAGTTTAAAAGAAACTGAACAGTCTCCATAACACCTGTTATGTGTCTCTGGGTTAAACATAGTGTTATATAAGATAATGATAGAATATATGCTTGAACACAGCCAGTTTATAATAATGCAACAAACAATTTTATCAGTTGTGACCCTTACTGTGTATCTCAAAGGGTCACTCACAGCAATGTAACGATCTACAGATATAAAGACTAAGTTACCAAGAGAAGCTGAAACAACCATAAAAGCAATGAATAAAAATAAAGAACAAAATGTCTCTCCAAAGTACCAGCATGATTCTATGAATGTGATGCCCATTAAAGGTATAACAACTAGTCCCACAATCAGGTCAGCAACAGCCAGAGAGAGGATGAGCAGGTTGGTTGGAGTGTGAAGCTGCTTGAAGTGAGAGATGGAGATGATCACCAGCAGGTTCAGAAACACAGTAAACACGGATAATAATGAAATGAATATGTACAAAATTACATATTCCGCTTCATGTTTGACTTCTTTGAAACATGACAAACTGTTGTTTGGAAAGCAATACTGGATTTGTTGACTGTTTTCCTCCATGATGCTCCTGTCAAATATTTTCCAGAATTGATTATATCCTCATATGTAGCCTGGCCCTGTTGTTAACTCATCAAAAGCCTCTTTGAAGCTACAGCGTTCAGCTTTTTGCCTTCCTTCACTGATTTAAACTAATTTATATGTACAGAAAAAAGGGACATCCCATTAAACATGAGGTTTGATTATACTCCATTGAACCCACCTACTATTTAAATATTCAAAGCATTCAGCAATTATTTAATTATATGTAATGTAACAGTTCTGAGTGTGTAAAAAAAAAAGTAACAGTTTAAATGTGAGATACTAAAAGTCAGTCCTGCAGCATGGCTGCATTCTCTTGAAAGCACCCTGTTGAACAAGGGCCAACAATAATGCAGTATCACAATCATTTTAATTTCGTTTTAAAATATACAATTATATATTACACTCAAATAAATGGTTTTGTGGCACTGTTCTTTTCACCCAATTTTCTTTGTTAAAGTAACATTATACATTTATTTCTTTTACCACCAAAAAACTATTGTATTGCATTTAATTATCTTAACCTGTATAATTTTCCACTATACTTAATTATCAATTGTTAAACTGATGTAAAGGGTTTTTTTTTTTGCTATTAAAAAAACCCAGATGTGACGATTTCCAACATATTGGATGAAGACGGCGTGCAAAGAAGGTGGCAAAAAAGAGCTAAAAGTAAAAAGTATCAGCTAAGTAAGAAAATATAAAGTTAATCTAAAGGCAAAGTCTTTCATTTCTGTTAGTATTTCTAGAAGTCTCTTCAGGGATGCTTTTAATGTATATTTATAAATACACAATAATCATTATAAGATAATAACATAAGATAACTGTATATAAAATGGGATTTTAAAGCTCCAATATGTAACAATTTTGTAATAAAATTTCCAAAAATAACTTGCACAGTGTGATATATTTCCTCCAGTTGTGTACTTACAATATCTCAAAAGATTTTTTATGTCAGAGAAATTCCGATTTTAAATAACTGTCCGTCCCGGAAAAGAAATGTTGTCTCTCAGTGACGCAATGTCCGCACTATCCTTTTTTTCTGGTGTGGACCATGTGATATTCCACCACACCGGCGTAATATCACATGGTCAAATGCGGAAGTGGTGGTTATAGCGTTATAGCCATAGACTGTATGGTTATGGCGAGTATTGAAGTGCCAACAAAACGAAAGCGTCCATATTCGGATACACGCAGACTGTGTGACAAACGGAGGAATAAAACCCGGATAAATATCGGCCAGGCGTTTTCGAGATGGAGAGAGCTGTGCGACAATCTTGGGCTTGACAGAGACTCTGCTCTCGCGAGTGTATTGATAGGCAGGTAAGCAAATCATTTTTTTTTTTATTGTACAAGTAACGTAATAGTTACAGTAAAGATGATTTTATAGATATAAATTACACCACATGCCTGTAATAATATAGCATAACATTTCACGTTCCTTGCTGTTCATTAATTATGATGACATAAAATAATACGATCAGACATACAGGTAATACAAAAACAAATACATTACCTCATCCGTGATCATGATTCATTAATTCCATTTAGATACATCGCTAGATGGTGAAAACGCATTAAAAACGACATCTCCCATCGTCTCCTCCTTCATAGCGTCATCAAGCTTCGCCTTTATTATTGTTGGAAACTGCGCCCTCTTGTGGTGAATTTTTTTTTACATATTGGAGCTTTAATCTAAAGCAAAATCAAAATTTGTAAAAAAATAAATAAAAAAAGTAAAAATTAAAATGCAAAGCGTATTATTTTATTCCTCTTATTTACTGATTTTTTTTTTCTTTTTTCAGAATACTGTCAGATTTTTTTCCAACAAAATATTTTTTCTGTGAAAACTTGGGTGTGATGGCATAATGATACAAGGTAAGGCATTGTAATTATGATTATGTTTCCATTTTTTAATGAATACATTTGTTTATTATTCTATTAGACAATTACAACTGGTTTAGAAATAAAACACATCTTTGAGGCCTTGGATGCAGTAACGTGAACACCACAGAAATGTCTGTTCTGCACCTATTACAACCACATTTGGACAGCTGTGAGGTTTGACATCACTCCTGTTAATTTATGAGGTCATAGAGCTTGTTATATAAACAGAATATATATTTAATATATATATATATATATATATATATATATATATATATATATATATATATATATATATATATAAAGCACCAGGTGGGCATGTGCATCTTGGGAAACTTTCTCACAGAGATGAAGGCAACCACATGTAGTGGGCACACCTCTGCTTGGAAACAGCAGAAAGGTCAAGGCTTTGCATTCTGATCACGTATAACCGCATTGGAGCGGACGGACAGAGAAAAAGCCAGGGCTGCATCTGCCTCCTCCGGGGCAGCTCACCTCCTGGTCCCGTAGGATAGGTAGGAACCTTGGGCACATATCCAGGACGGGGTCTCAAGTGTCATGAGAGTTAGCCGGCCTGAACTCCAGGCATGATTCGTTGACTGAAAATGCGGGCAAGTCCCTACCCTCTAGATAGAGACCAAACAAGCAGGAGAACTGTTTCTTTAAAAAAAACAATTTTTAACTCACTGCCTGTAGGGCTCAAGGGAGGTCTCTGCAGTGCAGTAGCACCAGAGATAAGTCCTAAGAGGGTAAAGAGGTTATTTCTTTTCTCCTTGCTCCCCTCAGGAACCTGACGATCAAGTTGTACTTCCCACGGATTTGTATCTACTGCATCATGATGTGCGTCAATACAGAGGCCACAACATTTTGAGTTGGAGGAGACAGCCCTCACTCCAACCGTTATCAGGAAGGAAGCACTGAAGTGATCGAACACCTTCGGGATCTCTTCATGGAGAGAAGACTCAATTCAATGAATAGATTCCACTTCTAAGGGGGAGCGAGCCTCTTTTTTAAGAGGTGCTCTCGCAGAAATGATGGGCTCTATGCCATAAAAAAAATCTTGCGGTAGTAACCAGAACCTCTGCGTCCCGTCTTTTTAGAACCAGACCTGGAACTCTCCGAAGTCTAGACGCGGGTGCCGTAATGCCCCATCCCTGAGAACGTACTCAGAGGAATGAGTCAGGAAGGCGGTAGAGAGGAGAGGTTGGTTGGGCCAATAAAGGGGCAACTATCAGGACCTGCTCCATCTCTTCCTGATTTTAGCTCCGTAGTGCAAGAAGGCTCACTGGGGAACGCATTTCTGCGGGGGCCCTAGGGCCAGCTGTGGCCAGAGATTTTTCTGTGTTGAGGGAGAACCACATAGACAGGAGAAGAAACAACTGGCGGAGGGATGAGTCCAGAGGGGCAACAGACGTCGCTGTGTGGCCCTAAAAGTGGTCCCAAACAGCTGGTCAGCACTCTATCAGCACTCTATTAAATTAGATTAAACCTTTTATGCACAGATTTTATGCATATGCCTATGTGTTGCCAATATATCATAAGGTTTCACCTTGCTAACAGTATTACAATATATCATAATATATCTGTCATGATTCTTTTTTTTTTTTTATGATTCACACTTTTTTTTTTGTCATAGTTCTGATAGTTATCATCACCTCCTGCTAGAGTTAGTCGTTTGTTGTCTTGGTCACTCATTATCTACCTCGTTATCAAGTGTACGTTCAGTTTTGTTGGTGTTCATTGTCGGGTATTATCTATGTTACATGTGTTCAGTGGCGTAACTTTGTTTTAAAAAGTGGGTGGGACAGGTGGGGTGGGGGTTGCTAATAAAATGCTAAATCAGATATATGTACAATAACATTACCACGTCCAGAAATCGATTTAAATAGTAGGCTACATGGGGTTTAATTTGTCGTTTAATGAGATGAACTATAATGTACTGTATATAGTATAATGAGATATTGTCAGTGCCGAGAATTTTCGTGTGAATAAATAGCCTACAAAGTTCCGCCTCATTGAACAACGTATATTTTAATGGTCCAGTGGTAGAACTTACGCCTTCCGTGTCAGAGCTTGTGGGTTCTAATTCACACCCGAATTTTATTTTTTTTTCATCAAAACCGATTATGTTCATCAGTGGTTGTATATCAAGCAGGGACACGATTGTGTGCATTATGTTTCGTGATTTCACCAGAACGAATAGAGAGTATCCGCAACGGATTGAAGCGTGCGTCTGAGTGAAGACTGTGCGGCGTGTGCGCGAGCCACACTAGAAAACACTGTATCCGCGCCTCTGATCGCAGCGGCAACGAGCACTTTGATCACTTAATTTAAAAAAACACATTTCAGCGCAAGATCGTCTCTTATTTAAAAAACGAACGAAATGAATGCTCTGCCAGTTAACTGGAGATGTTTTATTTATTTGTAGAATTGGTACATTCGTGCCGCGAGATGTTTTAAAAAGTGGTGGGGACAAAATCGACCCTGGCAAAAAGTGGTGGGGACATGTCCCACCCGTCCCACCCGCAAATTACGCCTATGCGTGTGTGTGAGTAGCTCTCACTCTGATTTGGATTTATGCCTGTGGATTAATTAAAGATAGACTTTTCTCTTCATTATCTTGTTTGTGTCGATCATCTACACAGCAGATGTGACAGAATACCCGACCAAAAGTGATTATTGCGGTGCGTTAGTGTCTGTGTCATCGTGTTTTTGGGCTTTTACCTTTTTGTTTTTTCCTCATCATCATTGACAATCCCAATGTTTTGTTAATTTGCCTTGAGCAGGGAAATCGCTCCCTCGAGAGACATTTAGAGGACCATATCTGTTTTCCCGGGTAACTGCCTCTGCACCTTCCTGTATGGAGGCCTGAACACCACCACTAAGGAGCAGTTGTCTGGGGAGGGACCTCAGGGGAGCTTCGAGGATTTTGTGGAGTGGTTGCTGGCATCATGCGGATCACCACTTACTGTCGGATCTGTTGACGATGACGCCAGCCCCACTCGCAACCCAGTGCACAACCAAGACCACCAAGACTGCGAGGATCGACAGCAAGAGCTCACCGCAGACAACGTGAGAGACTCCACCGCGAAGTTTGAGTCAGCGCCCACAGGAGCGACCGAGCTGAACTTCGCCATGGAGCCTGAGCAACGTGTGTCTGACCCGGTGTGCGAGCCGGCTGCACCATCCATCGTCGAGTTAGTTCTTGTGGAATTCGAGGGCAAGGAGCCACTGAGATTGAGTTTTTGGTTCCATCATGGGAAAACTTTCATTATTTTGGAGAATTTGACTTGTTTGCCCCATTATCATCTGAAACTGCCTGGCATGTCCCAAATTCTCTGTTCCCACCTGTAATGGAAAATTTTGATTTTCATTGATTTACAGTGTTGATTTTCATTTATTCTTAGTAAGACATTGAAATGACCCTTTGCTGGACTGTCCGTGGTCTGCCAACTTTAGATGACTGATGTGTGTGTGTTTTGTTTTAAACACTGGGAAGCAGCTGAGACGTCAGGAGGAGACAGATTGAAAGGGGACCTCTGAGCTCTAGGGTCAGAGGCCGTCCGATTTAGAACTTGTGAGTTTGTAAGAATAAACTCAGCAGGATTAGATCACTAGCAGAGAAACCTTCCCTTTTTTAGATAAGAGCTTGTAAGCAGGAAACCTTGAGAGAAGGTATAAAAGCTGCTCTGCCCTCCCTTCCTCGTCGCACTTGTTCCACAGACTGTACTTTGACTTCTGTGTGGCAACTGGGCCTTTTTGCAAGAATAAATACTTTTTGAAAAGACAATTTGACTCAGAAATGTCTCTTACACAGTGATTGATTGTTTAATGAATATTTTTGCCACAACACCACCCAACCCCCCTCTCCACGACCTCTCCAAAATACTGTTTTATTTTTGGGTGATATTTGTCTGGCCTTTCAAGCTCCTTCCCAGTTCCCAACCATTTCTGCCACCCAATCATCGCTGTCTCCCATCAGCTCCTCTGTTCCACCTCAGCCTCCTCTCAGTGGCGCGGTTTCACCGCCGGACTGCTGGGACTGGGAGTCATCTCATCCTGGGCGTGGGGAGCCCATGGCTCCGCCTCCAGCCTCTGTGCGCTGCACTCGACCTGACGCCCTGACTCCCACGCCTGCGCTCCTTCTACCCTCAATGTCTGCAGTGACCATTGGACATTCGGCCTCACCGGGCTCCCTCGGTGCGTCGGCTCCACCTGGGTCGGACTTCGCACCAACTTCGCCACAGAAGTTTTGCACTGGGGCATCATCTACCTGCCCCTGCTCAAGGCCATCCCATGGATCCTTCCACCGTCATCACCACCCTGGACTCTTCTGTTCTGCCTCCTCCCGGTTATCCGTCCACCTCCAGAACTGCCACCTGTATCCTCGGCCTGTTTCACCATCTCCTTATCCTTCTCGCCTCCTTCTCTCTACGGCGTGAGGATGCGCCTCCCGGGAGGGGGTTTCTGTCATGGTTCTGATAGGACTTTTTGTGTTTCACCACCTCCTGCCTGAGTTAGTCGTTTGTTGTCTTGGTCACTCATTATGTTCAGCTGTGCACTCATTATCTACTTCATTATCACATGTACAAGTTCAGTTCTGTTGGTGTTCATTGTCGGGTATTGTCTACGTTACGTGTGTGTGAGTAGCTCTCTCTCTGTTTTGGATTTATGCCTTTTGGATTTAAAGAGACTTTTCTCTTCATCATCTTGTTCGTGTTGATCATCTACACAGCAGATGTGACAATATCGTGTCATAACCCCTGTACCACAATACATTTTGTATCACCAGATTATTGCCGATACACAGCCCTATGAAACAGTAGTAATATATTTATTTATTTATTAGCACTTCTGTTTTACTGCGTCTCCAGTTCAGCGTTGGACACAGTACTATCCAACCTCTATTTGTGGACATGATACTTCAGCATTATCTGTGCAAAATACCGCTTTTTTATGTGTTTGAATTCTGAAAGAGCAAGCACATCAAAGGTTTGCCTGGACTCCTCTATCTTAGTTTTCTGACCTGTTTACTGGAACGTGGTCAATAAGTGTGACGTCATTCCCAGCTCAACATCCCTCTTCCGAGGTAAATGGAATGCATTAAAGTGACAGCAGCCTAATTAACCTGCTGTCTATTATTAATGATAATCAATTAATAAAAGACAAAGACAAAATCACCCACTGCTCTTGACTGAATAACTTTTGTAGCTTTAACAATGATTAATCCTTTATAAATACATTACAAAAACGATGAAAACAATTACTTTTTTGAGACACAAAACAACGTAATTTACAGGAAAAAGTTAGTTCAGGCAATAATTAAAAAAAAAAAAGTAAATTCTATATTAGTACTCAATTCAAGCATGTAGAAATGAAAATGTAAACGTCATAAAATTAATTAAAATTATTCCCATCATGCACTGGGCCTTGAATAATTAATGAGGTTGATTTTTCACTGTTTTCCAGCTGTATTTCTACTGTTTTACCATTGCTTTTGTTGTTAGAATTAGTAACTTGACATTTTGTGACATTTGGAGTTAATTTTCTACTCAAAATGACACATTCAAACACAAAAACAATACATCAAATGTTACCGTCATTGTGTATTGTCTACCAAGTATTGTCTACCAAGTATTGCGGTCTTGTACTAGCCAAGTTAAAATTACTTATTTTCTTTGCTACTTTCACTAAACTTAGTTAAGTAGAGTTTACTTAATTCCATAAGCGAAATTTACTTAAAAAAAAATATGCGTGCAGAAACTTGCCAAATAAATAATTAAGTAGAATTTACGTATTGTTTTTTTTTTTGTTTTTTTTTTTGTGCAGGGCAAGTAAAAATTATGAAGCAGCCAGTAGAAAAAGAAATCCTTTGATTTTTTGAAAAAATCCTTTCATTGAGCACTGCTATATTAAAGGTACAGAAAAATGTAATATTTATTATTATTGGTTTATGTGAAGATTGTTTTTTTTTTTTTTAATTCACTTGCATGTAAAAGTTATTTTATTTTTTAAAGCCTATTAAATGTAACAGTTATGGCTTTCAAATACAGTGTAAATTTGAATGGTTATAATTAATGGCTAAAACTGAGGGGGGAAATCCATTTAATATATACATCAGTATTGGTATCGTATAGGTGATGATGGCCTTCATACTTAGTAAGAAGATGCCTTTAAACATATTTAAAATAAACTGTCTTTGAATCTCCAATGTAAATTTATTACAATAAAAAAATACAAAAAAAACCCTTTGTTAGGCGTGATTAATCAGTATTAATAAGGAGTATATGTGTAGGAGTAAATATTAATAAGGAATCATGATGTTTTTAACTGATATTTTAAAGCAGCAGTAAAATAAAGCGTAGAAAATGTTCAGATATGATGTCAATGTACAAGGTCCAAGTTAGACATTTTTATAAGGTGGATGAGAAAACTGTAAAAAGCAGAAAAACTGTCCCAATTATTCCTAATTTCAGAGCTGATTTGCTCTTTTTTCCTTACCGAACCTTCTATTACACATTTACCACCCTTCATCAGAGTTTATAACTTTCACTTTTGTACAACATAAAATATCCTAAAATACAAAGTAATAATCACTGTACAAGGAAACATAAAGGAATATATGAGATCCGTAACTCTCCAAGCAAAACTCTTTAAAAAATTATAAATCGATCATTTATCGTCTGGGAAAAGACTGAAGTGCTCTGATGATGGATTCAAGATTTTTAGAGTAAGAATGTGTTTAGCTGATATTCTAAACCATTTATAAAACAACGCATAAATAAGTGGATTCATACAGGAATTCATGTACACAATCCAGCATGTTACATTAAGTTCAACTGATTCTGTAGACTCATTTCTTTCAATAAGGATGACAATATAGTATGGTATCCAACACATAAAGAAAACTGTGACAACAATCCCCAGAGTTTTTCTTGCCTTTCTTTGTGACCTGCTGACACCTGTGACAGAATTTACAACCTTGGCCTGATGCTTTGCAACACAGAAGATTTTCACATATATAGACATGATTACAGAAGAAGGGGCAACAAAAGTGACTATGAGATCTGTGACAAAATGTTCAAAATTAAAAGAAACTGAACAGTCTCCATAACACCTGTTATGTGTCTCTGGAAAAAACATAGTATTGTGTAATATAATGATAGAATATATGCCACAACACAGCCAGTTTATAATAATGCAAAAAACAACTTTATCAGTTGTGACCCTTACTGTGTATCTCAAAGGGTCACTCACAGCAATGTAACGATCTACAGATATAAAGACTAAATTACCAAAAGATGCCGTAACAACCATAAAAATAATGAATAAAAATAAAGAACAAAATGTCTCTCCAAAGTACCAGCATGATTCTATAAATCTGATGCCCATAAAAGGTATAACAACCAGTCCCACAATCAGGTCAGCCACAGCCAGAGAGAGAATGAGCAGGTTGGTTGGAGTGTGAAGCTTCTTGAAGTGAGAGATGGAGATGATCACCAGCAGGTTCAGAAACACAGTGAATACTGACAATAAAGAAATGAAAATACACAAAACAACATACTCCACTTCAGGTTTGATATCTTTGAAACATGACAAATTGTTGTCTGGAAAGCAATACAGTATTTTTTGGCTGTTGTCCTCCATGAGCATTGTGTCAAACATTTCCCCAATAAAAATATCCTTATATGTAGCCTGGCACTGTGTACCCAGTTCTGCATCAAAAGTCCACTTTGAAGCTGTGGTATAATGTGCAAGCTGTCAGTTCGACTTTCTGCCTTCCTTTACTGACTAAACTCTGATTTAAATGTACAAAAACAGAGACATCCAATGAAATGCGAGGCTTGATTATACTGCATTAAACCCACCTCCTATTTTAATATTCAAAGCATGCAATGAGGAATTGGATGATGTGTATAATATTGTGAATGTGTAAAGCTTTAAATGGGCTCCCACATTCTAATCTTTTTGACCTTCTGGATATAAAAACACCTGTCAAAGATCAAAGACTTTTATTGGTCCCAATGTCTTGACTGAAGACTAGGGGTGATCAGCCTTTTTTTTTGTCCCAAACTGTGGATCAGTCTACCAAGTAGAGATGCACAATATTTCGGCCACCATATCGGTATCAGCCGATACATGTTCATTTTTAATGTTATCAATGTCTACCCAATAATAAAAATTGCGGATATATTCAAGCCGATAAGTAATGGATTATGTCCTTCAGCTGAGACACTTCAGATGCGCACTCGGCATGTTGATTTCAAATTGCTTGAAACATGATTGGAATCACTTTGAAAAGAAAAATACAATTAAGTGCAGTAAAAGAATGATGAGAATTCTTTTTACGCCCATTTTAGCAAGTTGTTAGAGCGCATCCATAACAAGTTACACCTTCATGACAATAAGTTGTGCTTGTTTGCAGCTTTTTGTTTTGTGAAATTGTAAGTTGTAATATGTTTATTTTGTGTAGCCTATATACTGTATGTATCTGATTTATCTCATATAGGATGCATTTGTTTAAGAATTAACATGGTAGAACAGCGCACCGGTGATCATTGCTTCAGCACATGCAGCTCAAACAGCAATGCACAAATTGATAACTATTATTGGGACTTTTACATTACATAACGTTACAATGAGAACACTATTGTAATAAAACATTGTGAATTCGTTGGGTTAAGTTGTTACGTTTCAGCACGTTGTTACGCAAAGTGTCCATCAAAAACAGGAATTGCATGTTCTGACTAGCATGTAACTTAGTTCAAGTTCACTTTGTAATATTATGTTTATGTTGTATAAATATCTGATAAATCTCATATAGGTTGCGTTTTGAGTTAATTAACCTATACTGGCCCGGCCAATAGAAATAATGCATTACATGTTTGTAATACATGAGGATCAAGACAAATGAGATAGAAACGGGATAAAATGGCTAAGGATAGTTCGAGTGATGATATGGACAGTTATTATGCATTTCATTTTTCCTATTTTCCCTGTAGTGCCTGTACTGTATTTAACTTACACACAGTATATAGGAGATATAGAGTCCAGTGTCTAACTAGAATTACTGTGCAGACTTTCTTTCATTGATACTGTAATCAGTTAATCTAGAACTAGTTTACGAATAATTTTTTTGTTATTAAAATTGTAGGCCTCCTTTAATTGAAAGTATGCAGGTCATGTATACAATTTGACATTTGTTTTATACACAAGAATAAAAATTGTACTTTCTCCAATTTTATTTTAATATGTCTTTAAATAACATACAGTGGGTACGGAAAGTATTCAGACCCCCTTAAATTTTTCACTCTTTTTTATATTGCAGCCATTTGCTAAAATCATTTAAGTTAATTTTTTTTTTCCTCATTATTGTACACACAACACCCCATATTGATAGAAAAACACATAATTGTTGACATTTTTGCACATTTATTAAAAAAGAAAAACTGAAATGTCACATGGTCCTAAGTATTCAGACCCTTTGCTCAGTATTTAGTAGAAGCACCCTTTTGATCTAATACAGCCATGAGTCTTTTTGGGAAAGATGCAAAAAGTTTTTCACACCTGGATTTGGGTATCCTCTGCCATTCCTCCTTGGAGATCCTTTCCAGCTCTGGTCAATTTTAACACTGAGCTCATTTTTTTGTAAGTTTGGAGTGCTGTCAGTACAGAGAACAATGACAAAAATCGGTGTTGCCTACACCGTGTTATCCTCCTTTTAAAATTTGCACCCTGTTGACTTCAATGGGGCAAGTTTTAAACCAGCTTTTAGCCTCTTAACATCCTTGATGTGTCATTACAAGTGCCCAGCTAATGTGAGTGATTCCTTCAGAGTGATCACGGGTGAATCTGACTGCAGTAGATGTGAAAGATATTAATAAAAATGATGTTATTTCAGCCAGCACACATACCTGTATTTTCTTCCTGTTTTTGGTCATAGTAATCGGTTGTCGAGTTCACGTGCGTGATCATAGGTAACTAAACCTATGCGTGTGAACTTGACAATCGATTACTATGGGCTTCGACCGAAAACAGGAAGAAAATACAGGTATGTGCGCTGGCTGAAATAACATCATTTTTATTAACACCTTTCACATAAAATAGACCGGAGTCCTCCTTTAACACAAATGTATTATAAAATATCGTTCACATGTAGTATGAGACTCTTACCTCAGCCGTTGATCGTCGGGATGAGGTCTGCTGTGACGAACCAGGCTCACTGAAAAAGGGCGCGTTATTTCCGGACTGACTGACACCCGGACTATAACTAATATGTGTTAAGCGCTCCTGCTCACGGCTGCTTCTGTCGAATACGATTATAGCTTTGAACCACTGTGATCACAATCCACGACCACTTCACGAGCGTAGACTGAATTCAAATCTCCCGCTTGCCCTTGACCAGAGCCCGTCTACGGAGAGCCTGCCCACTCACTATTAAGCTCTATTGTACCGAATTTTGGTTGTAGTACCACCAGAGTTCCACTGGGGGCGATCGCCATGAGTGCAAAATGAATGGGAGTCTAATGGGCTAGACAGCTAAATGTATCTCTTTCACCTGATTGCCGTTGATAAATCTCAAATCTGATTGTAGATTTTGCAAGTTCAACATGGGTATTAGGTCGAAAGTTGAATGAACGAGTACTTATGTCCTTTCGATTTCTTACAGGTTGAGTTGTTGTTGCCCATAACACGCTAGCATTCTGCTAATGAATGCTGATTGGTCAGTGAAGGACTGATTACGACCAGAAATACCGCTTGATGGCATCGTGTCATCCGCAGCGGGACCAGAAACAAACAAACTCTTCTAGCAAGTGTGTTTACCTGTGTCAGCTGTGTTGTCGATGCCTCGAGTGAAAAGAAAGTGCAGAACGCGAACGGACCAAAGTGACTGAAGGATTGCCGTGAAGCAGTATCTCTGGTCGTACATGTATATGACGTCATTGACACTTTAAAAGACTTTTTAAAGCAAATAAGTGACTCAAAAAAATCTAACCCCCAGCAATGTGTAATTTATTTGCATCTCCTTTCGAATACAACATTCAAATTACTAGACAAAAATTTATATCCTGAGAAAAGTGGATTTTGATGTGTATAGCGCCATAGACCTCCATTCATTCTGCACTCGTCCTGTGAGCGCCCTCATATGGAATCAGAGAGGAACTGCAACCACTTCAGAAGCCGGAAGTGTACTGAGAGTGAAACTTCTCGCCATATTAGACATTAGCCGTTTCTCAATATGCGTTCTTGTCTGTACTTGTGTTCTTGTGGACTTGTGAAACGTCATCAGTTGCTGACCTAGTACTGTTCCAATTCAAAGTTCACATCTAGCCAAGTCCAGTTCAAATCCCTGGATGTGTTCTTGATCCGCCCATTTTACCGAGGATGCATCGAGAGGTGACTTGTGCGAACTTGAGACAGCCAGGTATCCCAGAATGCATCTCACACCAACCAGCAAGCGTCAATAGCAGAGGAGAAATCCCACGTAATTTAAAAATACTGCTATAATTGTGTCACGAAATGTAGTTTTAAAGCAGCACTCAGTAGCTTCGGGATTTCTTCGCTGTATTCTCGCTTTTTGCTCGCAGGTTTCTCTCTAGAGCTCCCCCCACTGATTCAGAATAGATATTTGACAACACTGTTGTAAAAACTTGTTGATGATTCTCAGACACCAGAGGCTATAGATCAACGACATCAAAGCAGATGGGACATTCTTTAAAACGTCTTCTTCATTCGGGTTCGGACAGCGTGAGGGAGCGCAATAATGACAGCATTTTAGCAGATTTCTTTTGGCTGTAAAGCAATTGTTTACATCGCGAGACCTGATATCACGCGAGACTTCCTGACGCGGCGGCCGGCGGCCCGCCGGCTCAAAGTTGCAAGTGCGTATTTTCTGCTCACGGGCACCAGGGGGGTGCGAAACGACCACCATTCATCCCGAAATAAATAATATAACCATTCCAATGACTCCGAAGCTGTTCAGTTAAGGTAAAAAAAGTTACTTAGTTCACCTTTAATAGTATTTCAGGCGAGAACGTAGTTGTTTAAAGCTCAAATCTTTGGTTTATATATAAAGATAGCGCCTATTTTAAAATTTGATCTGACGTTTTCGGAGTTGTGAGAACCAGGCAATCGGACGCTCGGCGCTCGCACCCCGCCAAAAACAGCCTTTCCTCGGCTAGTGCTGCTGACTTGCCGCTGGCTCAGATATCTCTAGTCTAGTGGTTTAACATTCGTCTTGTGCATATCTAACGGACGATTTATTTATTTTATTTGTCTCATTAATCTATAATTTGTTCCCTGGCAAAACGTTTTAGCTGAGGGCAAAGTGAAGTTTCATAGCTTTATTTAACGTTAGTCTAACTTTAACGTTGTAGCCTAGAGAGCTGACTTATGTTTGACTGAATCGTTGGCTTTATTATTGTATACCTTTTAGGCTGCTTATACTTTTAGAATGGCTATTATTGATCATTAAAACTGACATTTAACAAAAAAGGTTATGTCATTTTATTTTTTTATATTTAAAACAAAAAATATTTTATTATAGCCTACATGTTGCCTATATTCTCTTCACTGTATGTACATAATAAAATTAAATAACCGGAGTAGCCAGAGCGAGCTCGAGTGACATAAGTACGCCGCTGTTCCATTTCAGGATTATCGGACTTATGTCTTCCCGTCCTCGGGAGTTCGTTCTCCTGAGTCGAACTTGTCAAGTCTGAACTACCAAGGAATCAAGTCCGAACTTTGCGTACTTGGTATTGAGAAACGGCTATTCTCTGCCTTGACGATCTGACCAGCTAACCGTTGTGGGCGGTACTAAGCAACGGAAACGTAATGGCGGATAATTTGAATCTGCGCGCGCGGGCACACACACATACATTCAAACGCACACAAAGCCATGCAATGTGCAGCAACGCAGATGTGGAAAAATATTCATAAAAGACATAAAATAATATAGGCCTAAATGAAATTTAGGGGCAAATACAAATGATGATCAAAATGAACATCTATTTGCAAGACCAAATTAAAAGACTATAAATAATTCAATAGGCCTGCCTAATGTGTGTACAAATCTTAAAACTCACTTCTATAACCCCCACATGCTTAATAATCTTTAAGGAAAACATGTTAAGTGACTGTTGATTTCTGCAGTTATACCTTATTTTCTTTATTTTCTAATTCCACAGAAATAATCTGTAAAATATTACTTAATTTTTTATGTAAAATTACACATAAGAATTTAGAATTTCTAAATTTCTAAACAGAATTTCCTTAAAAAAACGTAAAATTAATGTAATAAAAGCAATTACCTGTAAATGTAATAGTGGACCTTTCATTCATCATCATCAATCGGCTGAAAACAAAACGGGTTTGCAGTCGGTCACAAGTTTTCTCCATTCTGTTCGATTACTAGCAGCTCTTCGTATCTCGTCAGCAGTTGGTGGCATGTCGTTGTTGATTAGTTTGCCGATGTATGTGTGATATAATGTGCGTGGCTTTCCTCGGCTTCGTTTGCCATGTCGTTCTTCAGGCGCATATAACACATATTTGTTAATTTGGTCGTTTGGGTCTCTTCTAAGTGAGTGGCCGATGAAGCGTAGCTGTCTTTGTTGGATTTTAAGGATAAGCTGGTTCTTTTCGACTGCTTCGTATACAGCTTGGTTATTTATTCGATCCATTTTCCTGATGCCGAGCATGATTCTGTAGCAACTGGTGGCGAAGCTGTTGAGTGAGTTTTGCATTTTCTGGTTGATGATCCAGCTTTCGCAGCCATACAGGAGGGTGGAGATGCACGCTGCTTCAAAGAAAACTCTTTGAAGTGGACCTTTAAATTACAACAAATATCTGTAAAATAACAGGTATTCACTGTATAATTACAAAATGGCAAAATTCTGTTAAAAATACAGACCGTTTCCTGTAAATGTACTTTTTTTTTTTTTACAGTGTTGTGCAGATGCAATGTGGTGATTAGGGATGCACCGAAATGAAAATTATGGGCTGAAACCGAAATGTTATAACTATTAATTTCTTATTATAAATTAGATGTTTAGCTTTAAAGGGGGCCACTTCGTCTAAAATATTGGTGCAAGCGGTGTCATCACCCCCAATTTTGGCAAGTGCTGCATACATGAAATGCCCAAAATAAAAAGGTTACTGCTCATAAGTAATTCTGAATAGAAACATAACACACATACATTTAGAAAGCCAACCCTTGAGAGTTTATAGTTCAAGACTCAAAATTAACCGGACTGTTATTAATATTGAGATATATAAGCTCTATTAATTCTAAAAATTACAATATATGGTGTGCTTAATATAGAATTGCTTCACCAGTTTGAAGCACAAATTATGGTAAAAATATCATGAATGATGATTTGGAAAAATAAGCCGAGAGGATGCTTGCTGAAATATTCTAAGAGTTAAGATGTGTTTAACAGATTTTCTAAACCAGGGGTAAAAAAATGCATAGATAAGAGGATTCAGACAAGAGTTAATGTACAAGACCCATATTAGACAATACAGTACAGTGGGTGGGATTGCTGTGTTTTCAGCTAGAGTCAAGATATAGTATGGGATCCAGCAAACCAGATGTTTTGCCACAATGATTCCTAATGTGAGAGCTGCTTTACTCTCAGATTTCCTCTTCATTGAACCTTCCATTACACATTTACCACCCTTCATCAGAGAGTTTATAACTTTCACTTGTTTTCGTGCAACATAAAATATCCTCAAATGTAAAGTTATGATCAGGGTACAAGGAAATAGGAAGGAATATATGAAATCAATTACTCTGCATTCAAATGTAAGCATAATATTGCATTCGCCATAACAAGCATCTGTTATGGGTGGGATAATTACTGCAATTGCAATATTATAAGTTGAAGAAAAAAGCCAGCAAAAACAGATAATAATTATCATTCTAGTCATGGTTATTTTCTGTGGGTACTGTAAAGGGTGACACACAGCCATATAACGGTCAACGGCAATTAAAACTAAATTACTGAGAGATGTTGAGATAAGCAGTCCCATGATTATCATAAACAGTTTACAGAAAGTGTCTCCAAAGTACCAACATTTCTCAATCAACTTGATGGCCTCTATGGGTATCACAATAAGTCCAGTAAGCAGGTCGGCCACAGCCAGAGAGAGAATAATCAGGTTAGTTGGAGTGTGAAGCTTCTTGAAGTGAGAGATGGAGATGATCACCAGCAGGTTCAGAAACACAGTCCATGCTGACAGCAATGAAAAAAACACATACATGATATTGTATTCATGTGTGGAGCGTTTCCCCTTGATACACGATGAGTTGATGGCAGGAAAGCAGTATTGAGTCTCATGATCCTCTGTCTCATAGGCCATGAGTGAGTCTCCTCCTGTTAGGAGTTTGTTCTGCTCTCCTTTCATTTATACAGTGTCTGGATCAGCCTGACCAACCCATGATCCACCGCTCACACTGATGCTGCAACTTAAAAAAAAAAAAAAAAATTCTTTCTTTCTTTCTTTCTTTCTTTCTTTCTTTCTTTCTTTCTTTCTTTCTTTTCTTTTTATACAGATATTAAGATGGACAAGCTTTTGATCATGGTGGGGTCCATCTATTTATCGATTGTTACTTTGTAAAAGAAAATAATCTGTCACCTAAAATGTGGGCTAGAATCTGCCCAAATATTAGACATTCATATTCATATCTTAAAGAGGTATTTCACTCTGGTGTACTCAGAACTACAATACAATTTTGTCCATCATATCGATGGTATCATGATACAGTGATTCTGAAATAGCCTACACTATTCATTGCCAGACAATTTGATCTATGATGTATATTGATGTAGACCTATGTGTATCAGGAGAGGCAAAAAAATGTTTGTTCACAGTATTTGTATTTATTCAAGACATTGTGTTGTCTGTTTCAACAACTGACCTCTGAGATGAACATGTCTTGCAAAGTGCACAGTGCCTGAAAACATAACAATTCTGGACTTCTGTAAATAAAAGAAATACATAAATAAACAAATAATCTGGCACAGTGCCAGAAAAACATAACATTTCTGGAATTCATAAATAAACAAATAATGAATGCAAAAAATAAATAAATACACATTTCAGTTCATAATAAAGAAGTTCACCCTCTGCAGCAGCTCAGGCGAAAATGATATGTTAACATGCAGATCAGGCATGTTAACGTTATGATATGATGTAGCCAGCACGTGGACTTCAAGTCGTAGAGGCTTGTTTACGTTTTTAACCAATGATATATCAGATATTTATTTCACACCGCTTTCAGCCAATCATTTATTTGACCAGAGATCTTACGACATTAGACGCTATGCTGCTGCATCCCAATAAAGAGCGGGGTTTTATTAGGCCGATTCAGCGCTACTCCAAAAAAGAGGACAAACAACGCCAGACAGGGGGCTTAAAATCCGGACTGTCCGGCCAAAATCCGGACGTATGGCCACCCTTCCACAGAAGAAAGAAAGTCATACAGTTTTGGAATGACACGAGGCTGAATAACTGTGTGAAGTCTGAAGTCTGGTTCTTTTTGTCTGGCCCAAAAAAGAAACTTATACATTTAATCCTGGTTCACATAGCATGCACACTGTCATTTTTAATGACACTAGATAGACCAAACCTAAAAACATACACTATATGTAACGGATGACAGACAGGATGTATATGCAACAACGCTCTTTATTGAAAACACACAGATGGTCAGAAACACAGCACACAGATGAACGCCAACACAGCGGGACAGGTGGACGGACACAAACGCTGGTGGAATAGTGACGCAGGGACCTCGGTGGGCAACTGGTGCTGGTGCAGTAATCCTGTGGTGATCCCTAGTGAAGTGCTCGATGATCTTGAGAAGAGTGCAGGTAATCCAGGAAGACACGACGAAGACAGGAAGATCCAAAACGGCACAGGGAACACAGGAACAGGCACGGGAAACACCGGGAAACCACAACGATCTGACAACATGAGACACCAGTTACTGAGCTTATATAGAGACATACAATTGAAACCAGCTGGCGCTACTGATCACTGATGATCAGTGACCACGCCCACAGACACACACACACACACAACAGCACGTTAGACGAGAGAGAGACAGTGAATTCATGAACCGTGACAGTACCCCCTCCCCTAGGAACGCCTCCTGGCGTTCCCCGACGGACTTACCTGTCGATTGTAATCATCGATAAGGGAGTGATCCAGAATGTCTCTAGCAGGAACCCAACTTCTCTCCTCCGGACCGTAACCTTCCCAGTCCACCAGGTACTGAAATCCGCGTCCCCTCCTTCTCGAGTCCAGAATACGGTTAACCGAATAAGTTGGTTCCCCATCTACGAGACGCGGCGGGGGGGGAACCGGGACTGGCGGATTAATGCGTGCCCAAAACACAGGTTTAATCTTTGACACATGAAAGGCGGGATGAATTCTCCTGTACGCAGGAGGAAGTTTGAGACGGACTGCCACCGGACTAATGATCTTGGTGACAGGAAACGGGCCGATGAATTTGGGAGCAAGTTTATTAGAAACGGAGCGGAGAGGAATGTTCTTGGTTGAAAGCCACACTTTTTGACCAACGACGTATACGGGAGGCTTCGACCGGTGGCGATCGGCCTTAGCCTTGGTGCGCGCCCCCACTTGGAGAAGAGTCTCACGGGCTCTAGTCCAAGTGTGGCGACACCTCTGGACGAAGGCGTGAGCGGAGGGGACCGCGACTTCGGATTCCGTACTAGCAAAAACTGGTGGCTGCGAACCTAAACTACATTCAAACGGAGTAAGGCCCGTGGATGACACTGGTAATGAATTGTGGGCGTACTCCACCATAGAGAGTTGTTGGCTCCAGGAGGAAGGATTCTTGGAAACCAAACATCGCAACACTCTCTCCAGATCTTGGTTGGCTCTCTCCGTTTGACCATTGCTCTGAGGATGAAACCCAGAAGAGAGACTGACAGTCGCCCCCAGTAACTTACAAAATTCTTGCCAAAATTTGGACACAAATTGGGGACCCCTGTCGGAAACCACGTCCATCGGGAGGCCATGTAAGCGAAAGACGTGATCTATGACAGTTACCGCTGTTTCCTTGGCTGAGGGTAATTTGGGCAAGGGAATAAAATGAGCCGCCTTCGAGAACCGGTCCACGACAGTCAAAACGACCGTCTTGCCCTGGGAGGGCGGTGATAAAATCTAGCGCAATGTGGGACCAGGGTCTCGAAGGGACAGACAGCGGTTGGAGTAACCCATCCGGGGGTCGATTGGAAGTCTTACCAGTGGCACAAACTGAGCAAGCCAAAACAAAACTGCGGATGTCGCGAGCCATTAATGGCCACCAGAATCGTTGCCTAACCAAAAAACTGGTGCGATTTACCCCTGGATGACATGCTATGCTGGAACAATGACCCCACTGAATGACGTCGGACCGACACCCCTCTGGCACAAACAAACGATTCGGTGGGCAATCGGGCGGAGGCGTTACCCCTTCTAAGGCCTTCATGACCTTCGATTCGACCTCCCATCTGAGAGTGGAGACCACTAATGTCTCGGGTGAAATACACTCGGGAGTAGACGGGCGTTCGGATTGGTCAAAAATACGAGATAAGGAATCGGGTTTGATGTTTTTGGAACCCGGGCGGTACGAAAGAGAAAAATCAAAACGTCCGAAAAAAAGTGCCCACCGAGCCTGCCTAGAGTTGAGTCTTTTGGCGGTTCTGATATATTCTAGGTTCTTATGATCGGTCCATACGATAAAAGGTACCCCTGACCCTTCTAACCAGTGACGCCACTCTTCCAGCGCTAACTTGACTGCCAACAATTCTCTATTACCAATGTCATAGTTACGTTCGGCAGGTGATAAACGATGAGACAAAAACGCGCAAGGATGCATCTTGTCGTCTGTGGAAGAACATTGGGAAAGAACTGCTCCTACCCCCACCTCTGACGCGTCGACCTCCACCACGAACTGACGTGATGGATCAGGGGCAACGAGGATGGGAGCCGAAACGAAGCAGCTTTTCAGTTTGGCGAATACAGCTTCCGCTGTATCGGACCACCTGAACGTCGTTCTGGGGGAGGTCAAGGCAGTCAGAGGCGCGGCTAGTTGGCTGAAATTACGAATAAAACGCCGATAAAAATTGGCAAACCCCAGAAACCTCTGTAGGGCCTTACGGGAATCTGGACTTGGCCAATCTATCACAGCCTTAACCTTGTCAGGATCCATACGCACTCCCTCAGACGAGACGATGTACCCTAGAAAAGGAACAGACTGTGCATGAAAAACGCATTTCTCCGCCTTGACAAAAAGCCCATTCTCTAGCAACCTCTGAAGCACTCGTCTGACGTGCTGAACGTGTTCCTGGAGAGAAGACGAAAAAATCAATATGGCATCCAGGTAGACATATATGAACTGGTCAACCATATCTCTCAGCACGTCATTGACGAGTGCCTGGAAGACCGCTGGGGAGTTGGACAGCCCGAAGGGCATGACCAAGTATTCAAAGTGCCCCCTGGGGGTATTGAACGCGGTCTTCCATTCATTGCCCTTCCTTATGCGAACCAAATGATAAGCGTTACGTAAATCCAATTTTGTGAAGATGGATGCTCCCTGTAACCGCTCGAAGGCTGAAGACATCAGCGGCAAAGGATAAGTATTCTTTACCGTGATGTTGTTCAACCCTCGGTAATCAATGCACGGTCGCAGAGATCCATCCTTTTTCCCCACAAAAAAGAACCCCGCCCCCGCTGGAGATGAGGAAGGTCTAATGAATTTGGATGCTAGAGAATCAGAAATATATTTCTCCATAGCCTCCCTTTCTGGAACAGAAAGTGAATATAACTTGCCTTTAGGCGGAGACTCACCTGGCACTAAGTCTATGGCACAGTCATAGGGACGATGTGGAGGGAGAGAAGCAGCACGAGACTTACTGAACACTTCTCTCAGGTCCTGGTACTCCCCGGGCACGTTAGACAAATTCACCGCCTCCTCCTGGAATACAGACACAGGTACAGACGAACACACAGACACAAGACATGACTCATGACACGTATTACTCCACATAGAAACAGAATTGTGACCCCAATCGACTCTGGGATTATGTAAAGTGAGCCAGGGATGTCCGAGTACGATGGGTGCAAGAGGTGAGTTCATGAGGAGGAATGATATAGTCTCTGTGTGGTTGCCAGAAGTGATGAGAGTGATAGGTTCAGTGGAGTGTGAAATGTCAGGAAGTAGTTGTCCATTGAGAGCCTTGACAGAGATCTTGTACGGGAGAGGGGAAACCGGGATGTGAAGATGATGAGCCAGTTCTGAGTCCATAAAATTACCTTCTGCCCCCGAATCCAGTAAACCCTTGGTGTTGTGCGTGTGGGTTGCCCACCTTAGTCTTACCGGAAGGAGAGTAGCTGATGATGGTGATGATGAGGTCTTCTCGGCGGAGATCCCACCCGATAGTAGCCTCATTGTTACTACCGGGCTTGATCTTTTAACGGGCACGAGTGGATGAAGTGACCCTCCCTCCCGCAGTATAGACACAGTCCTTGGGACCTCCGCCGTTCTCTCTCCTCCCGGGAAAGCCGAGCTCTACCCACCTGCATGGGCTCGGGATCACAAACGGGACTGACCGTGTCCAGGTTCTCAGAGCGCGGGTTCTCCATCCCGTGAAACGGAAGGTTCTGTTGGAAGCGACCCATTCTGCTCAGCCGAGCATCCACTCGCAGCGCCAACTCAATAAGTCCATTCAGACTGCGTGGAAGGTCCAGCATGTAAATCTCCCTCTGGACACGGTCAGCCTACCCATGCAGGAATCGATCCCACTGCGCCTCCTCGTTCCATCGGCACTCTGCAGCCAGGGTGCGGAACCGGATGGAATATTCCGACACCGAGCCGTTACCTTGGCGGAGATCGGCGAGTAGTCTGGCCGCCTCCCTACCTGCCACCGCACGATCGAAAACCCTCTTCATCTCCTCGGAGAGTGCCTGGAACGAGGCGCAGCACGGATCTTGATTCTCCCACACTGCCGTTCCCCAGAGAGCCGCCTTGCCAGACAACAGCGTCAGCACGAATGCCACCTTCGACTGTTCTTGACTGAACGTCAGCGGCTGTAATGAAAAGTGCATAGAACATCGGGTCAAAAATGCTCTGCAAAACTCCGGTTCACCTGAATATCCCTCTGGTGTCGGTAGTCTCGGTTCGCGCTGCTGGGGCGGCTCTGGTGGATTGGGCTGAACGGGCAGTGTGGGCGGCGCAGTGGGAACTCTTAGCTGTTGGAGTTGTTGGGTAAGCTCGGACACCTGCGTCACAAGCGCTTGCACCGCCCGACCTGTGTTGGCGATGCTCTCTTCCTGGGTGTCCATTCTCGCAATGCTTCGAGTCGCAAACTCGTCCCAACTCGTGGCGCCTGCTACATCCATAGATGGTCAGATCGTTCTGTAACGGATGACAGACAAGATGTATATGCAACAACGCTCTTTATTGAAAACACACAGATGGTCAGAAACACAGCACACAGATGAACGCCAACACAGCGGGACAGGTGGACGGACACAAACGCTGGTGGAATAGTGACGCAGGGACCTCGGTGGACAACTGGTGCTGGTGCAGTAATCCTGTGGTGATCCCTAGTGAAGTGCTCGATGATCTTGAGAAGAGTGCAGGTAATCCAGGAAGACACGACGAAGACAGGAAGATCCAAAACGGCACAGGGAACACAGGAACAGGCACGGGAAACACACCGGGAAACCACAACGATCTGACAACATGAGACACCAGTTGCTGAGCTTATATAGAGACATACAATTGAAACCAGCTGGCGCTACTGATCACTGATGATCAGTGACCACGCCCACAGACACACACACACACACAACAGCACGTTAGACGAGAGAGAGACAGTGAATTCATGAACCGTGACACTATATATATAATGGCTTTTGTGACGTATATTTTGCAACTGAATTTACCGGACATCCAAAACAATGCTGTGTGTGCTAGGCTTAATGCGCTCATGTATGTGCGTACATATGATAGCATTTCTATCAGCTGAGAACTTGTGAAGAGCTTATAAAATGTGTGAAGGCGTTACACTCAAGTGGATATTTGAGATTTAGGAGATTTTAATCAAACTATACCTTCCTTAAATGACACAAATTCAACAGCCAAAGCTCACTGGTCACTAACAAGTTTGTTGCATATTTTTTTTTTATTGTGAACTCTGGTGAATCAATCTGTGAAGTGTTGTAGTAGATGTCATTGATAAATGTGTAATTTTGTTGATTCTGGTTGTGTAAGATTCATCACATTAAGCAAAGCACTGTGGACATGTTGTATTATTTTCCTGATATGAGATGTGTAAGAATGTTTGTAAGTGCCCTCATGTTGGGCTTGGCATTAATTGATTGTGAACCACTGGATATATAAGGCCAGAGATGCTATATGATTCCAGTTGCTCTTCATTAATTAAAGAGCCTTTCAGTTAGCAGATCAAAGCCTTGACCATTAGGCAGTGACCCCTCATGATTAGATGATATGAGCATCTGAGTAAATCAATAATAGTACACTCTGAAGACCAGTTATGGTTGTGGCTTGTTATTTATGAAATGTGCCCTGGAGGGTGCTGTTAAAATATTTGCTGAATACTGAGATGATCCTTAACTGAACCATTAATTAAAGGTGTGAAAAACACAACACATAACAGACTGATGCAACAGCTTCTGCTTTTTTGATGAGTCATGGGTCAGTGACCTACTGTTTTCTTCTGATTAACTGATTTTAATACCATAATGTATCTATCCAAATGGATGTCAAATGAAGTTAAACATCCTAACAAAACGAAATCTCTGAGCTATACCACAAACTGAATGTCTTCATACATTAATTTTAGCATTTATTATTTCTTCATGGGAGTGAGAATTTTTAACTGTGCACCTGTGGAATGAAAAGAAAATAAATTAAACATTGTTTTCTTAATTGTAATGTTAATAAAAAATAAAATAGAAAGTTTGAAACGCAGCATTAGTGTTGATGAACTGATGTGTATCAATGCATCCTGTAAACTTTAAACCATCATTAAAGGATTTGACGCTAAGACCCATAATAGAAAGCTGACTCAGACACTCTCAAATATCTGTGTGTGTGTGTGTGTGTGTGTGTGTGTGTGTGTGTGTGTGTGTATATATATATATATATATATATATATATATATATATATATATATATATATATATATGTGTGTGTATGTCACGGCTAGCTCGTTCCCGACTGTAACATAAAGAGGATTACACATACAAACGAACGGTTTGCATTGCAAGCTTATTTATTAAGGGAAAAATTATCTGTTACAGAAATATGACGCAATGTCTAGGGATTTAAATAAACTAAAGAAAATAATAGTCCAATAGGGCAATGAATGTTGGTAAATAAAAGACAAATTAACCCTTTCATGCATGAATTATGATATACTCAGTCAGGATTTTTTTCCTATGTGTTTTTATTGCTCTTAGGGCATGAAAAACAAGAATTGATTTTTATTTTATTTTTTTACAAATTTTTCAAAGAGATCTTCAGATGTCCACTTGAGTGGACAGCATGCGTTTGGTTTAAACTTAAGATATACTAGATTTAATATAAGACAATAATCAAACACATAAAGTATGTGAATTTAACGAACTAATCAATACAATTATATCAAATCATGTGAAAACTATAAAATATATACAAAAAATCTAAATGCAAAATATTGCAAAGGCTTCATACAGCTTCATACAAGTTGCACTTCGCGTATCTTTGATATCAGAACATGAGGACGTGATTCCATCAGATTTTTCTACAGTCTGTCAAGGTACAACTGTGGAAACCACTCAGATGCTCCCTCCAATGCACCAGAGTATGGAGATTTACCCTTATTAGCTGATAATTCTGATTATGTTCAAGATGGACATGCACATTTCTATCATATCCCTCCTCTGAGAAAACCTAGCGATACGTTTTTTCAATCTCTTTTGAAATGATCAGTGTTGAGGGTAACGCACTACAACTAACATGCATAACGCATTCAGATAACTTTTTTGATGTTACAAGTAAAGTAATGCGTTACAAGTAACATGCATTACCTAATCAGATTACTTTTTGATCTAACAGGTAATTAACTACAAGTAATGTGCATTACCTAATCAATTACTTTTTTATGTAACAAGTAAAGAAACGCATTACAAGTAACATGCATTACGTAATCAGATTACTTTGTGATGTTATGAGTAAAGAAACGCATTACAATAATGCGTATTACATAATCAGATTACTTTTTGATGTTATGAGTAAGGAAACGCATTACAAGTAACATGCATTATGTAATCAGATTACTTTTTGATGTTATGAGTAAAGAAACACATTACAAGTAACATGCATTACGTAATCAGATTACTTTTTGATGTTATGAGTAAAAAAACACATTACAATAACGTGCATTATGAAATCAGATTACTTTTTGATCTAACAAATAAAGTAACATGCATTACAAGTGTCATACATATGTAATCACATGACTTTTTTCAATGTCAATGAAAATTACTTTCTAATAATACAAGTACATTTATTTACAGTAAAAAAAGTCACTGCAGATTAAGTTTTTAAGTTTTAAATTTCAAAAACAATATTCACATTATAATTATGAATTGTAGCTGAAATATAGCAGTTGATGCATGACGTCCACTACAGTGGACATGTGATTAATCAGAGTTTTCTCTCAATCTAAAATCAAAACTTGGAAAATTTTACTGTGATATGACTCATTAGATATTGCTTGATGCTGCAATATTTTTTTTTACCTACAAGAGTCTCCTAGATTAGAAGGAATGGGTGGATATTCTGGAGCAAATTGGCATGTCTGACTGACCCTTGGCCATCTTAGTTTGGAGGGGGAAAAATTTTTTAATAGCTGTCCACTGCAGTGACCACTATGTGTGAAAGGGTTAAAAGAGATCAAATTGGAGCAAACGACTTCTCTGGCGAACTACATTCGACCAGAGGAAATAATGTTGGGTAGATCAGTCCAAACATTTATACTATCCACCCATAAATGATCCAAATAACAGTGATGTCAGTTGAATGATATACTGCCAGGTAGAGAATAGAAAGACAGGGTCGTATATATATCAAACATTGCTTGCTATTTTTTTACTATTGCGTTTGCCGTAAAGCAAGTCAAATTTGTAGTTTCTTATGTCTCATTCGAACTACAGATCCGCTACCCGATCTAGCAAATTTGCATAGTGCGGTCATAGCCGATAGTGGGTCGCAAAGCGAATGCAGAAGTGCCGGTCACCCTGAAACGATTTTGGAAACATTATTTTAAGGTACAAAATAATATTTGATGTTGCTTTAAGTCAAGAATACATAAGACAAAATTGTAGTAAAACATTTTTATTGCATGTTTAGCTACATTTTTTACATTTTGTTCCGGCTCTGTTCTAAATTCCAGCCAGCAGAGGAACCAAATGAGCGTTTCAGAAAGTTAATCGAACTAATTGTAATTGTAAATAAAGCCAAGTGATCTACAGTATGTGAAAGCATGAATCACTTGCCGTCAACTTACTTCAGGTAAGTATTGTGCTAAGAATTTATAAGATCAATATTTAGTGGTTATGTATAATAATATTAATAATTATTTATTATAATTTTTTTATGTATTTAAAACGGCATATGCTTCTCTGCTCGATCACCTTAATTTCAATGTGAGCATCTTTCTTCAAGGCAGGGCATTTACCTCTCGTCTGTTAATGCCGGCTCACTCAGTGCCCTATTAAGTGACCCGATACAGCTAGACGAAGGGTGCATGTCCGATCTCAGATTTTGGACGTTTGGAACAGCAAAGGTCAGACGAATTATCAAGCCTGCTCAGGCTTCTTCATCCGCACTTCCGAAAATTACCCTATAGCGGTTGCTAATGTCCTTTGTGTTCAAAGTGGTGGAAAAACGTATGTTGTATGTGCTAACGAAGCTCGGTTGCATCACTAAGGCATATCTTCTTCTCAGACGATCATGCTATGCTGAGACGTTTATCTGGCAATCAGTAGTCTTTAATTTCATGATTAAGGTTGCGCACATTCCTGGCCATTGCAATGCCATAGCTACGCTCTATCGTGCTTTAGTCTTCAGGCTTCAGACGGCTTTGCCCTTCAGCCAACCCAGATCCATCGCCCTGCTAAATTAGATGATCTGCTAATTCAGCTAGACAATACTTCATTAAGCCGTGGCTCCCTCTACCTTAAAAGCTTATAGAGCTGGTAAGTCCCGCCCCTTCCGTAAAACCTCGCTGGACCTCAAAGTTGAATAACCGTCAATGCAAGTTAATGGGAGAAAATAATTATTTTCTGATCCCGTTTGAATTGTGCCATGAATTGAACATATGTTGTCTGTGAATTTTTTATATAACTTTTCATGTTACGAGTTTGACAGTATATGGTATGATTCTTCGGCTAGCAGTTGTGGAAAAGACATAACGAGAAAGACTACATATCGCCTATGTGACGTCACCCCATAAAGTTGATTTACCCGTGGTTTTCACCAACCTCAACGATTTTGTCCTCTCCCTGAAAGAAGGCGGTGAAGTGCACCGAAGACACAGCCATGTTTAGCGAGATCCGTGAGCTAGTCCGTGTGCTAGTGGTGTTGACGTTTCAAACGCGTCAAGAGTTGTAGTCCACAAAGTGCTCTCACACAAAATCTAACCGTATCAAACTTCTACCCGCTAAATTGTATCATTCTTTACACGAAAAGTTATATAAAAAACTCACAGACAACATATGTTCACATTCATGGCACAATTCAAACGTGACCAGAAAATAATTATTTTCTCCCATTCACTTGCATTGACGGTTTTTCAACTTTGAGGTCCAGCGGGGTTTTGCGGAAGGGGCGGGACTTACCAGCTCTATACTGTACTTCTGCTTGTTCTCCGTTTTTAATGTTTTGCTTTTCTTTACAGATTCTAGTTTACATTCTGATTATGCCAGTGGTTCCTTCCTCGTCTATATTTATGATATCATAATTTAAATGTTTCTTCAGTAGTATATTGCTCACAGGAATTCAGTTTTATGCAAGTATATTTATTTCGATTTTCCAAGTCTTTTCACTGCTACTTCTGTTGGCTTATTACTTAAAGGCATAGCTAAATCCTCTATAAATTCTCAGATAAACAGTTGCTTTTACTTTGCCTTTATTGCAAAGATTAATAATTTACGTCCGCAATGGTCTCTTTTCCACGTACACTAATATTATGCTAGAAGCCGTGTTTCTAACTGCTTTTTACAGATTCATGTGTACAGGGGAATTCACTTCAGTAACCAAACAATTCGATCCTGCCCAAGGTCTTTCCTTCTCTGATTTACACTTCTCACATAAATTCTTTACACTCTTTCTTAAGCACTCTAAAGGCCCTATTTTAACGATCTGAAACGCAAGTATCAAGCGCGAAACGCAAGTAACTTTGTGGGCGGGTCTTGGGCGCTGTTGCTATTATACCGGCGGGATAAATGACTCTTGCGCCCGACGCAAATCTAAAATGGGTTGGTCTGAAGTAGCTTCATTATTCATAGGTGTGGTTTGGGCGTAACTTGAAATAAACCAATCAGAGCGACATCTCACATTCCCTTTAAGAGCAGGCGCGCTTGTTCTATAGCGGATTCCTATCATAACGGCGGATTTGCCAGGCGCGCGCCAGGAGTGGTTCACAGCCGAGGAGACTGACATTCTTGTCAGGGCCATAAAACACAGAGAGGTGACGTTGGGGATGGAGAAACCCACCCAAATTAACTTTGATTAAACAGGCATATGATAATTTGGGCAAATGTCTATGTCTAGATATATCTATATATCTATCTATCTATCTATTTATAGTAATAATGTATGATTTGCAAAAATGAAAACTGCTGCTTCTGTGTAGATGAGAGAATCAAAGTGTATGCGCGTTTTGCACACGCTACATTGATTATGGCCAAGTATGCGCCCTTAAAATAGCATATAATAACATGCGCAACGCGCCACTGACTTTAAACGAGGTTTTTTCGGTTTCGGTTTTTCGGTGACGGAATTGTTTTCTAAACCTGCAAAATAGCATGAAGGAACGTTTGCGCCGGAACACACCTCCTCTTTGTGCTGAACCGCCCCCGGGAGCGCAAGTGTATTTCTTAGTTAACCGACGTGCGTCTGTGGAGGTAAAAGTCCGCTGTGCGCAGGTGCAAAATAGGATACATGCGTCGGTGTACAAAGTCAATTGCGCTGGGTGCAAGATTGGGCCCAATGAATGACTCTCAAGGTTCTCAAATTAAAAATTTATAATTAAGAATAATTTCTGTCTCTTCTCATCTATGATTGAATTCCTAAAAATCCGTCCTAGATCCTCAGATCACTTCCCCCTATTTATCCTACCTAACGGAGCACCTCTTTCTAAAGCCTGGTTCAGGACTCATCTAGTTTCTGTCTTGAAAAAGCTGCAGTCTATCTCCTTCCCAGTATACTGAACACTACAGCGGCTGAACGTGGTGTTTCTACTGCAGCTATCAAGATCCTGGGCAATTGGTCTTCCTCTGCATTCAAGTCATAATAAGACCTGATTTAAAAATCATCCTTCAAGCTCAGCAAGCTCGTCAATAATTCGATTCAGGTAAATCCCTATGCAACTACCGAGGGTGGTGTCATGCTCTATCTATCCTGTCGATAGTCTTAGTTTGAATTACTCATCTGAGTGGCCAACGTGACATTGTCTCCATGTGGCCTAGTGGCCGTTGTCTCTGTGTAACCTTGTCTCTGTGTGGCCTTTAGTGGCCTTGTGGCATATTGTTGCCTTGTCCTTTGTGACTTGTGGCAGTGTGGCCCTTCGGGGCATAGGTTTTGTGTGGTCTCCATGGCCTTGTGGCATATCGTTGCCTTGTCATTTGTGCCTATTGCTGGCAGTATGGTCCTTTGGGGCTTAGTTTTTGTGTGGCCTAGTGGCCTTGTCTATGAGTGTTTTCATTTTGTGTGGCATTAGCAGCCTTGTGGCTCAGCTGGGCCTTGTCTCTGTGTGGGTCTTCAAGGCCTTGAGGCATATCATTGCCTTGTCCTGTATGTAAAAAATGGCCAGTGGTCTCGTGGCCCTTTGTGGCTTGGTTCAGTGTGGCCTAGTGGCCGTTGTCTCTGTTCAAACTCATCTCAGTGTGGCCTTAGTGGCCTTGTGGCATATTGTTGCCATGTGCTTTGCGCCTTCGTGGTAGTATGGCCCTCCGAGGCATAGGTTTTGTGTGGTCTCCATTGCCTTGTGGCATATCGTTGCCTTGTCCTTGTGCCTATCGCTGGCAGTATGGTCCTTCTGGTGTTAGGTTTTGTGTGGCCTAGTGGCTTTGTCTATGAGTGTTTTTTGTTTCTGTGTGGCACTAGCAGCCTTGTGGCTCGGCTGGGCCTTGTCTTTGTGTGGGTCTTCAAGGCCTTGTGGCATATCGTTGCCTTGTCATATGTAAAAAATGGCCAGCGGTCTTGTGGCCCTTAGTGGCATTGGTTCTATGTGCCCTAGTGGCCGTTGTTCTGTGTGGTTTGTTCTATGTGGCCTTTAGTGGCCTTGTAGCATATCCTTGCCTTGTCCTGTATGTAAAAAATGCCCAGTGCTCTTGTGGCCCTTAGCAGCATTGGTTCTATGTGGCCTAGTGGCCGTTGTCTGTGTGGCTAAGTGGCCTTTAGGCATTGTTGCCTTGCTAAAAAATGGCCATGGTGGTCTCGTGGTAGCCTGGTTCTACCAGACTCTCGTACATTTCATTTGTACAGAGAGTCTGGCCTCTCTCCACTGAGAAACGTTTACTTCCTTGTAGGCGGGTTCTCTGTTAAAGTTCAAAACTATTGGATCTGCCCAGAGTCACTCAGGATTTGCCATAGCCAATAGCTAATGTGTGGTCGTGACTATGTTTAGAATAAGATGTCTGTCTTTTATAAAGTTTATAAAACGAGAATACTTTTTGTGCGCAAAAACAAACAAAAATAACGATTTTATTCCACTATTCATTTCCTTCTCTCTGTGCCTCGAGTCTTTTCACGTAGTTTGATAGAGCAGCGCGTCTGTGATGTACGTCACACGTAGGCTCACTATTGGCCGATGCTAGTCATGTGTGTGATCACATCAACGTCATCGTTCTCAGCCACTCCCTCTGTTCGCTGATTGGTCCTACAAAAAATTGATTTCTGGAAACCTAAGAATATACAGCAGTCCCAGACGTAGTACTGAAGGAAAATGAAATTGAGCGGAAGTGCGTAGGAGGGCGCAGCCAGGCTAGTCTCGTGGTCCTTGCAGCCTTGGTTTTGTGTGGCCTTGCGACCTTGTCCAGTCTTACTTCGTCTTCTGTGTGGCATTAAATGCCGTTGTGGCTGATCGCCAGCCTTGTCTCTGTGGTCTACTAAGGCCATGTGGCTGTTTGCGGCCCTGTCTCTGTGGCATAGCAAGGCCATGTGGCCCAGCGTGGCACTGCTCTGTGCGGCTACATTGGCCCAAGGTGGCCTGGCTCTGTGTGGTCCATTGCGGCCTGGCTCTGTTTGGCCCATCGCGGCCTTGTCTCTGTGTGGTCTATAGTGGCCGGCTCTGTGTGGTCCATCGCAACCTTGTCTCTGTGTGGTCTATAGTGGCCAGCTCTGTGTGGTCCATTGCGACCTTGTCTGTGTGTGGTCCATCGCGGCCTTGTCTCTGTGTGGTCTATAGTGGCCGGCTCTGTGCAGTCCATTACAACCTTGTCTCTGTGTGGTCCATTGCGGCCTTGTCTGTGTGTGGTCTGTTATGGCCTTGTTCCATATGGTCCATAGTGGCCTGGCTCTGTGTGGTCCATTGCGGCCTTGTCTCTGTGTGGTCCATCGCGGCCTTGTCTCTGTGTGGTCTATAGTGGCCCGTTTCTGTGTGCTCCATCGCTGCCTTGTCTTTGTGTGGTCTATTATGGCCTTGTTCCATGTGGTCCATAGTGGCCTTACTCTGTGTGGTCCATCGTGGCCTTGCTCTGTGTGGTCTATCACGGCTTGTGTTTCAAATGGCCTGTCTCTATGTAACTAAGTTAGCCTCATTCTCAGTTTTATGTTCACTATCCCCCAGCGCCTTGCTTACCTTTAACTTGTTTCCTGTAGCTCAAACAATAGAGCATTGGAGATTATAACGCTAAGGTCATGGGTTCATTCTCCGGGGAAGCAAGAAATGATAAGACGTACTGTAAAGTCTGTCTTGAAATGTACTATAAGTCGCTTTGGATGAAACCGTTAGCAATGAATAAATGTTTAAATGTGTATATACAGCAGCAGGAATATTAAAATGCGTAAATGCATAATACACATCTTCACATAGTACCTTACAGGTTCACCATTTCTCACAATGATGAAAGTGGCTCTCTTACTAATAAGCTATTAGCTGTCGTCATCATGATGTCACCCGGCTGTCTTCCTCCATGGCTCCTCCCTCCAGCTACACCGCCATGGAGCGCAGCCCTGGTTTTGCACTGGGGCATCATCTACCTGCCTCTGCTCAAGGCCATCCCTCCACCGTCATCACCACCCTGGACTCTTCTGTTCTGCCTCCTACCGGTTATCCGTCCACCTCCAGAACTGCCTCCTGTATCCTCTGCCTGTTTCACCATCTCCTTATCCTCCACACCTCCTTCTCTTTTTGGCGTGAGGACGCGCCTTCCAGGAGGGGGAGGTTCTGTCATGGTTCTGATAGTTTGGACTTTTTGTGTTTCACCACCTCCTGCCTGAGTTAGTCATTTGTTGTCTTGGTCACTCATTATGTTCAGCTGTGCACTCATTATCTACCTCGTTATCACGTGTACAAGTTCAGTTCTGTTGGTCTTCATTGTTGGGTGTTGTCTATGTCAGTGGTTCCCAAACCTGTCCTGAAGGCACCCCAACAGTGCACGTTTTCTTTGTCTCCCTAATCAATTCAATTCGTCAGCTCATTATCACATGGGTTAATGAGCTGATGAGTTGAATCAGGTGTGTTTGATTAGGGAGACAAAGAAAATGTGCAGTGTTGGGCTGCCTTCAGGACAGGTTTGGGAACCACTGGTCTATGTTACGTGTGTGTGAGTAGCTCTCTCTCTGTTTTGGATTTATGCTTGTGGATTAATTAAAGAGACTTTTGTCTTCATCTTGTTTTTGTTGATCATCTACACAGCAGATGTGACAAAATCGTGTCATAATCCCTGTACCACAAAACATTTTGTATCGCCAGATTATTGCCGATACATAGTCCTATGAAACAGTAGTAATATATTGTTTATTAGCACTTCTGTTTTACTGCATCTCCAGCTCAGCGTTGGACACAGTACTATCCAACCTCTATTTGTGGACATGATACTTCGGCATTATCTGTGCAAAATAACGCTTTTTTATTTGTTTGAATTCTGAAAGAGCAAGCACATCAAAGGTTTGCCTGGACTCCTCTATCTTAGTTTTCTGACCTGTTTACTGGAACGTGGTCAACTCCGGTGTGACGTCATTCCCAGCTCAACATCCCTCTTCCTAGGTAAATGGAATGCAGCATTAAAGTGACAGCAGCCTAATAAACCTGCTGTCTATTATTAATGATAATCAAATGGTAAAAGACAAAGACAAAATCACTCACTGCTCCTGTAGCTTTAATAATGATTAATCCTTGATAAATACATTACAAAAACGATGAAAACAATTACTTTTATGAGACACACTGATAAAAAATATTTTGTGGTGAACTAAATACTAAAGAAAAAAAATTAGTTCAGGCAATAATTTAAAAAAAACTAAGTTTACTGTGGCGAGCAGGACGAGGCTGACGGCCGCGGGAGAACGGCGCGAGGCCGGTGGCTTCATTACTGAGACGCGCCGGGTCTCGCATCTCTCACGGAGGAGCGGGAATTTTCTTAGCAATGTTAAAACGCACATCAACCGATCACTTGTTTAGCGTTCATGTAAACACTACAGTCAGATTCACCGATCGGAATTAATTCAGTTAGATTGAAACGAGAGGTGTGCATGTAAACAATGAATGGCGACCGCAGAACGCAAAAGCCGAATCCCGGACATTTTTAACAGTCTCGCCCGCCGGACAAGTCCGGGAAAAGGAAGATGGTAACCCCTACTTACTCAGCTTTCTCCTATTATTCAGCTTTCTCCACAGAACAAGAGCATGCTAGCTTAGCTTCCAAAGAAAGACGGCTGATACTGTGTACATTCTGTGAGTGAGATCCCACCCTCTATAGGCGGGCTGAAAACATGCGGAACAGCGCCATCTATTGGCTGTAGTCTTTAGCCTCTGGACAGAAAATCCTCCGATGACGCAAAATGACGATTTTTGCGTCATCGGAGGATTTTTTCCAGACAAAAAATACATAAATCTCTCCTCTCAGGGGGATATGAGGGGGGAAAGCATGGTAATTCGAAAATACTACAGGTTTTCTACTAATACAAAGCTTAATGCTAAATCCTGAAGTAACCCTTTAATTCCATGTGTGAAATTTACTTTAAAAATATGCATGCAAATCTTGCCGAAAAAAAATTAAGTAAATTTTACTTATTGTTTTATTTTTATTTATTTTTAGTGCATTAAACACCTATTTAAAATAAACTGTCTTTGAATCTACAATGTAAAATTATTACAATAAAAAAATACCAAAAAAAATATGTTAGGTATGATTAATCAGTATTAATAAGGAATATATGTAATAAATATTAATAAGGATTTATGATGTTTTTAACTGATATTTTAAAGCAGCAGTAAAATAAAGCATAGAAAATGTTCAGATATGATGTCAATGTACAAGGTCCAAGTTAGACATTTTTGTATGGTGGATGAGAAAACTGTAAAAAGCAGAAAAACTGTCCCAATTATTCCTAATGTCAGAGCTGATTTGCTCTTTTTTCCTTACCGAACCTTCTATTACACATTTACCACCCTTCATCAGAGTTTATAACTTTCACTTGCTGATGTGCAACATAAAATATCCTAAAATACAAAGTAATAATCACTGTACAAGGAAACATAAGGGACAAGTAAACCTCTTTAGAAAAAGGTTAAATCGATCATTAATAGTCTGGGAAAAGATTGAAGTGCTCTGATGATGGATTCAAGATTTTTAGAGTAACAATGTGTTTAGCTGATATTCTAAACCATTTATAAAACAACGCATAAATAAGTGGATTCATACAGGAATTCATGTACATAATCCAGCATGTTACATTAAGTTCAACTGATTCTGTAGACTCATTTCCTTCAATTAGAGTGACAATATAGTATGGTATCCAACACACAAAGAAAACTGTGACAACAATCCCCAGAGTTTTTCCTGCCTTTCTTTGTGACCTGCTAACACCTGTGACAGAATTTACAACCTTGGCCTGATGCTTCGCAACACAGAAGATTTTCACATATATAGACATGATTACAGAAGAAGGGGCAACAAAAGTGACTATGAGATCTGTGATAAAATGTTCAAAATTAAAAGAAACTGAACAGTCTCCATAACAGTTGTTATGTGTCTCTGGAAAAAACATAGTATTGTGTAATATAATGATAGAATATATGCCACAACACAGCCAGTTTATAATAATGCAAAAAATAACTTTATCAGTTGTGACCCTTACTGTGTATCTCAAAGGGTCACTCACAGCAATGTAACGATCTACAGATATAAAAAATAAATTACCAAGAGATGCCGTAACAACCATAAAAATAATAAATAAAAATAAAGAACAAAATGTCTCTCCAAAGTACCAGCATGATTCTATAAATCTGATGCCCATAAAAGGTATAACAACCAGTCCCACAATCAGGTCAGCCACAGCCAGAGAGAGAATGAGCAGGTTGGTTGGAGTGTGAAGCTTCTTGAAGTGAGAGATGGAGATGATCACCAGCAGGTTCAGAAACACAGTGAATACTGACAATAAAGAAATGAAAACATACAAAACAACATACTCCACTTCAGGTTTGATATCTTTGAAACATGACAAATTGTTGTCTGGAAAGCAATACTGTATTTTTTGCCTGTTGTCCTCCATGATTATTGTGTCAAACATTTCCAGAGTTAAAATATCCTTATATGTAGTCACTGGCACTGTGTACTGCATCAAAAGTCCACTTTGAAGCTGTGGTATAATGTGCAAGCTGTCAGTTCGACTTTCTGCCTTCCTTTACTGACTAAACTCTGATTTAAATGTACAAAAACAGAGACATCCAATGAAATGCGAGGCTTGATTATACTGCATTAAACCCACCTCCTATTTTAATATTCAAAGCATGCAATGAGGAATTGGATGATGTGTATAATATTGTGAATGTGTAAAGCTTTAAATGGGCTCCCACATTCTAATCTTTTTGACCTTCTGGATATAAAAACACCTGTCAAAGATCAAAGACTTTTATTGGTCCCAATGTCTTGACTGAAGACTAGGGGTGATCAGCCTTTTTTTTTGTCCCAAACTGTGGATCAGTCTACCAAGTAGAGATGCACAATATTTCGGCCACCATATCGGTATCAGCCGATACATGTTCATTTTTAATGTTATCAATGTCTACCCAATAATAAAAATTGCGGATATATTCAAGCCGATAAGTAATGGATTATGTCCTTCAGCTGAGACACTTCAGATGCGCACTCGGCATGATGATTTCAAATGGCTTGAAAAAAGATTGGAATCACTTCGAAAAGGAAAATACAATTAAGTGCAGTAAAAGAATGATGAGAATTCTTTTCAAACCCATTTTAGCAAGTTGTTAGAGCGCATCCATAATGCACCCATAACATGTTACACCTTCATGACAATAAGTGTTTGCAGCTTTTTTTTGTGCAATTGTAAGTTTTAATATGTTTATTTTGTGTATATATGTATCTGATTTATCTCATATAGGATGCATTTGGTTAAGAATTAACATGGTAGAACAGCGCACTGGTGATCATTGCTTCAGCACATGCAGCTCAAACAGCAATGCACAAATTAATAACTATTATTGGGACTTTTACATTACATAACATTACAATGAGAACACTATTTGTAATAAAACGTTGTGAATTCGTTGGGTTTAGTTGTCACGTTTCAGCACGTTGTTACGCAAAGAGTCAGGAATTGCATGTTCTGACTAGCACGTAACTTAGTTCAAGTTCACTTTGTAATATTATGTTTATGTTGTATAAATATCTGATAAATCTCATATAGGGTGTGTTTTGAGTTAATTAACCCTTAAAGTGCTTCAGTTCAGCTCAAACAGCATTGCTGTTATTTGAAACAGTAATTTTAGATGTTATTTTTTCAAAAACATTGATGCATTATTAATAATAACTAGCACTTTTATTACTTATAAAGTAATAGTACTTTTAGCAAGTAATTCTAGACATCCATGCGTTTTCCAACGTGTAGTCTTCAGGGACTTTTTTAAAGATTGATTTGGTTTGCTTTAATCTGCAAACACTAGAGAACTGTGATGTGGTGTGATGGGGAAAAGTCACTTTGCTGGTAAAGGATGGAAGTTAAGAGAAAATTTTTTTTTGTCATGCTCAATAGTGTCATTTCAGAGATAATCTTTCATTTAAGTGAAAGACTTCTCGGGTTTCAACACCAAAGATTATTTATACTGGCCCGCTCAGTAGAAATAATGCATTACATGTTTGTAATACATGAGGATCAAGACAAATGAGATAGAAACGGGATAAAATGGCTAAGGATAGTTCGAGTGATGATATGGACAGTTATTAAGCATTTCATTTATGCTTAATCATAGGTTTGTTGGAGTGTGAAGCTTCTTGGAGTGAGAGATGGAGATGATCACCAGCAGGTTCAGAAACAGTCCATGCTGACAGCAATGAAAAAAACACATATATACATGATATTGTATTCATATAGAGCGCATTCCCTTGATACATGATGAGTTGATGGCAGGAAAGCAGTATTGAGTCTCATGATCCTCTGTCTCATAGGCCATGAGTGAGTCTCCTGCTGTTAGGAGTTTGTTCTGCTCTCCTTTCTGTCCTTTAATTTATACAATGTCCGGATCAGACTGACCAACCCATGATCCAGCGCTCACACTGATGCTGCAACTTAACAACAACAAAAAAAGTCTAGTTTTTCTTTCTTTCTTTCTTTCTTTCTTTCTTTCTTTCTTTCTTTCTTTCTTTCTTTCTTTCTTTCTTTCTTTCTTTCTTTCTTTCTTTCTTTCTTTCTTTCTATACAGAGATTAAGATGGACAAGCTTTTGATCATGGTGGGGTCCATCTATTTATCGATTGTTACTTTGTAAAATAAAATAATCTGTCACCTAAAATGTGGGCTAGAATCTGCCCAAATATTAGACATTCATATTCATATCTTAAAGAGGTATTTCACTCTGGTTAACTCGCAACTACAATACAATTTTGTCCATCATATCGATGGTATCATGATACAGTGATTCTGAAGTAGCCTATTCATTGCCAGACAATTTGATCTACGATGTATATTGATCTATGTGATTATATAGACCTATGTGTAACAGAAGAGGCAAAAAAGTGTTTGTTCACAGTATTTGTATTTATTCAAGACATTGTGTTGTCTGTTTCAAAAACTGACCACTGAGATGAACATGTCTTGCAAAGTGCACAGTGCCTGAAAACATAACAATTCTGGACTTCTGTAAATAAAAGAAATACATAAATAAACAAATAATGAATTCGAAAAATAAATAAATGCACATTTCAGTTCTTAACAAAGAAGTTCACCCTCTGCAGCAGCTCAGGCGACATCTAGGGTCATCATGGCCAAATTCGTGCTCTTTTGTCCATTCTGGATTAAATGAGGTCTGACGTTTCGGCATGTTAACATTATGATATTACGTAGCCAGCACGTGGACTCCAAGTCGTGGAAGCTTGTTTACGTTTTTAAGCAATGATATATCAGATATTTATTTCACACGGCTCTCAGCCAATCATTTATTTGACCAGAGGTCTTAGGGCATTAGACGCTATGCTGCTGCATCCCAATAAAGATTCTAAGGGTAAAAAAAAAAGGGGGGGGGGTTCGGCCTGCTCCAAAAAGGAGGACAAACGAGTGTCCGGCTTGAGGCTGCGCCGGACGCCGGACAGAGGGGTTAAAATCCGGACGTATGGCCACCCTTCTACAGAAGAAAGAAAGTCATACAGTTTTGGAATGACATGAGGCTGAATAACTGTGTGAAGTCTGAAGTCTGGTTCTTTTTGTCTGGTCCAAAAAAGAAAATTATACATTTAATCCTGGTTCACATAGCATGCACATTGTCATTTTTAATGACACAGGATAGACCAAACCTAAAAACATACAGAATATCTATAAAATGGCTTTTGTGACGTATATTTTACAACGGAACTTACCGGACATCCAAAACAATGCTGTGTGTGCTAGGCTTAATGCGCTCATGTATGTGCATACATATGATGGCATTTCTATCAACTGAGAACTTATGAAGAGCTTGGCATTAATTGATTGTGAACCACTGGATATATAAGGCCAGAGATGCTATATGATTCCAGTTGCTCTTCATGGGATTAAAGAGCCTTTCAGTTAGCAGATCAAAGCCTTGACCATTAGGCAGTGACCCCTCATGATTAGATGATATGAGCATCTGAGTAAATCAATAATAGTACACTCTGAAGACCAATTATGGTTGTGACTTGTTATTTATGAAATGTGCCCCGGAGGGTGCTGTTAAAATCTTTGCTGAATACTGAGATGATCCTTAACTGAACCATTAATTAAAGGTGTGAAAAACACAACACATAACAGACTGATGCAACAGCTTCTGCTTTTTTGATGAGTCATGGGTCAGTGACCATACTGTTTACTTCTGATTAAATGATTTTAATACCATAATGTATCTATCCAAATTAATGTCAAATGAAGTTAAACATCCTAACAAAACTGTGAAATCTCTGAGCTATACCACAAACTGAATGTCTTCATACATTAATCATGTTAGCATTTATTATTTCTTCATGGGAGTGAGAAATTTTAACTGTGCACCTGTGGAATGAAAAGAAAATAAATTAAACATTGTTTTCTTATTGTAATGTTAATAAAAATAAAATAGAAAGTTTGAAAAGCAGCATTAGTGTTGATGAACTGATGTGTATCAATGCATCCTGTAAACTTAATTTAAACCATCATCAAAGGATTTGACGCTAAGACCCCATAAAGCCCCATAGAAAGCTGACTCAGACACTCTCAACTATGTCCATGTGTTTGTGTGTTTATATACTGTATATATATGTCACGGCTAGCTCATTCCCGACCGTAACTAAAGAGTAACATACAAACGAACGGTTTGCATTGGAAGCTTATTTTTTAAGGGAAAAAGGATCTGTTACAGAAGTATAACGCAATGTCTAGGGATTTAAATAAACAAAAGAAAATAATAGTCCAATGGGGCAATGAATGTTGGTATATAAAAGACAAATTAATCAATTTGAGATCAAATTGGAGCAAATGACTTCACTGGAGAACTACATTCCACCAGAGGAAGCAACGTTGGGTAGATCAGTCCAAACATTTACTATCCACCCATAAATTATCCAAATAACAGTATGTCAGTCGAATGATATACTGTAGTTAAATTTGTAGTTTCTTATGTCTCATTCGAAATACAGATCCGCTACCCGATCTGGCAAACTTGAATAGTGCGGTTATAGCAGTGGCGGCTGGTGAAAAATATCTTAGGTGTGTCACATTCAGTCGGTTTCAATAGTCTGGTAACCATGGGAGTCTTTTAGCGTAGTGGCGCCGAGGTTGTGGAATGCTCTTCCTCAAGACATCCGTCAGACATCCACCCGTCTCTCCTTCAAAAACAATTTTTTTATCTGAATATTACTCTTCAGCTCACAGTCTGTAAATTCTACATTGTTATTGTTATGCTATTTGTTTGTGTCTTTAACCTAACTTTGTAAGTGACCTCTGAATATTAGGCCAACTTTCTGCCCTTGGTAGGCCTATCTGTATTGTGCTTTGATGTTGATGTTTATTTTGTTCTATTCCTTAACCCAGTCCCAGTGGTTCTCATACGTTTTAGAGTTGTACCCCAAGAGGCTTTTAACATCCTTCTGCGTACCCACACTCTTCAGTCTCACCTTTTTAAGTAAGGGACAATATTTGCCCCCTTGAATCGATTTTTCCAGTGCATTTTTACCTTTACAAATACCTTTATAAAATAAATAATGCTTCAAATAATAAATGTTCATAATAAATGTTCAATATAGAAATATGCAATGATGGTAAAAACGAAGTGATGCTTTTAAATATTAAATTAAAACCACCAGTAGGTGATGATTCAGCGAGTCATTCATTCAAAATGAAGCAAGTGGCTGTATTTATGAATTAATCATTGAATCATTGACTCTAATGATTCGTTCAAAACCGCAGATTCGTTCACAAACACTGCTGTGTGCTGCAGTTCTGGTGTGGCTTTCATTGGAGCTATTATTTTGTTGTAAAAAATACTGACAACTGTGTTGAAAATGAACATCACTTAGCCTAATATTTCGTTTGTTGAACTGTTGTATAAAATCAATGTCACATTTGCAATCGTGTGGATCTTCATTTAATGTGATCAACATTAAACACAGGAACTCACACAGGGTAGGCCTATGTCTTTGTATCGAAGAGAGTTTGATTCTTACATCGATCTCCATGCACAGATATTTGTTGTCTATTTGTCTATATTTGTTCTTCATGCTAGTAAGTGCTAAATCCCTACTTTTACAAAGGTAACGTACATTGTGAAGAACGGTAGTTTAGCGAGTTCAGTAAAGTTGGCAGTATATTCACAGATTCAAACTTCCCGGAACAATAACTTGTGAGCTAAACGTTGTTTAAACACAAATGACACATATTAACACTCATAGAAACATAGAAAATGATCTACAATTTTCCTCAAAACAAGCTTTATAAAAAAAATTGATCTCTAGGCTGAGAGAAAAGTCCGAAGGGACCGTCTGCAATGTTTCTCGGAGGAACACAAACGTTTTGCGAACGCAAAAGATTAGAAAAATATTTTTTTCTCCCATCTCAAATTTTGCACCACCACGTCCCTTTAGAGGCACCGTACGATAGTTCAAGTGACAATTCCGTCAACTGTCCCGACACTCGAAATGTGAGAGTCTGGTATTGCCACCTGCAGCGCGCCTGCTTGCCTTGTGCAGATACAATGTGGTGATTAGGGATGCACCGAAATGAAAATTATGGGCTGAAACCTAAATTTTATCATTATTAATTTCTTATTATAAATTAGTTTTTTTTGGATAATTGTATTATTAACAGTCTTTTTAATTAAATAATCAATAATTTTATTGAATCTGAATTTAAAAAATAACAAACCAATAAAATAAAATAACCACACTTTTATTTAAAGCAACACACATGGACAGAAAAAAAAAAAAAAAAAAAAAAAAAAAACAGAAAACAGCCACTGTATAGGTGGTTTGCAGTCACGTGCAGGGCCGCATTAAGGCCTCACTGGGCCCCGGGGCTACGAGTTACTGCACACCCCCCCCCCCTTTCTTTAAATCGAATTTCGTTTTGTATTAATTGTACCTTAATTTTAATACATTTTCCATTAACCAATTTCCTGTATTTAATAGCCTAAATAAAAAGTAAGCTAAATATAGCCTATATAATCCAACTGGCGCCTGAACTGGAGCTTAAGATCATCCCAAACTCAGCGTATAAAAGGTAGCCTACTCACCTCACAGACCTATTTTTTTAAAAAATATTATCTATTATCTACAGAAAGCTTGAAATCTTTACTTTTAAACAGAACCATTCAAAACAAAATAAAACTATGTAATCGAAATGTGCATTTCTCTCCGGCCCAGCGCATTAACTACTGAAGATCGTGAGTCAGTAGCCTATCGTCAACTTAATCTTTGCAATAAACAATTAAAATGTCTCATTGCAATATTTTACATATTCATAATCATTACTTGCTGGTTCTTTGTGACAGCTTTTAGGTGCCGTTTATGAACGCGTCACTACTGCATCAGCACCGAAAACTCTGCGTGAGTAAGATGTGTGGTGTGACTCGTGAGTAACTAAAGAAGGGTCTATTGCAAATGGTCAATTAATAATATTAATAATGATACCATGATAATGCATGTAATTTACGGCAAAGCGCCACCAAGTAACAGGGCTGATTTGTGTGGGGCGTGGTAAGACTTTGGCAATCAGCGTTACCGATGGCTAGTCATATGCTCCACAGCCAATCACGGGCCCCCTCCTTGCTCGGGCCCCGGGGCTTTAGCCCCGCCTAGCCCTATGGTTAATACGGCCCTGGTCACGTGATTGTGATGACGTGCGACATTCAAATGGAGGGCAGGAAGTGAAGAGCGGAATGGACAAGATGGAGGAAAGTCTGTACGTTACTACTTTAGACGCTATTACAAGAGAAAGATATAGACAAAAAATCTAAACATATGTTGGATGTGATCCTTGCGGTATGAAGAGGAGTGATTTTTCAACTGAATTGAAAGATTTGCCTGTCATCGAGGCTGTCATTCTTTTTTGTCCTGTGGATTAATCCGTAACGTTAACAACCAACTTTGACTTTACAAAGTTCGGAAACTGGTACAGTACGTTACACAAACATAGCCACATAAGTTGTATTAACTCACCTTTGATGAAGTTATCACTGCACACACAGGCATTTCCGATTCGGCTCCTCCCGACCGCAGACGTAGGTTTGCAATCCATTTTTCTGCCGTTTTTCGGTCAATTTCTTGCATTTTTCCCCCTTATGAACAACAACTTTTGGTACACGATAAAAACTCCTCATGGTTTGATCGATTTGAGCAACCATAAACGACGCAAAACATAGGCATTTTGAGTTTGTTATAGTACTTCCTAAATGTAGCAAATCACTTCCAGCCCTCCATCTGCATTTCGCGTCATGGCAACGCAGTGACGTGACGTCATAGGCAAACAACCTATTATCGAATATAAGCTCTTTCAAACAAATAAGCCATTATTTCCCACAGTATGCGCAGTCCTAATACTAACTGGCAGACTATTCCACAATTCTGGCGCAGCTACTGCAAATGCCTGGTCACCTAGTTTTAATTTTGTCCTTGGAACCACTAATAGTCCCTGATTTGATGATCTCAGAGACCTCCCTGAGTCATGTTTCGACAAAAGATCGGTGAGGTAAGAAGGTGCTAAGCCATTTACAGATTTATAGACCATTAAAAGGACTTTAAAATCAACTCTATAGCGGATCGATATCGGATCTATAGCAACCAGTGTAATGACATTAATGTGGGTGTGATATGTTCATATTTCTTAACCTCAGTCAAGAGCCTAGCAGCTGCATTTTGAACCACTTGAAGTCTAGAAAGAGTATCACTTTATCCCTATATAGAGTGTGTTACAGTAATCAAGCCTTGAAGTAATGAGGGCATGAATAGCCCTCTCAAAGTTCTTAAAAGACAAAAACGACTTCACCTTTGCCAGTGCTTTTAGATGGAAAAATGTATTTGACTACAGATCTGACCAGTATGTCAAACTTAAGGGCATTATTCAACTTGAATCCAAGGTTTTACGTATTGGGAAAGAGTGCCTAACTTAAAATGTGATGTTTTTTGGACTCAGAGTGACCAAATACAACAATCTCAGGCTTATTTTTGTTAAAATTTAAAATGTTTACAGCCATCCAGGCCTGTAAATCATCAAGGCAAGCAAGTAGAGAATCTAGACATTTTTTTATCTTGTTTTAGGGGCAGGTAAATCTGCGTAGCAATGATAGGAAATATCATATTTCTAAAACATTTTACCTAATAGCATATAAATGGAGAATAGCACTGGAGCCAAAATGGAACCCAGGGGGATTCCACATGTAACTGGAGCTTTACTTGATACGAATTCCCCAATATTCACTGAGAAAGTTCTATTTTTAAGAAAGGACTGAAAACAATTCAGAGCCTTCCCTTGGATGCCTGCACATTTCTCTAAATGGGATAAAAGGACAGTATGGTCTACTGTGTCAAATGCAGTGCTTAAATCCAAGAGCACAAGAACGACAGAGCTACTAGTATCTGCAGTTCACAGCACATCATTTATCACCTTAACAAGTGCTGTTTCTGTAGAATTTTATTTTCTGAATCCCAATTGAAAGACTTCAAAAATCAATTTTTTTCCAGAAGATTGTAGTTGCTGACTGTATTCTCTAATATTTTAGAGATAAATAAAAATTTGTAGATTAAAACTCTATAAAATTGTAGGGTTTAGGTTTGGCCGTTTGAGGAGGTGCTGAATGAAGGCGTGTTTCAAATAATCAGGTACAGTTCCTGATTCAAGACATTTAGCTTGTTTACAATTTACTAAGCTCCCCATCAGTTTAATTTACCCATGGCTCAAGCTTGGGTTTTTGATGTTTAGCTTTAAAGGGGGTCACTTCGTCTAAAATATTTGTGCAAGCAGCAAGCAGTGTTAAATCAGCTCAAACCACTCAAATCATTTAGATGTCAGTATACGAGACCAACGCATGGGTTTAACAGTGTTCACCATATCAGTTGTAAAAGGAATGGAGAACAAGATAGGCTTGTGGTCTGAAATACCAAAATCGCAATGGATATAACCATGCGTTAACACAAGATTGAGAGTGTGGCCCTGTAAATGAGTGGGGCCTTTCACCCACTGAGTTAAATCAAAAGAGTCAGTAAGACAAATTAATTAATTTATCAATGTGTTTGACGGGCTGCATACATGAATGTTGAAATCTCCAAGAATTATTACTTTATCAAAGTTTGATATGATGTCCATAAGAAAATTTGCAAATTCATTTAGAAAGTCTTTGTGTGCTTTAGGAGGGCGATAAAGCACAGCAACCACCACAGCAGTATCCATTTCAAGTTTTAGCAGTTGTAGTTCGAAACTGTTAAAATCATCTGTCATCAGAGTAGTACACTAAAAATCTTTAAAAATACAAGCCACCTCCCCTGCCAGATGTGCGAGGGCAGGTAAAAGGACTTACAACTGGGTGGAAGTTCAGAAAACTGATTCAAGTCCCCGCTCATAAGCCAAGTTTCAGTGATGCACAATACATCCATTCCATGTGTGACAAAGTCTTGTTACCCACCTATCTGGCATTTATCAAAGCAATTTTCAACTTTACAGATTCGTCGTTGACTTCTGCAGCCCGACAGAATGAGCGTAGGTGTCGTGGATCCACACCATGGCAGCAAATACGAGCTGGATGATCCAGGAACGTCTAAGCTGACAAATCTGGGACAACGGGAATATTCCACCCGTACGATGGTTCCAAAGAAACGCTATCAGATTCTCGAATAAAACGTTTTAGCTCCCACTGAGCCCCCGCAATCAATTTGACTTTGGTGGCCACACCGCCCTGTTTTCCACATTGCCATCGATGCCTCTGCCCAGGCAGAGCAAACGGCAGACAGCGAAGATATGCTGTTATCCATGCAAGTAAGTGCGGGGAAGCATAATATAATCCTAGCTGGGCTCCGTTTTGGAGTTTAAATGTGTCTTAAATGTTCAAAAGTGCTTGTCAATCATACAATAGCAGTGATAGAACTCCTTGACTCAAAACACAAACGAAGCACATCAACATGAAAAATTCGCAAACAAGCCAAGTAGTTGACGGCATGCCAAAAACAGCGGCGCCATCTTGCATGAGGTATACCTTACATGCAGCAGTCCACTAATTTGTCACTAATTGTGTCAATTCAACAAGTCCAGAGAAATCTCATGTAAGCATGTTATTTAAGCGACCAAGAGAGCGCACTGCACGCACTGAGTGGAACATTAAGCAGTGCACACACGGAACAGAAAGCGCAGCACATAGCCGCACACAAAGGGCTGAATACTGAGCAGTTACTTTGAAGCTGTGCATCTCTAGAAGCGGAGCCGCTCGCAAAGTTACAAACCATTCCAGTATGTCAAGTAACGTGAAGTAACAAATTGTAATACCTACTAGATTTAAATTTTTATATCCTGTTTAATGATTTGAAACTAATTAGAAATGCACATATACATGTATGTTATAATTTGTGGATACATTATGAATAGTGTCATGTATATGAACAGAATAAATGATGTTTTATAAACAAAGTTCGGGAGGAGCACGTTCAAATAATCAATCCAATCTACATGTCATCAAACAATTACTATGTCTACCCTTATCAGCATGAGAAGAAGCATATATATATTCACTCTGTAAACTCACCTAACATTCCTTGACAGCTTTTCAGCATCCCTCCACCACCCCGACTCCTCACTCTTGACTCATTCTTTTGCAGCCAGGAATACTGGGGGAGTACTCTGGGTTCGGGCCGAATACCGAGCCCGGAGCCCTCTCCTCGGACAGCACGCCAAAAACACTTTTATTCTATCTGACTTATTTGTAAGTGTGAACTTGTGAATTAAGATTCCGGACAATTGATAAAAGATTAACAGGTTTGTTTTGTTACATTTTCAACAAATTACATGTGTTTATTTGGTATAGATTTATTATTGATTATCTATTAAAATTATCTAAAATTAGTTCTAAAAATGACAATATATGGTGTGTTTTATATAGAATTGCTTCACCAGTTTGAAGCACAAATTGTGGTAAAAATATCATGAATGATGATTTGTAAAAATATTAACCCGAGAGGATGCTTGCTGAAATATTCTAAGAGTTAAGATGTGTTTAACAGATTTTCTAAACCAGGGGTAAAAAAATGCATAGATAAGAGGATTCAGACAAGAGTTAATGTACAAGACCCATATTAGACAATACAGTACAGTGGGTGGGATTGCTGTGTTTTCAGCTAGAGTCAAGATATAGTATGGGATCCAGCAAACCAGATGTATTGCCACAATGATTCCTAATGTGAGAGCTGCTTTACTCTCAGATTTCCTCTTCATTGAACCTTCCATTACACATTTACCACCCTTCATCAGAGAGTTTATAACTTTCACTTGTTTTTGTGCAACATAAAATATCCTCAAATGTAAAGTTATGATCAGGGTACAAGGAAATAGGAAGGAAAATATGAAATCAATTACTCTCCATTCAAATGTAAGCATAACATTACATTCGCCATAACAAGCATCTTTTCTGGGTGGGATACTTACTACAATTGCAATATTATAAGTTGAAGAAAAAAGCCAGCAAAAACAGATAATAGTTATCATTCTAGTCATGGTTATTTTCTGTGGGTACAGTAAAGGGTGACACACAGCCATATAACGATCAACGGCAATTAAAACTAAATTAGTGAGAGATGCTAATAAAAGTAGTCCCATAATTAACATAAACAGTTTACAGAAAGTGTCTCCAAAGTACCAACATTTCTCAATCAACTTGATGGCCTCTATGGGTATCACAATAAGTCCAGTAAGCAGGTCAGCCACAGCCAGAGAGAGAATAATCAGGTTTGTTGGAGTGTGAAGCTTCTTGAAGTGAGAGATGGAGATGATCACCAGCAGGTTCAGAAACACAGTCCATGCTGACAGGAATGAAAAAAACACATACATGATATTGTATTCATGTGTGGAGCGTTTCCCCTTGATACATGATGAGTTGATGGCAGGAAAGCAGTATTGAGTCTCATGATCCTCTGTCTCATTGGCCATGAGTGAGTCTCCTCCTGTTAGGAGTTTGTTCTGCTCTCCTTTCATTTATACAGTGTCTGGATCAGCCTGACCAACCCATGATCCACCACTCACACTGATGCTGCAACTTAATTTTTTTTTTTTTTTATCATGTTCTTTCATGTTCTTTCTTTCTTTCTTTCTTTCTTTCTTTCTTTCTTTCTTTCTTTCTTTTTTCTTTATCATCCTTTCTTTTTAGTACAGAGATTGAGATGGACAAGCTTTTGATCATGATGGGGTCCATCTATTTATTGATTGTTACTTTGTAAAATAAAATAATCTGTCACATAAAATGTGGGCTAGAATCTGCCCAAATTTTAGCACATTCAAAATTTTATATCTTAAAGAGGTATTTCACTCTGGTGTACTCACAACTACAATACAATTTTGTCCATCATATCGATGGTATCATGATACAGTGATTCTGAAATAGCCTACACTATTCATTGCCAGACAATTTGATCTACGATGTATATTGATCTATGTGATTATATAGACCTATGTGTAACAGAAGAGGCAAAAAAATGTTTGTTCACAGTATTTGTATTCATTCAAGACATTGTGTTGTCTGTTTCAACAACTGACCACTGAGATGAACATGTCTTGCAAAGTGTGTAAATGTCTTATAAATTGCATTTAATATTTTCCTACATAGTTTATAAAATATATCATATTTATTTTTTATACTTTTAAAGACATTATAGTTCAACAGTGTCACCTTATCTGTTCAGGCTTTTATTTTGAAAAGGCGCTGTTCTTCTTCTTCGAAAAGTTCGGATGTTTTTTATGACGCTAAAACTTCCTGTTACACTCTCTGCACAACGTGCTCGCGCGTCGTCGGAAGAACGAACTCCAAACTGTGATGGTGTCGAGCTAGAGAGCATGGTAGCTGATTGAATTAGCGCCCTTGGAGAAGCGGAATGAGGTATGAAGGAAAATGTGGTGAGTGTGTATTAGTAAAGAGAATGTCAATACTTAATTAGTTTTTGGTTTATTGCACATTTAATTTAATTTAATCAATATAAATATATTTCTGTGAACAATTATTTCATATATTGTATGTGATATTTCATGTCATAAAGGCTTAAAACATATTTCATTTCATATTGGTCATCATTTGAAATTATTTGTATTGTGTAAACATAATTCATTTGTGAACATAATTTGTGCAGTTTTTTTTGTGTGTGAAGCTACATAGAAACATTTTGTAATTCTTCTGTGTCTTCTGTAGTTTTCACGGTGTTCATGGTGTGCATGGTGCTCATTGAGAAGAAGAAATAAAAGTACACCCGTTTGAAACTCTCTGCGTCTTGATATCCAAGGGGCCGCTACAGTGAAAACTCATCGCTGCACCAGCCCTGCCGTCCCTGGTGAGAAGCTGACGCCATCACATCTGAGGTCCATCCACCAACCTAGTACCAGCCAGTTTACTTCGCTTGCATCCAACTCATGCACCCAGGCAAGACTTAAAATGGACAGCATGCTTAAGGTACAGCTAAAGCTGCAAAAAGAGACACTGGATGCCAAGGAGCAAAAAAGTTGAAAAGGGACAATTTCTACACATCCTTCCAGCATAACTGAAGTGACTTAAATAATAATATGGTATTATAAGGTAAAAATTTCTTGCAAGCTAATTCTCAGTTCCTAACGCTTCTAAAACTGGTAACTATTTCAAGAAACTAGCTCATGCGCTTGGGTAATGTCTATTTATGAAAAGGTAGAAAGGAAGTTTTTTGTTGTTACTGTTTTAAGCTTAAAATCCTTTAGATGTCCATAATCTGTTAATGCTCAGCATAAACATTACTCTGTGGTAAAAGATAACTACAGCTTACAAGTGAAAATTCAGGCATTGGACAATCAAAGGCTACACTCGACTTAAAGCAGCAGCACAAACAAACAAGATGTCACTTAAAGACACCCCATGCAGGTCTAGCTCACGTGAAAGAAAGCTAACAGAGAAAGGACAAGAGATGCATGATCAAGACACCAGAAAACGTGAGAAAGCATTTAACAAGTCCTATGACGCTTGGAAGCTGGTAGCAAGGGAGACTAGGACACAATTAAAAACCCTCTGTTCATCAGAAGACCTGATTGAATTACAGCAAGACATTCAAGCAAAGCGTGATGACGTAAACAAGCAGTATGAACCTATACTTCGTAACAGTAACACCACACCAGAGATTGTAAAGAAAATGGATGCCTGTGTTACACTAACAAAAGACATTTGTGACCTCATAAGTATCCGTCTAGAGACCGTTAACCAAGAATTTAATGATCAACTTGAGAAGGAAAGGGTAAGAGAAACATTAAACAAAGTTGAATATGGGTCTGTCTTTGGCCACACTAAAACTGAAACGGTGAGCTCAGTGGAGTCACCGGAGAGATTGAGCAACCACTCCAGCTCAGCCAGTACCCACAGCAGTAGAGTAGATGCACAAGCCGAGCTTGCGGCTAAGCTGGAACAATCAAAAGCTATGAAAGAAATCCAAGCACAGCAAGCACATCTTCAGAAGTTAGAAGGTGAATGGAAACTTAAAGAGGCGAAAATGTTAGTAGAAATGAAACAAAAAGAGTTGGAAATGCAACAACAGTTGGAACAAGAGAGAACCAAATTGCAGCAGTTACAAGCAGCAAAAGATGTTGCCATAGCAGCAGCTCGTGTGAGAGCATATGACGATTTTGAAGGGTTCGAATACCATGATGATGTGATTAATGACGCAACTAACTCTGCTTGCTACAGAAAGGAAACTGAACCTCGATTAAATCCTGATGCTGCATCATTCCAACCTCACCAAACTGCTCCGGAGGTGACAACGTCCCAGGAGTCTGTCAGTCTAGCCCAAGCAATCGCCAGCTCATTAAGCATGAACCGCTTGCCTGTCCCTGAACCAACCACATTCCGTGGTGATCCTTTACAGTTTACAGATTGGAAGATGTCATTCATAGCTCTTATTGACAGAAAACCCCTCCCACCAAGTGAGAAGATGTTTTATCTAAAAAATTATCTTGCTGGAGAGGCGCGCAAAGCTGTAGAAGGTTTCTTTTATCGAGATTCGGAAAGCGCATACAATGGAGCATGGAAAGTCTTACAAGACAGATATGGGAACCCGTTCATCATACAAAAGGCTTTCCGAGATAAGCTCATGAGATGGCCAAAGATCAACACAAACGACCCACTTGCACTACAAGAGTTTGCTGACTTCCTCCAAGGCTGCACTGAGGCGATTCCCCACGTCAAAGGACTAGCTATCCTTAACGATTGTGAGGAAAATCACAAGTTGCTCAAAAAACTACCGGAATGGATTGTGCGCAAGTGGAGTCGAATTGTTGTAGAGGAACTTGACTCATCTGGAAGCTATCCAGATCTTGCATGCTTCACAAAGTTCCTGAGCAAAGAAGCACGGATAGCCTGTAACCCTATTGCTTCTCCATTGTTGATGAACTTCAAGGCCACAGATGAAAGATCACCAAAGAGAGCCAAAGCTCTCAACACAAATACACAAACTAAGAGTTTCACTCAGGAGAAACAAGAAACAAACAGCAGTAAACCAAAATCAACTTGCTCTGTCTGTAAAAGTGAAGCTCATAACATCAACAAGTGTCCCACCTTCGCAGCAAAGAGTGGTGAAGATAAAAAGGCATTCATCTCTGAAAATCGGCTCTGCTTTGGGTGCTTGAGGAAGGGTCACATGACCAAAGATTGTAAGAGACGACACACATGCAACATATGCAGCCGTCGTCACCCAACCTGCTTGCACGATGACAGGAAACAAAGACCTGTGGAAGCAACAACGAATTGCTCCACTTCCACAGAAAACCATGCAAGCTTGGAAATGCACAAGGTTGTATCACATACATCAACACAACGTGCTTCAGCTACCTCAAGTATCGTCCCAGTCTTTGTGTCTTCAATACAAGAGCCATACAGAGAAGTACTTACGTACGCAATACTGGACACACAGAGTGACTCAACGTTTGTCTTAGAAGATGTACTTGACAAACTGAATGTTGATGCCCAACCAGTAAAATTAAAATTGAGTACTATGACGGCTATTGATACAATCATATCTAGCAAGAACGTCCATGGTCTACAAGTACGAGGACTGCACTCTAAGAACCACATCCAATTACAGCAAGCCTACAGCCGTGACTTTATCCCGGTGGACAAGTCTTATGTCCCAACGAAGGAAACAGCTTTACTCTGGCCTCATCTCCGACATTTGGCAGATAAGCTACCACCCCTTCAAGACTGTGATGTAGGGCTCTTGATTGGATATGACTGTCTAGCAGCACTAGCTCCTCTTGAGGTTATCATTGGAGACAAAAATCAACCGTTTGCACAGAGATCAAAACTAGGATGGAGTATCATAGGCTCATCAAATCCGCACCTAGACAGACAAGGAAGTCAGAGCTTTGTGCATCGGCTCACAGTAAAAGAACTGCCAATTCCATCGGCGACAGATGTTCTAAAAGCCCTAGAATCAGACTTCACCGAGAGAACTTATGAAGATAAATATGTGTCCCAGAATGATGTTCACTTCATACAGTTCCTCAGTGACAACATCACGCAGAAGAAAGACGGACATTATGAGATGCCCCTCCCTTTCAAGGGCAATAGTCCACCCAACCTACCAAACAACAAGAGGCTAGCCACAGTTCGCCTGCAGTGCCTTAAGAAGAAATTAAAGACCAATAAACAATATTATGATCAATACAAAACATTCATGGAAGAAACAATTAACAAGGGTGATGCAGAGCCTGCCCCTACAACATTTGCAGGAGAGACTGAGTGGTACCTTCCGCATCACGGCATCTATCACCCCAGAAAACCAGACAAGCTGAGAGTCGTATTCGACTGTTCAGCCAAATTCCATGGTGTTTCTCTAAACGACACTCTGCTAACTGGGCCTGATCTTATCAATCCTCTGGTAGGAGTTCTCTGCCGCTTCAGGAAGGAGGCCGTAGCGATCATCTGTGATATCGAAAGAATGTTTTATCAGTTCTCCGTCACTCCTGAATCCCGTAATTATTTGAAATTCCTCTGGTGGAAAGGTGGAGATTTGGAGAATGAACCACAGGAATACAGGATGGCGGTTCATCTCTTCGGAGCCGCCTCGTCTCCAGGATGTGCCAACTTTGGCTTAAAACATCTCGCACGGCAACACAAAGCTACCTATCAACTAGCATCAACATTTGTGGAGAAAAACTATTATGTTGATGACGGGCTAGTCAGCGTCCCATCAGTCGAGGAAGCCCAGAAACTGATCATTGAGTCACAGGAGTTGTGCAAAAGAGGAGGTCTACGCCTCCATAAATTCAACTCAAATGAGGAAGCAGCCCTCGCCTGCTTAGATCCCTCAGAAAGAGCAGCAACCATCAAACCTCTAGGACTGGATCCAACCCTATCAGAGCGTGCACTCGGCATTGAATGGTCGATTGAAACTGACACTTTCAGTTTTAGCAGCAGCTTGAAAGATCAGCCTTCAACCCGGCGTGGTTGCCTTTCTGTCATTGCCTCTCTTTATGACCCTCTTGGATTCATCGCTCCATTCAGCCTAACTGGAAAGCGTATACTTCAAGAGCTGTGTCACAGAGGCATCGGATGGGATGATCCACTCCCAGAAGATATGAGGCCACGGTGGGAGGAGTGGATAAATGGGCTTCAGAGGTTGAAAGAGGTTTCAATTCCGAGATGTTACCACCCACATGACTTCCATAACATTGTCAGAGTAGAGCTGCACCATTTTTCGGATGCCAGCTGCGTGGGATATGGTGCATGTTCTTACCCCAGGTTCCAAAATGACAAGGATGAAGTCCATTGCAGTCTTGTTCTGGCGAAAGCAAGGGTTGCACCCTCAAAGGTCTTAAGTATCCCGAGACTAGAACTCGCAGCAGCTGTGGTTTCTACGAAAGTCAGTGTCATGTTAAAAAGTGAACTTGACATAAAGATTGATGAAGAGGTTTTCTGGACAGACTCACAAGTTGTGCTTGCGTATATTAACAATGATGCCCGTAGGTTCCACATATTTGTTGCAAACCGTGTTCAGCTGATAAGGGATAATAATGATCCCAGTCAGTGGCACTATGTGGACACCGCAGAAAACCCGGCTGATCATGCTTCCCGAGGTCTTTGTGCTTCAGACATTCATTCAACAAACTGGCTGCGAGGACCGAAGTTTCTCTGGGAGAGTAAATTACTTCTAACACCCAGCGCTCCATCAGAATTACTCATTGGTGATCCTGAAGTCAAGACAATTCAGGTGTTTGCAACAGAAGTCAAAAACTGCAATGACATCCTCATGCGTTTGAGTCAGTTTTCCTCCTGGACAACAATTATTAAGGTGGTGGCAAGAATCAAGAGGTTGGGTTCTAAACAGAAACAACACCGTGAGTATGTGACTGTTAAGGAGTGTGAGAAGGCTGCAGAGGAAGTGATTAAGATCGTACAGCAGCAAGCCTTCCCCCAGGAGATGAAGATGCTTCAGGGTAAAAAAGACCTTCCAAACTCAAGCTCACTTTTCTGTCTCGACCCTATCTGGTCTGAAGGACTTCTCTGTGTTGGTGGGAGATTGAAAGAGTCATCGCTCTGTCACAAAGTCAAGCACCCAGTCATCCTACCGAATAACAGCCACATCACCAAGCTGATTGTGTCTCATTTCCACGCTAAAACGTGTCATCAGGGTCGAAGCCAGACTTTAATGGAGCTTCGGGCCAATGGATTCTGGGTAATTGGTGGGAGCAAGTTGGTTGCCAAGCTTATACACACTTGTGTGCTTTGCAGAAAACTGCGACGGCCGACAGAAAGACAACAAATGGCCGAGCTTCCCGCAGAACGTGTCGAAGCCTCAGCACCTTTCACGCACAGCGGCATGGATTGTTTCGGTCCTTTCATTGTAAAGAGAGCCCGCAAAGAATACAAAAGATACGGCTTAATTTTCACATGTCTGTACTCTAGAGCTGTTCATATTGAAATGCTCGAAGATTTGTCAACAGACTCATTCATCAACTCATTGAGATGCTTCATCAGCCTGAGAGGAGCTGTTCAACAACTTCGTTGTGACCAAGGTTCTAATTTTGTTGGCGCCAGGAATGAGCTCAAGGAAGCACTTAAACAGTGTGATACTAAGCTACTGGAAATCTTCCTGATTGAGAAGCAGTGCGAATTTGTCTTCAATGCTCCCTCTGACAGTCCTGCAGGTGGTGTCTGGGAACGCCAGATCAGAACTGTTCGAAATGTGCTGAATGCCACCTTTGCACAGTGCCCAGGTCGACTTGATGACGCCTCCCTCAGAACACTGCTATATGAGGCCATGGCTATTGTTAACAGCCGCCCGTTAACAGTGGATGGAATCAATGATCCTCAGGCACTGGAGCCAATAACACCGAATCACCTCATTATGATGAAATCTAAAGTTGCGCTTCCTCCTCCTGGAGTATTTGTCAAGGAGGACCTGTATGCGACAAAGAGGTGGAGAAGAGTTCAGTATCTCATCGAACAGTTTTGGAGCCGCTGGAAAAAGGAGTATCTGCTGAACATATCCTTGAGACAGAAATGGCACTCACCTCAACGCAACCTCCAAGTGAATGACATTGTCATTATTAAAGACGACAACCTCCCAAGAAATCAGTGGCAACTTGGACGAGTGATTGAAACTGTTCAAAGTAGTGATGGCTTGGTTCGTCGAGTTAAAGTGCAAGTTGGGGAGAGGAAACCTCATAAAAAACAAGATCCTCCCTCCAAGCCCTCAGTTATTGAGAGACCAATCAAAAAATTGGTGCTCCTCCTAGAGAACTGACTAGAAGAAAGCGATTGATAACACTGCACAAACTGCTCTGTGTTACACCTCTGATAGCTTAACTTCAGGCTATCCTTCAGAGTCAAGAAATCCTGCACAATTCACTTACTCTTTGTATATTTGTTCGTTCATTGTACTAGGATTTGGTGGGAGTGTAAATGTCTTATAAATTGCATTAAATATTTTCCTACATAGTTTATAAAATATATCATATTTATTTTTTATACTTTTAAAGACATTATAGTTCAACAGTGTCACCTTATCTGTTCAGGCTTTTATTTTGAAAAGGCGCTGTTCTTCTTCTTCGAAAAGTTCGGATGTTTTTTATGACGCTAAAACTTCCTGTTACACTCTCTGCACAACGTGCTCGCGCGTCGTCGGAAGAACGAACTCCAAACTGTGATGGTGTCGAGCTAGAGAGCATGGTAGCTGATTGAATTAGCGCCCTTGGAGAAGCGGAATGAGGTATGAAGGAAAATGTGGTGAGTGTGTATTAGTAAAGAGAATGTCAATACTTAATTAGTTTTTGGTTTATTGCACATTTAATTTAATTTAATCAATATAAATATATTTCTGTGAACAATTATTTCATATATTGTATGTGATATTTCATTTGTCATAAAGGCTTAAAACATATTTCATTTCATATTGGTCATCATTTGAAATTATTTGTATTGTGTAAACATAATTCATTTGTGAACATAATTTGTGCAGTTTTTTTTTGTGTGTGAAGCTACATAGAAACATTTTGTAATTCTTCTGTGTCTTCTGTAGTTTTCACGGTGTTCATGGTGTGCATGGTGCTCATTGAGAAGAAGAAATAAAAGTACACCCGTTTGAAACTCTCTGCGTCTTGATATCCAAGGGGCCGCTACAAAGTGCACAGTGCCTGAAAACATAACAATTCTGGACTTCTGGAAATAAAAGAAATACATAAATAAACAAATAATCTGGCACAGTGCCAGAAAACATAACATTTCTGGACTTCATAAATAAAACAATAATGAATTCAAAAAAAAAAAAAAAATACACATTTCAGTTCTTAACAAAGAAGTTCACCCTCTGCAGCAGCTCAGGCGACAAAAGCACCTCTAGGGTCATCATGGCCAAATTCGTGCTCTTTTGTCCATTCCGGATTAAATGAGGTCTGACGTTTCGACATGTTAACATTATGATATGACGTAGCCAGCACGTGGACTCCAAGTCGTGGAAGCTTGTTTACGTTTTTAAACAATGATATATCAGATATTTATTTCACACCGCTTTCAGCCAATCATTTGTTTGACCAGAGGTCTTAGGGCATTAGACGCTATGCTGCTGCATCCCAATAAAGATTCTAGAGCGAGGTTTTTTAGGCCGATTCAGCGCTACTCCAAAAAGGAGGACAAACGAGTGTCCGGCTTGAGGCTGTGCCAGACGCTGGACAGGTGGCTTAAAATCCGGACTGTCCGGCCAAAATCCGGACGTATGGCCACCCTTCCACAGAAGAAAGAAAGTCATACAGTTTTGGAATGACACGAGGCTGAATAACTGTCTGAAGTCTGGTTCTTTTTGTCTGGTCCAAAAAAGAAAATGATACATTTAACCCTGGTTCACATAGCATGCACATTGTCATTTTTAATGACACTGGATAGACCAAACCTAAAAACATACAGTATATATATAAAATGGCTTTTGTGATATTTGCAACGGAACTTACCGGACATCCAAAACAATGGTGTGTGCTAGGCTTAATGCGCTCATGTATGTGCGTACATATGATGGCATTTCTATCAGCTGAGAACTTGTGAAGAGCTTATAAACTGTGTGAAGGAGTCACACTCAAGTGGAGATTTGAGATTTAGGAGATTTTAATCAAACTATACTGTACCTTCCTTAAATGACACAAATTAATTTATGAACAGCCAAAGCTCACTGGTTACTAAGTTTGTTGCATTTTTTTTTTTTATTGTGAACTCTGGTGAATCAATCTGTGAAGTGTTGTAGTAGATGTCATTGATAAATGTGTAATTTTGTTGATTCTGGTTGTGTAAGATTCATCACATTAAGCAAAGCACTGTGGACATGTAGCATTGTTTTCTTGATATGAGATGTGTAAGAATGTTTGTAAGTGCCCTCATGTTGGGCTTGGCATTAATTGATTGTGAACCACTGGATATATAAGGCCAGAGATACTACATGATTCCAGTTGCTCTTCATGGGATTAAAGAGCCTTTCAGTTAGCAGATCAAAGCCTTGACCATTAGGCAGTGACCCCTCATGATTAGATGATATGAGCATCTGAGTAAATCAATAATAGTACACTCTGAAGACCAGTTATGGTTTTGGCTTGTTATTTATGAAATGTGCCCTGGAGGGTGCTGTTAAAATCTTTGCTGAATACTGAGATGATCCTTAACTGAACCATTAATTAAAGGTGTGAAAAACACAACACATAACAGACTGATGCAACAGCTTCTGCTTTTTTGATGAGTCATGGGTCAGTGACCTACTGTTTACTTCTGATTAACTGATTTTAATACCATAATGTATCTATACAAATGAATGTCAAATGAAGTTAAACATCCTAACAAAACTGTGAAATCTCTGAGCTATACCACAAACTGAATGTCTTCACACATTAATGTTAGCATTTATTATTTCTTCATGGGAGTGAGAATTTTTAACTTTGCACCTGTGGAATGAAAAGAAATTAAATTAAACATTGTTTTCTTATTGTAATGTTAATAAAAAATAAAATAGAAAGTTTGAAAAGCAGCATTAGTGTTGATGAACTGATGTGTATCAATGCATCCTGTAAACTTTAAACCATTATTAAAGGATTTGACACTAAGACCCCATAATAGAAAGCTGACTCAGACACTCTCAATCATCTATGTGTGTGTGTGTGTGTATATATATATGTCACAGCTAGCTCATTCCCGACTGTAACATAAAGAGGATTACACATACAAACGGTTTGCATTGCAAGCTTATTTATTAAGGGAAAAATGATCTGTTACATAAAAATAATGCACTCTCTAGGGATTTGAATAAGCAAAAGAAAATAATAGTCGAATGGGGTAATGAATGTTGGTAAATAAAAGACAAATTAAAAGAGATCAAATTGGAGCAAACGACTTCTCTGGAGAACTACGTTCCACCAGAGGAAGTAATGTTGGGTAGATCAGTCCAAATATTTATACTATCCACCCATAAATTATCCAAATATCCATCGCGGCCTTGCCTGTGTGTGGTCTGTTATGGCCTTGTTTCGTGTGGTCCATAGTGGCCTGGATCTGTGTGGTCCATCGTGGCCTTGCTCTGTGTGGTCTATCACGGCTTGTGTTTCCAATGGCCTGCCTCTATGTAACTAAGTTAGCCTCATTCTCAGTTTTATGTTCACTATTCTCCAGCGCCTTGCTTACCTTTAACTCGTTTCCTGTAGCTCAAAAAGTAGAGCATTGGAGATTATAACGCTAAGGTCATGGGTTCATTCTCCGGGGAAGCAAGAAATGATAAGACGTAAAGTGTGTCTAGAAGTGTCTATGTAATATAAATGGCTTTGGATGAAAGCGTCAGCAATGGATACATGTTTAAATGTGTATATACAGCAGCAGAAATATTAAAATGCATACAGTAAATGCATAATACAAGTCTTCACATAGTACCTTACAAGTTCACTGTTTCTCACTATGATGAAAGTGGCTCTCTTACTAATTAGCTATCGGCCTATGAGGCATTCCATGTTTCATGTTTCATGCTTATTATGTTAACTCTTTTTTTCTTTCTATGTTTTAGGAACTACAGGATACACAACTGGTGGGTATACTTTTCTTTACCGTTCTTTGAGGGTGGGCTCCGTCCCGGTGGATTATACCTCCACCTATTTTTGGGGGTCGGCTGCGCCCCTGCCTTTCGTCTTCAGGCAGGAAATGCAGAGTCCGTACCCTCGGATTGTGAGTTTTGGCCTACGCCAAAGAACTTTATATTATATATTGCTTGCTGGGCTGTTAATAAATGTATAATTGTTAGGGTATTTATTCTCCCAAGTCTTTCTGGTAGAACTGTCTCTATAGCAAATTTGGAGTCTCTAACTCAGGGCCGGCTCTAGCCCTTTGGTTGCCCTAGGCGAGATTGAGTTTTGCCCCCCCCCCCCCCCCCCATACACAAATGCTACAAAGAATGTTCAAGGATATTTACCAAAATAAGTAATAAACTTAAGGAAGAAGGAAGATATACTATAGACCAACATATAGAGTAATAGACATAGACCAGTAGTGTTTGAGATTAATTAATGAGGAATGTCAATGTTTACTTGGAAACAATTCACTGAAGTTTTAAATTGTGGTTGAATAAACGGTATTCAAGGGTCTTACTTGCTTCAGGCTGAGTATCCCTGGTCTCAATGGTCTGTGTTTCACTGGTGCCTGGAATGCTAGATGTGGCCCCTTCACCTGCAACAGCCAGATCGGTGGTGTTAAATTAAATTAGTGAAAATGACTTAAACTGTGTGGTTGAAATTAGATTCATAGGTATGTGATGTTATTGTGATTTCCATGTGTTTTCATTATCACCCCCCCCCCCCCCCCAAACTAATAAGTTGCATATACAAAAATACTACAAAGAATGTTCAAGGACATTTAATTATGACTCAAACAATGGATGAACAAACAAAAATGCACTGCAATTTTTTTATAGTCACTGCAACACTGCAACAAGCAAATTATGACTTGAAGGATCAACAGTAATAAATTGTACATACACAAATGCTACAAAGAATGTTCGAGGATATTTACCAAATTAAGTAATAAACTCCATTAACTGTGAAAAAATATACCCTCTACAAACAAAAGCCCCTTTCGGCTTTCACCTTCAAAATTGACGCAGCATTACAATTTGACTCGTCTGGACTTCCTAATGACAAATTCGTTGATGGTATCATCAAATGATATTTTACTTGAGACCTCTTGGTTGATGCTCATCAGTGCAAGCCCATTGAGGCGTTCCTGACTCATCGTTGACCTCAGGTAGGTCTTAAGTAATTTTAATTTAGAGAAGCTTCTTTCAGCAGAAGCTACTGTCACAGGTAGTGTGACGGCAATTCTTAGGGCCACCCACATATTTGGAAAAACTTCTTCAAGTTTCTTCTCCTTCAAGTAATTCAGAATTTCCATTGTCGTCATTCCAGCTTTTGGCAACACTGGGAAATTTTTCAACTCAAGTGCCAGTTCCCTCCCATCAACATCTTTATGGTCACCGTGGCTCAGAGTGTTGCTGAGGGTTTCGCACTCCTTTGCAAGTTCTTCCTCTGGCAAATTAGGAAAGTTCACCAACACTCCAAACTTGTCCTCAACATCACCCAAGAGCTTGAAGCGTTCTTGCAGTGATGTAACTGACGCATCAACAATGACATTGAAAAAGGAAATTTCCAATTTCTTTAGCGCATCTCCCTCTGGCTCATCAGGGGATTCATAAGAGAACTGTCTTTTGTTTTTTCTCAGCCTCTTCTGCTTTAGGACAGTGTCCACATTCATCTCCTCACAGAGATCTCTTGCAGATACCTGAGCAGAAGCGAACCCAGTGCTTCTGTAGCTGACCAGAGAGGCTTCAGTTGTCCTCAGGAGATTCAGAGCCACATCCAGTTGCATAGACATGGACTGTAATGCTTTGCTGACATGATGAATTTTGGCCAGCATGTCATACCACACAACGCTACAAATGGAGAAGCGGTATGACCCAACCTCTTCAGCCAAAGACTGTGCCTCAGTTTTAATCATAGAATCAGTGGCTTTCTCCCTGACCTCAAGAAGGGCATCCCTCACCTCCGCTGTCTGGAATCTCACAGCGTGTACACTGTTAATGCGACTTTCCCATCTTGTATCCGACCAGGATTTCACAGTTGTTTTGATGTGGTGCTTTAGGATGGTCCACCTTTGTGTGGAGGCAGAGAATAGTGTAAAAATTCTCTGTAGGTAGCCAAAATAGTTAATTGCATCTGTGGAGCTTTTTGCTGCATCAGCAACAACAAGATTCAATGTGTGTGCTCCGCATGGGACAAATAAAGCCCTGGGATTTTGTTTCAAAAGTCTGGCTTGGACGCCTTTTGACTTTCCCTTCATGTTGGCGCCGTTGTCGTAAGACTGTCCCCGGCAGTCTTCAAAGGGAAGGTTAAACTCTTCTAGTCTCTTCAGAATAAGGTTGGAGAGGCTTTCTCCCGTGGATGATTCCACCTCAAGGAACCCCATGAAATGTTCTTTTACTGTAGGGGTGTCTGTGTCATCTACTGCAACCATTCTAACTATAACAGATAACTGTTCTTTGTGGCTGAGGTCTGGGGTGCAATCCAAAATAATTGAATAGTATTTGGCTTGCTTTATCTCCTTTAGCATATAGTGTACAATTTTTTCACCAATGCAATCAATTAGTTCATTTTGAGTATCCTTTGCTAAGTATGTTGTATGGCTGGCTCCTCTCTCCACATCAGCAACATGCTGTTTGAGGACAGGGTCAAACTTGGCCATGAGCTCAACTTCCTTAAGGAAGTTTCCATTGTTTGGCTGGTATAGCCTGTCTGATTTCCCCCGCAGAGGAATATTTCGCTCTGCCAAAGACTGTATTATGGCCACCAACCTGGTCAGGACTTCACGCCACCTCCTCCTTTCAGCTTGAAGGAGTGCCATTTCTATTTGATCAATTGTCTGGCCCTTTTCAAGTCGAGTCTCCAATTCCTTCCATCTGGTCATGTGCCCTGAATGCTCTGGACTGTGCTCGTGGCTTTTCAGGATCTCACTACAATTCTTCCAGTCATTTAGACCACTACAAATGAGGTTATAATTTTTCTGTGAAAAGAGCTTGCAGCAAAAGCAATACAGAGTATTTTTTTTCCTTGAATATACAAGCCAGCTTCTCTTGATTTTCTCCCCATTTACTAATTTCCTATAGAAGTGGTTGTAGTGGCAGCTTCTCCCATCATCTCTTTTTGGAAATGTAAAGTCTGGACTGGTCTGGTACGGTCCTCTGCTAACTAACTCTGTCCTTACCGCATCACAGAGGGCTGGCCAGTCAGCAGGATCTATAGGTGCTCCCTGGATATCAGGAATTGCAGAGGGTGAGGTGTCTGCAGGCGGCAGTGTAGTAGCAGAGCATGTTGTGTTTGTTGTTCCTTCACCTAAAGGCAAATGCATACATGCAAAATTGATGTTAATACTTTAATAGGGGTGCACACAATGTCAAGCAAAAATGAAATAACAAATTAGTACTCTTCATTTTATCCATATCCATCAAATGTTTTTATTTTGTTTGTGCTGTTTTCTGAGATTCGTCAATGGTCTTATAAGTTATAATACAACAGATGGTAAATATATAAAAAATATAAATAATTACTATGCTGTGCTTAAGCTATACATTTCTATACTATAGACCAACATATAGAGTAATAGACATAGACCAGTAGTGTTTGAGATTAATTAATGAGGAATGTCAATGTTTACTTGGAAACAAGTCACTGAAGTTTTAAATTGTGGTTGAATAAACGGTATTCAAGGGTCTTACTTGCTTCAGGCTGAGTATCCCTGGTCTCAATGGTCTGTGTTTCACTGGTGCCTGGAATGCTAGATGTGGCCCCTTCACCTGCAACAGCCAGATCGGTGGTGTTAAATTAAATTAGTGAAAATTACTTAAACTGTGTGGTTGAAATTAGATTCATAGATTCATCCTATACGGATGTTATTGTGATTTCCATGTGTTTTCATTATCTTCTAGTACATATTGTCAGATGGTTGTAAGCTTGAATTAGTTATTCAAAGGACTAACTTCCATCAGGCTGCGTGTCCCTAGTCTCAGTCGTCTGTCTTTCACTGGTGCCCTGAGTGCTTGATGTGGTCCTGGGTGTCCCTTCACCTTCACCTGTATTCAAGCATATTGTATAACCAGACAAGCAGTGAGTGAAATGATGAATGTGGTTGAACTTCTTTAAGAAAACAAGCTATTGTATTTTAATACATGCTAACCTTTTTCTGTTGTACTTTAAAGTATGGATGTGGCTTAAATAAATACTATTAAATAGACTCACTTGAGGCAGGCTGTGTGTTCCTGGCCTGTGTGTCACTGGTCCCTGGAGTACAACTACTGGATGTCCCTACTCCTGCAGCTGTATGTATTTTAACACAGAGTTCATCCATGCTGTTCGTTACACAATTGCATTTGGTCATTTCTATCATCCTACCACATAGTTGCATTGTACAAATACATTTTATCTCTGACCATGTAACTTGTAGTAAAAAAAAATACAACTACTACCACCACTACTATAATTACTAATCTATTAGGCTGCTACAAGGCTAAATAATACTATTGATTACAATTAGTAGTATTAATGTGATGTGATTATAAAAGTAATAATTGCTAATAATAATAACAATAACAAAAACAGCAACAATAGTACTAGTTGTACTTACAAAGTTCAGAGAGAGGAGAACATGAAGGATCAGGTGTCCTTTCTCCAGCAGGTGCCGGCCTCTGCAAATATTGCCTGATTGCATCTGGTCATGGCCAATTAAAAAAATATATATATTTTATTATATTCCTAGAGGGGAACTGTACAGAAGGGTGAACACCACGTCAACACCACTATCAGCATAATGGTTAATGAGTGTGTATGAGCCATGAGCCTGCTAGTTATAATGAATGTAGAGAGCAACTGTACTTTTCAAAACTAGCATGCATACGTTATCCGAAATACTGGTCTTTTAACATTTACATCCATGTAGGTTATCAGTGAAGTGATAGGTTATCTAGTAATACGTAGCAAACTAGTAGTAACTAGCTAAGTTAGCTAGTGATAGCTTAGTGACAGGCAGCAATGAAACGTTCAAGGTGATGATGCACAATACTAAGCAAATTTATTTCATTTTAACACCTTAATGGCTGAGATGAGAAGATTTACCTCTATACTGGGTTTTCCTTTGATCTTCTTCCTTTTTCCGTTTTCGTCCCTGTGCACCGGAGGGTTTATTAGACCACTTCATTTTCTTCATCAACTGCGCACTTGCCTAACGTAACTATATGGGGAGGGCGCCCGCGCGCCGCGCCCCCAACATATTTGTCGCCCTAGGCAACCGCCCAGTTCGCCTATAGTAATCGCCGGCCCTGCTCTAACTCAATCCCTCTAGTGCCACCAACTTTTGAACCGTAAAGGCCATGAAAACTGTATCTGATCTTCTTCAGACAATGAAAGCAAAAACTTATAAAAAGCTTTTTGATGAATCCAACCATTATCGAATAACATATAAAGTAAATTGACATAAAGCACCACAAATTGGACACACTTTATCGTATTCAGATACCCTGGTAATTCAGAGTTCTCGTGAGAGCACAAGTTGAATTTGCTCAGCGAGTTACTCTGGTGTCGAGCAATGATGCTCATTAAATATGGCCCTCGATCTGAGCTGCACCAATCACATCGGGTTATCTGATATAGGCGGGCCAGAGGCCAGCTAAACAGATGACGACAGTGCTGTGACGTCGAAGTCATTAGTAAACATTGCAAGAAGGCTATGGATGACTACCAGTTGTTTGAAACGGCTTTGGCCGCTACAATGAACGAGTTAGACTTGGCTTTTTATCTAAAACAGGAACAGAGGACGCCGCTCAAATCGTTCCTTTGCAAGAAGGACGTTTTTGCTGTTTTGCCGACCGGATACGGTAAGAGTATAATCTACCAGTTAGCTAAGTGTATGGGGTTTATTGTTGTGATTGGTTGTAGTGTTATCCAATTGCGTGCAGCGAGATTTTCAAATGCATGCTTGGTGCCGCCCCTCGAGCTGGCCGATTTTCATTAGTAGACGCCAGACCATTATTCTTTTCGATTTAGGTCTGGATTTCCAGGCTAGTATTCAGACCAAACTTGGTCCATGTCATCACAAGCATGACATGAGGTTACATGCTGCTTTCAGCGCAGTGCCACCTACTGGTCCGTAGATAAAATGGATATTTTTGCTAATAACTTCTGAACGGTTTGTCCACAAATCATAAAAGTGGTCTTGTTAGATTCGGGGCAGCATGTTGAGTCAAATGATAACCAATTATGCTGTGTTTTAGGAACGCATTAGCGTATCGTTACGAAACTCTGTATGGTTCATCGGCACAATGCCCTGAAGGAGCCTGAGAAGTTTTGAGACAACGCCATCTTGTGGTAAAATCAAATATTCAAATGCTTATAACGTTGGGTGAGTTCAACTTATCTTTACTTTTGACTTACGAGTCACCTCCTTAGACTCCTGAATCCTTTCCTTAACGATATAAAACATGTTAGGCTTTGCCTTATTGTTTGTGCAGCGTTGTGATTTAGCACCTAAAAAACTTTACCGAATATCTTCGAAACCGTTAGTCCGATCAAGACGAAACCACTGTAGGAAAATCTGAAACATAGGTCGCTGGCTATATGCTAATGCCGAAGTGGCAAAAAATCCAATCAAAGTCGCCCATGGGTAATTTTTTTTTTTTATGCACTCATACATATAAATGTCTATAACTCCAAAACAAAATGTTTTCCCCAAATTTGACACACACATGTATGGGCTCACTACACAAAAAAATGAGGGAATTGTGTCGCTTGATGGCGCTATTATAGAACAAAACATAAAATTGTCATTAATTACAATGCAGTATTCTGACATAAACTGCTATATTTTATAAATGCATTGGTGGATCATTATGAAACTCGGTATGTGCCATCAGCACCATGCCATGAAGGTACTCAAAAGGTTTTGAGACAGCGCCACCATGTGGTCATATGTTAAAATACAATTTAATTAAAATGCTAATAACTTTTGAATGAATTTACCTATTGTTATGAACTTGTCTTAATGGATTCCTTGGGTCATGCCGAAAACATAGATATCAAATTGCCATATTTGGCTTGACTTCCTGTCTTCCATTTTGATTTACTTTCAAAACCTACTTTTTCGAACTTCTCCTAGACTGTTTGTCCGATTTTCACAAAAATTTAATTTCATCTTCTGACCATCCCGGCAAAAACGTATGGATGTTGTGTCGATAGATGTAACCATAACTGTTTTCTTATAGCGACAAAGTTGAGGCATGATGCCATGATGACTCTGAGACTGCATCTCTGCAAGGCCTTGACATATTGACACCAAACTTTGTATGTGTCATTGTCACCTCACTCTGACCACACCACATCAATTTCGTAATTGTACCACAAATTGGTCAAAAGTGATAAACCATTAAATCATATTATTAGGGAATTTATATATATAAATATAAATATTATACAAAATAAGAAATATTACAATTGAATATTTCAAATAGTGATTGAAATTATGAAGTGAGTTTGGAGTAAAAACCCATTCAGACATTCCAAAAAATTCTCTTTTGTTGGACAACAGGTTTGTAACGCTTCTCATTACAAATTTGGAAAGATGTTTGGCAGTTGTTGCTTTTCTAAATACACGTTATAAGTGACACAAGCTCTTGTGCTTGCAGAGATGGAGCAGTATTTACTGTAAACCTGTTCGCAGTGCTGCGCTTCATCATGAAACATTTGACATTCATCATTTGATTTCGGTAAATCATGCAGCCTTCACACACAAACAAGCATACAACAAACTCTCACTTCACACAAAAAACATCTCTGTTATTGTTATTATATTATGTAGAACTGTGGATCCACAACATTTAAATGCTCTCATAGTACATTTTATGACATCCAAGTACCACCTAGTCACGACAAATTTTTTGTTTTATTTTTTTATTTTTTCAGTATTGGGCAAGAAATCTCTGAGGTCACAGCTAAAGGGTTAGTTGACCCTAAAACTGAAAAGTCTGTAAACATTCACTCCCCCTCATGTTGTTCCAAACCTGACTTTTGTAATAATAATTAATCATTTTAATTAAATACAACATTACACTGAGCTTTAAGTTTATCTACATTAGTCCAAATGATCATAATTACTAAGCAATAGATTAGAGAAGTACATATATTTTCTATTAAATAGATATCCATCCACTAATTGATTAAACAACCTTTGTGCTTTAAAATTATCACTCAAAGCAGATATTAATAAATAATAAATTAATATTAATCTACAGGGTTAGGGCTAGGTGTAAGGTTAACCTATAACCATTTTCTCTTATGCTTTCTTGTATAACATCAGTGTGATGATTTAACTGGCACAATTTCTATTCTTATGATAAGATTCTGCACTTAAAAAAAAAAAAAACACTTTGCTGTTTTTAATTCATCTGTTTAGCCCACATTTTCTATTTTTTTCCAATAACAATGAACCCCATGGACCCATTGAGGAGAAATTAATGCCAGTAAATCTTTTTTACTTGATGATTATAATTCATGTTTTACTGGCTGGAATATTTTAAGAGTTATGATGTGTTTAACTGACATTTTAAACCAGGGGTAAAAGAAAGCATAAATAAGAGGATTCAGTCCTGAGTTAATATACAGTATCCATAATAGAATATAGGCCGTGGTAGAAGCCATTCCTGTGTTTTCTGTTAGTGACAAAATAAAGAAAGGAATCCAGCAAAATAGATAAACTGTGACAATTATTCCTAATGTCAGAGCAGCTTTACTCTCAGATTTCCTTTTCACTGAACCTTCAGTTACATGTTTTTCACCTTTCATCAGAGAGTTTATAACTTTCACTTGCTGATGTGCAACATAAAATATCCTCAAATATAAAGTTATGATCAGGGTACAAGGGAACAAGAAAGACAAGAACAGATCAGTGACTGACCAGTTAAAAGTAATCACAATTGTACATTCTCCATAACATGCATACTTTTTGTGTGAGACACTCATATTGCAATGTTATATGCTGAAGAGCAAACCCAGAAAAGACAGACTATAAATAAAGTTTTAGTTGTGGTTATTTTCTGTGGGTACTGTAAAGGGTGACACACAGCCACATAACGATCAACGGCAATTACAACTAAATTACTGAGAGATGCTGAGAAGAGCAATCCCATGATTGTTAAAAACAGTCTGCATAAAGTGTCTCCAAAGTACCAGCATGTTTCAATTAGCCTGGTGGCCTCTACGGGCATCACAATAAGTCCAACAAGCAGGTCGGCCACAGCCAGAGAGAGAATAATCAGGTTTGTTGGAGTGTGAAGCTTCTTGAAGTGAGAGATGGAGATGATCACCAGCAGGTTCAGAAACACAGTCCATGCTGACAGCAACGAAAAAAACACATACATGAAATTGTATTCATGTGTGGAGCGTTTCCCCTTGATACATGATGAGTTGATGGCAGGAAAGCAGTATTGAGTCTCATGATCCTCTGTCTCATAGGCCATGAGTGAGTCTCCTCCTGTTAGGAGTTTGTTCTGCTCTCCTTACTGTCCTTTTATATAGTGTCTGGTTTAGACTGACCAACCTATCTACAGGCCACTCTGATGATGCTTATGCCATCATTTTACATCTACATGTACAGTATTTATAAATGTATGCGCGCACACACACAAACACACATTTCTTTCTTTTGTATTAAATTAGAAACTTAAAACCAAAATGAATACATTTAACTCAAGGAGTTCAAGGAGTTTAGAAGTTGGCTAAACGTTGTTAAAACACAAATGACACATATTTACACTCAGTAACATAGACAATGATCTACAATTTTCCTCAAAACAAGCTTTATAAAATAAATTGATCTCTATGAGGCTGAGAGACAAGTCCGAAGGGACCGTCTGCAAAGTTTCTCGGAGGAAAACAAACATTTTGAGAGAGAACGCAAAAGATTTGAAAAATATTTTTTTCTCCCATCTCAAATTTTATACACCACCACGTCCCTTTAGAGGCACCGTACGATTGTTCAAGTGACAATTCCGTCAACTGTCCCGACTCTCGAAATGTGAGAGTCTGGTATTGCCACCTCAGCGCGCCTGCTTGCCTTGTGCAGATGCAATGTGGTGATTAGGGATGCACCGAAATGAAAATTATGGGCTGAAACCTAAATTTTATAATTATTAATTTCTTATTATAAATGAGTTTTTTGGATAATTGTATTATTAACAGTCTTTTTAATTAAATAATCAATAATTTTATTGAATCTGAATTTAAAAATAACAAGCCAATAAAATAAAATAACCACACTTTTATTTAAAGCAACACACATGGACAGAAAAAAAAAAAAAACACCAGAAAACAGCCACTGTATAGGTGGTTTGCAGTCACGTGATTGTGATGACGCGCGACATTCAAGTTGAAGTAAATTGCTTTGACCAACTGTGGTAATTAACGCATTCATTTACACTTTTAGTTAAAGTTATTAAGGAATTAATGCATTATGACACATTTAATTAATAACAATTCATATATTACTTAATCTGTTAATCATTTAGAATCTTTATTAGTTGATGATGCAGTAATCATTAATTAATGGTTTAATTCTTCATGAGTCATACATTAACACATGATTATCTGTGCATTAGTTAAGCATGAATTAATGCAGATTAGTGCACCCGTATTGTAAAGTGTTACCATTATGTTTTATAAACAAAGTTCGGGAGGAGCACGTTCAAATAATCAATCCAATCTACATGTCATCAAACAATTACTATGTCTACCCTTATCATCATGAGAAGAAGCATATATATATTCACTCTGTAAACTCACCTAACATTCCTTGACAGCTTTTCAGCATCCCTCCACCACCCCGACTCCTCACTCTTGACTCATTCTTTTGCAGCCAGGAATACGGGGGGAGTACTCTGGGTTTGGGCCGAACACCGAGCCCGGAGCCCTCTCATTTTCAACAAATTACATTTATTTATTTGGTACATAGATTTATTATTGATTATCTATTAAAATGATATAAAAATTAGTTCTAAAAATGACAATATATGGTGTGCTTTATATAGAATCGCTTCATCAGTTTGAAGCACAAATTGTGGTAAAAATATCATGAATGATGATTTGTAAAAATATTAACCCGAGAGGATGCTTGCTGAAATATTCTTAGAGTTAAGATGTGTTTAACAGATTTTCTAAACCAGGGGTAAAAAAATGCATAGATAAGAGGATTCAGACAAGAGTTAATGTACAAGACCCATATTAGACAATACAGTACAGTGGGTGGGATTGCTGTGTTTTCAGCTAGAGTCAAGATATAGTATGGGATCCAGCAAACCAGATGTATTGCCACAATGATTCCTAATGTGAGAGCTGCTTTACTCTCAGATTTCCTCTTCATTGAACCTTCCATTACACATTTACCACCCTTCATCAGAGAGTTTATAACTTTCACTTGTTTTTGTGCAACATAAAATATCCTCAAATATAAAGTTATGATCAGGGTACAAGGAAATAGGAAGGAAAATATGAAATCAATTACTCTCCATTCAAATGTAAGCATAACATTACATTCGCCATAACAAGCATCTGTTCTGGGTGGGATACTTACTACAATTGCAATATTATAAGTTGAAGAAAAAAGCCAGCAAAAACAGATAATAGTTATCATTCTAGTCATGGTTATTTTCTGTGGGTACAGTAAAGGGTGACACACAGCCGTATAACGATCAACGGCAATTACAACTAAATTACTGAGAGATGCTGAGAAGAGCAATCCCATGATTGTTAAAAACAGTCTGCATAAAGTGTCTCCAAAGTACCAGCATGTTTCAATTAGCCTGGTGGCCTCTACGGGCATCACAATAAGTCCAACAAGCAGGTCGGCCACAGCCAGAGAGAGAATAAGCAGGTTTGTTGGAGTGTGAAGCTGCTTGAAGTGAGAGATGGAGATGATCACCAGCAGGTTCAGAAACACAGTCCATGCTGACAGCAATGAAAAAAACACATAGATGATAATGTATTCATGTGTGGAGCGTTTTCCCTTGATACATGATGAGTTGATGGCAGGAAAGCAGTATTGAGTCTCATGATCCTCTGTCTCATAGACCATGAGTGAGTCTCCTCCTGTTAGGAGTTTGTTCTGCTCTCCTTACTGTTCTTTTATATACTGTAGTGTCTGGTTTAGACTGACCAACCTATCTACCGCCCACTCTGATGATGCTTATGCCATCATTTTACATCTACATGTATTTATAAATGTATGCACGCACACACACAAACACACATTTCTTTCTTTTGTATTAAATTAGAAACTTAAAACTAAATTAGAATTTTCTACTAGAGGGCAAAGTGAATACATTTAAAGGTGACATATTATGCCCCTTTTCACAAGATGTAATATAAATCTATGGTTTCCCCAGAATGTGTCTGTGAAATTTCAGCTCAAAATACCCCCCAGATCATTTATTAATGCTAGTCAAATTTACCCCTTTTTGGGTGTGTCCCTTTAAATGCAAATGAGCTGCTGCTCCCTGCCTCCATTCAGAAGATGTCCTTTACACAAGCTTTAGTGGATACATTTAAATGTAGTTGTTGTGGAGTTACATTGATTCATCTGTTTCTGGGGGATTTCTGTTGAAAATAAAATTAATCCACTGCTCTCTTGTCTCATCTGAGGCTGGGACACTAAATAATGTCAATTATAGTCCCAATTATAGCACTTAAAGACAAAAAAGTCAGATTTTCATGATAAGTCACCTTTGACACAAACTTGGCTGTTGTCAAAAGTGCAATTTGTTTTAAATTGCTTATGTTAACAAATTTTTAGCATGAAAATGTCCTTCACATTTAGTCAATATCCTGTCATGTCATATTAATTCATTTGAGTCTATTTTTAATAAATTTGTCAGAGCATTTCAGGCATTGTTGGTTCAACTGACGAGCCTTCTAAGAACCGGTTTGCCTATCCACAGTCCATGAGAGCCAATACAGAGCCAGATCTTACGTCACTGTATACATCAGTGATGTGCGGGTCAATGTATAAACAAACCGCACCCGACCGACGTTTTCAACTAACCCGCCCGCAACTCGGACCGCAAAAAACAAAGAAGAAAATATTGTACCCGACCCGCTTCCTGACCCGCATTTTTTTTAAAGTAGCTATACTCATCGTAGCGTCTTAATATAACTTAATATTCTAATTTTGTCAAGAATTATAAAAAATCGTCAATATAAGCTCATAATTTGTACTAAAATAGTCTAAATGTTTAGTTTTAAAAACAAATTTAAAAAGCTGGCTATGTCTATTTTGCTGTTTCTGCGCAAGTTCAGCAGACAGCGAGGTTCGGGTTTGTTCCGATCAGAGCTCGTGAGCGGAGAGCGCATTTCTGAATATTCCGCTCTGCTCACGGTCGCTCGCCCAACCCAGATGGCCTGCTGGTTCGAAAATATGTGGAATAAGGGCTACCTCCGACTAATTTTTTTTCTTGTCGACTTGTTCATTTAAGCCATTCGTGGACAAATCGCCCCTTTATATTAAATTAATTACTTTAATAATTACTAAGCGTAATGACCGCACGCTTAAAGCTTGCCACAAAGAACCGGTTAAAGTAATGATTATGAATGTGTCTAAATTAGCAAGGAGACATTTAATTGTTTAGTAATAAACTGGTGTTTTCTGTGTCGCTGCAAAGATGAAGTTGACAATGCGGAGATTGCGGACTCGCCATGAACGCCAGAGAGAAATGCACATTTCATATGGATTAGCCTACATAATCAGAGAGTATAGCCTATTATTTTGGTTTGAATATTTTCGTTTAAAAGTAGACATTTCAAGCTTTCTGTAATATATAGCCTATATTTATCAAATCTGTGAGGCACAAGTTGAGTTTCGGCGCCCTCCAGTTCACATGCAGTGATCGCGTACCAGCGCCTTATTTTGCCTGCTATATATTTGCTTCTTATTTAATAAATACGGGCAATTGATTGATAAAACATTGATCAAAATTAAGATAAAATTTATACAAAACGAAAATCTTTTAAAACGAGTTTTCTATAAAACAAAACTTAATGAAGTCGTCAAAATCATGTTTTACCAAAAACAGCGCCGTTGAGGGCGCCAGCGCCTCTGCCTCGCGAGTGGATGATAGCCCTGAAGACGCCTAGCAATGATATACCTTTACTGGTAGTATACCTTTAGTTAAGTTATTGCAGCGCGCTAAGAGACAATGTTATCGGAAAATGCAGCCCAGGTATATGCATAATGGAGATTCCAAAGCGCTCTTCTTTGGTCAGAACCATGGAGAGCGATCGCGGATTTACTTTTACAATGCAACACAATATTTAAAGAGCATCAAGCTATTAAAATCTATATTATGTATACGCACAGATAATATAACAGTAGGCTATATTAGTCAATATTTTTTTATTAGGTTAAGCAGTGATTGGATAACGTTTTTTTTATTTTATTTTTATTTAACGTTTTTAATTTAAGGCCCACCCACAATTGATCTGGCTTATCCAAAACTGGATAATTTTATCCGTGCCTGGTTGGTCGTGCCAGTTTTGTGGTTATCAAATGTGTAAATAGCATCGCAAGAAGTACACATGACAAAACCAGCACTTTGGTCATCATCTTTCATTATTTCGGCAAATGTCTCCCACACTTTGCTCTTTCTATTTGTGTATTTGCGGAGCTTCCACTCCTCTGTCTTCATCTTTTCTCTTGCCGCCTCCATCTCTACCTGCAGACTGAGCTCGTGCGTCATCTTCGCGCCAGTTATTCAGCCAATAAAGTGTAAATTAAATTTAAAACGTATTCATAGAAAATTGTGTCTAGAACTATATCAATTACAAAGGTTTAATTGGCATCTTTATTTCAAACGACCCGACCGACCGCGACCCGAATATCATTAAAAATATTTTTGGATGACTCGTAACCGCGGGTAACCGCGGGTGACCGCAGGCACCCGCTCATTTCGGATCAACCCGCGCATCACTGGTGTGTGTGTGTGTGTGTGTGTGTGTGTGTGTGTGTGTGCGGTGCAGGAGCAGCACGCGCTATAATGCTTCATATATGATGCTTTTGCAGTGAATAACTGATTCACGGCTGTACCACAAACACTTACTATTTTTATTTAAAATCCAGAAGTTAGGCTGCAACTTTTATTTAATAAAATGTTTTTTCAGCATTGCGATTCTCTTTGCACATATAACCTACACTCTTTAATGGACGCATGCACGTTTAAACACAATTTAAACAACGTGGGCTATTACTCCATGCATTACTTATATTGCTTGAGCAACTTAATATAAGTAATGCATGGAATAATAGCCCACGTTGTTTAAATGAAAGTCATATTGACGTCAAAGTATCGATGTCAATTTGATGTCAAGATTTTGACCTCTGCTGATGTCATTTTGCCAAACAAAAAGGTGAAATGCATGGCTGTACACTTATTACCAGCATCACTTAAAACTAACCAGATTTACTTTATTTAATTTCCGGTATAATGAAATCATATTTTGTATTTTAATGTCACCATGATGGTGGTTAACGTTTGCTTTAGTTGTGCTCTTGACCCTTAACTCTTAAATGTAAAATTTTCTCTGGCTGCTATAATTGTGTGTTTATTAAGCACATGTGTTGTAGCTAAAAAAAAAGCCATGAGAAAATGAGATCAGCTGATGATGGTTGATTATTTATGATGATGACGATATTATCGTGTAAATGCCTGAATCCCTGATCATGTTCAGTAGTGAATGTTTTGATTATATAGGACTTAATATTGGATTTAATATTGTTTTATTCATAATAGAAGTCATTTGATTCTTCAGCATGTCTACAGTTTTATTAAATAATATTTTTTTTTTTTTAACTATTTAGTGCACAAAACCCTTTAGTCTATGGCAGCACTTAGATGCACACAGACATCAAGAAACTGCATACGAATCTCAACAATGGTGACAATCAAACAAAATAACCAGATAATCAGATCAACTCCAGCTGCATAATGTATTAAAGCTGCAATGCATGCTGGGAGATATGGGTGAGTTTTGATTGGTGGTACCCAGCATGCACTGCAGCTTGAAGCATTTCATTGATTGTCACCATTGTTGAGAGTCATACACTGATTCTTGATGTCTAAGTAATAACATAGAGGTAAAAGTTTAATGCACTAAATGTCTTTAAAATAATTTATATTATTTGATAAACAACATTGCTCTCATGCTGTTAAATTAAATGGCTTCTATTATAAATCTTTAAAAACACAAGTCCTATATAATCAAAGCATTAGACTCTGAATTAGATCAAGGATTCAGGCCACTACATGATGACATCTTCATCATCATCATCATCAATAAACAGCCAACATCACCTGATCTCATGGCTTTATTTAGCTATAACAAACGTGCTTTATATACACACAGTTATAGCAGCCAGAGAAAATTTTATATTAACAAGTAATGGGTCAAGAGCACAACTAAAGCAAACGCTAACCACCATCATGGTGACTTTAAAATACAAAAATATTTATGATTATGATTTCATTAAACCGGAAATTAAATAAAGTAAATCTGGTTAGTTTTAAGTGAAGCTAGTAACAAATGTACGGCCATGCATTTCACATTTTTGTTTGGAAAAATGACATCAGCAGAGGTCAAAATCTTGACATCAAATTGACATCGATACTTTGACGTCAATATGACTTTCATTTTTGACCTATTTTTTGACGTCATTTTGACATCAAGGTGCCCGCTGGGAAGTCGACAAGAAAAAAAATTAGTCGGAGTTAGCCCTTATTCCACATATTTTCGAACCAGCAGGCCATCTGGGTTGGGCGAGCGACCGTGAGCAGAGCGGAATATTCAGAAATGCGCTCTCCGCTCACGAGCTCTGATCGGAACAAACCCGAACCTCGCTGTCTGCTGAACTTGCGCAGAAACAGCAAAATAGACATAGCCAGCTTTTTAAATTTGTTTTTAAAACTAAACATTTTAGTACAAATTATGAGCTTATATTGACGATTTTTTATAATTCTTGACAAAATTAGAATATTAAGTTATATTAAGACGCTACGATGAGCATTATAGCTACTTTAAAAAAAAATGCGGGTCAGGAAGCGGGTCGGGTACAATATTTTCTTCTTTGTTTTTTGCGGTCCGGGTTGCGGGCGGGTTAGTTGAAAACGTCGGTCGGGTGCGGTTTGTTTATACATTGACCCGTGCATCACTGACACACACACACACACTGCACACGGAGTATGTGGGAAACGGCCGTAAGATCCACCTACAGTTCTTAGAAACTTAGAATCTCTTTATTTCGTACAACAGCAGCACAGCACTCATCTTGTTTGTTTACAGCGGATGCCGATGAAGCGGCCGTAAACCGGACACTGATATGCCGACAACTGACAAGAACGGAAGTTCGTCGCGACGCTTGTGCACATAGCCCATTGGGCCGCTTCGCACCCTGGTGCGTCAGGGCCCGCCAGAATGGGCGTGGCTTATGTAAGGAATAATTGACGACAGGCCGTTGAATTATTAGAAAAATATAATGCACATCCGAGGTGGCAATGCGGTCACGACGCGAAGCGGAGTTATTATTATTATTTTTCTAATAATTCAACGGCCTGAAGTCAATTATTCCGCTTATACTACAGTTACCACACCTCGAAACATTGTTCAGATTATGTATTTCAAGACGTTTGTAAAGTTGTTGTCATTAAAACGCTCTTGTATGTAGGACTAATTTATTACGCATCTAATCCAGTGCCTCCGTTGCTAATTCCAAAACGTCATTTTAGAGTTAATAACGGAGGTTTGAGCCACTGATAGCAGACTAATGCTGGGGACACACGACTAGCTGACACATTCTCTGACTGTTTTCATCGCAGCATATTTTAAACACGGACTTTGAACCGCTTTGAACACAGACTGAACGCTCTGAACACGCGTTTGGGTATGATCAGTCATACGTATCAAATTACATTCATAACGGCCTTAAAGTGTGTCCCCAGTTATTAATGCAGTTATTAGAGAGAGAGATGTTGCAATAATGAGACAGAAAAGCATGTGCATCAATATTATTATTTATTTATTAATTCAATTCCTTTTAATTAATTCGAATTCATTCTTTTTTTTTCTATTATTGACAGATGACAGACTAGCCAAATAAATGAAACACAAAGCCCTTTTAACAAGTAGGCCTATCAATAATTATTTATTTGTTATATTATCTGCAATAATAATCCGTGCTGCAGGACTATCCATTTATTTAGCCTATATTCAGTTTAATTTTCTATTGATTATAGATAGGACTATATACTTTATTTATTCAAATTAAACTGCATGTTCCATTGATTGTGAAGCTAGACATTGAAAATTCCAGATCAAGCGCATGCGGCTAAATGTTTTTTCTTGTTATGAATTGTATCCTATTTTCCGTTATTACCGTTAACTACGCGAAGTGATATGGAACTGTAATGCGGTCAAGACCTGCCTGGAACTACTTTAGCTGTGCGTTTCCCTGAAAATAATGCACACCTTAGAACGTTCGTCAACCAATCAGATTCAAGCATTCAACGGCCCTGTAGTATAAAGCTATATAAGCACTCATTCAGCCATGGAATTCAGATTTTATCTCTTTCAGCAAACTCACCACTTCGCTGATCTCTCTATAAGAAGCCTTCTCGCTGCCGTCGGAAAGCCTTCAGTGGAACAAGCCACCTGCCTTGCAGTTCTGAGGACGCCGGCTTTCCTGGTTTTTCAACTGGACGCCGCCTTCAGCCCACTGTTCTGCTGTGCCATCCGGCACGCTATACATATCCTTTTAACGCATTAGTGTGTTCGCCGTTGCGTCACACTTTTTCTAAAAGAGCAAATTCTGAGGCATTGTTACAAATGCCATTGTTACAAATTTGGTGCGCAACACAGAGCCTGGACCCCTACTCGTGCGAAGTATCAAATGTCCTCGCCTTCTTGCAAGAGCTCTTGGACGCTCAAAGTGTATGTGGCTGGGACCTCTCCACGGTCCTGGAAGCCATGAAGGGTGCCCCATTCGAGCTGCTTCGGTCTGCGGACCTGAAGCCTCAAAAACGCTCTCTTACTGGCACTAGCTTCAGTCAAGCGAGTGGGCGATTTCTCAGTAAGCGCTTCCTGCCTTGAGTTTGGGCCTAACGACTCCAGAGTCGTCCTTAAGCCAAGGCATGGTTATGTCCCTAAAGTGCTCTCTACTCCATTCAGAGCACAGGTTATTTCACTAGCAGCTCTTCCCTCGCCAGAGGACGAAAGAGACACGAATCTACTCTGCCCTGTCAGGGCTCTCAGAGTTTATCTGAAGCATTCTGCCTCATTCAGACAGTCAGAAATGCTCTTTGTATGCTTTGGCGGCCGCACCAAGGTGCTCGCTGTCACAAAACAGAGATTATTGCGCTGGATAGTGGGCGCTGTTGCGCTGGCTTATGAGTCTAAGGGCCTTCATTTGCTCTCAGGCGTTAGAGCTCATTCCACAAGAGGTATGGGCTTGGTCAAGAGAAATACCTATTGAAGATATCTGTGCGGCGGCCGGCTGGGCCTCACCGTCCACATTTATGAGGTTTTATAACCTGGAAGTTCCTGCTTTGCAAGCAAGGGTTCTTTCAATATAAAAAAGTGTTAAGCACAATCCCCCCTAAAACATAGGGGGCCGATATATATCTGGTCCTGGTTAAACTCGAACTACGGTTCTTATATACATATATTATAAAGGACTTGGCCCTTTTAGGCCCGTTCCTGGGTTCCCTATACAAAGCTCGTCATTAGACTGGCTTCTTTTAGGATTCATAACTTTACTCTTCTATGGGCCTCAGGCATCCTGTCCTGGGCTATAGTATGGAGCGAAGTTTTAAGCACGCACAGCGTTTTGAAGAGGGTTCCCATAGCGTAAACTAGCCTTACGCAATACAAGAGACCTCTCGAAAGGGAAAGTCACAGTTACTAACGTAACCTCGGTTCCCTGAGATGAGGGAACGAGTATTGCGTAACCCGCCGTGCTACTGTGCTTCGATCAAGGGATCGCTTCAGTCGATTTAAACCTGAATTCCATGGCTGAATGAGTGCTTATATAGCTATAAGCCACGCCCATTCTGGCGGGCTCTGACGTGCCAGGGTGCGAAGCGGCCCGATTGCTTTGCGCATCTGAGCCGCCTCGGTAAAGGTCTGTGCAGTTGCCGCAGCGCAGCCAATGACCGCGCTAGTTGCTCATCTATGTGTCTGCTGTGCAGCTACACTGCGTTTTAAAAGTTTTGCTTCAATATTCTCGAGAAAAGGAGTTTTCCCATAGCATAAGCTAGCCTTCCCTATCTCAGGGAAGCGAGGTTACGTTAGTAACCGAGACGTTATCTAATAATAATTTCAAGGGGCAAGTTAACGTGTAATAAAAACAGCAGAGGGCCAAACACAGATCCTTGTGGCACTCCATACTTTACTGGCATTAGATTTGATAGCTCTATGTTTAAACAAACTGAATAGTAATCAGACAATTATCTAAGAGAATGTCACAAATCTGTAGTGTTGAAAGCGGCACTAAGATCAAGTAAAACTAGCGGTGAGATGCAACCTAAGTCAGATGCTGGAAACAAGTCATTTGTAATTAACAATTACAGTCTCTGTGCTATGATGGGGCTGAAACATGAAATATTTATGCTAAAGGGAGGATAATTTTTTCCTAATTTTTTAAGCATAAACAGAAGATTTGAGATGTGTCAGTAGTGTGTCAATTCACTGGGATCTAGTTGTGATTTTTAATGAGAGGCTTTATAACCAGCAGCTTGAAGGTTAGCAGGGCATGAACTACAGATAAGGAGTTAATAATATTAAAAGACTAACAGGAAGCAACTCTTTCATTACAGTAGATTAGTGGGTATGGGGTCTAGACATGCGGTTGGTTGATGTAGTTTTGTAAGCTTTTCGTGTTCCACTGCTGTTGTCCTTAGAATACAATGTTAAATGTGTCAAAATCAACATTTATTTTTTATTTCTTAATTTTTATTATTATTTTTTGTAATGGGGCTAATGAAAATGTTGGCAGGGCAAGTAATAATCTGAACATTACCATTGATGCACATTTTTAGTTCTGTTTATCAGTTCATCATTTGTGCTGTGGATTGTGAAACATTTTGGTAAAAATAACTACAATTCTTAGTGAATGAAGAGGTTTGCTTTTGACATGTAAACATCTTACTGTGATTAAGTCTTTATTATAAGAAAAAACATTTTTGGTGCACGTAAATGTATGGTCACTGAATGCTATGAATATTTAAATAGTAGGTGGGTTTCATGTAGTATAAACAAAGCTCACATTTCATTGGATGTCCCTTTTTCTGTATATATATATTTAGGCAAGTCAGTGAAGGAAGACAGTAAGTCAAACTGACAGCTGGAGCAGGACCAGGCTACATATGAGGATGTACTCAACTGTGAAAATGTTTGACTCTAGGATTATGGAGGACAACAGGCAAAGAATACAGTATTGCTTTACAGACAACAATATTTCATGTTTCAGAGATATCAAACCTGAAGTGGAGTACGTTATTTTGTATATTTTCATTTCTTTAGCATCAGTATTCACTGTGTTTCTGAACCTGCTGGTGATCATCTCCATCTCTCACTTCAAGAAACTTCACACTCCAACCAACCTGCTCATTCTCTCTCTGGCTGTGGCCGACCTGATTGTGGGACTGATTGTTATACCTTTAATGGGCATCAGATTCATAGAATCATGCTGGTACTTTGGAGAGACATTTTGTTCTTTATTTTTATTTATTGTTTTTGTGGTTGTTTCAGCATCTCTTGGTAATTTAGTCTTTATATCTATAGATCGTTACATTGCTGTGAGTGACCCTTTGAGATACACAGTAAGGGTCACAACTGATAAAGTTGTCTGTTGCATTATTATAAACTGGCTATGTTCATGCATATATTCTGTCATTATCTTATATAACACTATGTTTTACCCAGAGACACATAACAGATGCTATGGAGACTGTACAGTTAACTTTAATTTTGGACATTTTGTCACAGATCTCATAGTCACTTTTGTTGCCCCTTCTTCTGTAATCATGTCTATATATGTGAAAATCTTCTGTGTTGCGAAGCATCAGGCCAAGGTTGTAAATTCTGTCACAGGTGTCAGCAGGTCACAAAGAAAGGCAGCAAAAACTCTGGGGATTGTCGTTGCAGTTTTCTTTATGTGTTGGATACCATACTATATTGTCATCCTTATTGAAGGAAATGAGTCTACAGAATCAGTTGAATTTAATGTAACATGCTGGATTGTGTACATGAATTCCTGTATGAATCCACTTATCTATGCACTGTTTTATAAATGGTTTAGAACATCAGCTAAACACATTGTGACTCTAAAAATATTGAAACCATCATCAGAATACTTCAGTATTTTCCCAGACGATAAATGATCAATATACTATGTATATATATGAATGTGTATATGTATATATATCTCATATATATATATACAAGAGGTGTAAAAGAGGTTTGCTTTATCTGCTATATTATTTCTTGTATCATCTTTTTTGACACTGGCGGTCTCTAGCTTCACTGAAAAAAAAACAGTTGGATTAACATAAAAAATATGTACATCGGTTGCACAGGTTTACGCAACATGATTTATACATGTTACAGCTACATAATTTATCTTTGTTTAATAAACATGATTTATATGTGTTAAAGATACATAATTTATGTTTGTTAATTAAACATGATTTATATGTGTTAAAGATTTTACGTTCCTACTGATTTTAAATACAGATCAGGTTTGGGTTTTATTTATATTAATGTGAGAAGCTTGCTTGGATGTGGTGTGTATCTGGGTAAAAAAATACCAATGCTGACATCATAGTAATATCTGAAACATGGCTTAATAAATTTATGTCAAGGAGCTTGAAACTTGAAGCTACTGTATTACTTAGTCAGTGGTTAAACAATATGAATTGCTAGCTTTAAACCTCATTGTTTCTAAAACCGTACATTCTACAGTAGTTGGTTGCTATCTCTGATGCACACAGTGACTTCACTTAATTATAAGGAGCTTGTTCTCCTGGGTGATTTTAATGTGAACTCGTTGCAGTCAGCCTCTGACAAGCTTAAATTAATTTGTGATACTCTTAACCTTTTTCAGCTAGCTTAGACACCTACTAGACCAAATTTGAAGGATTTTAAAAAGTCAACATTAATTGATCTTATTTTAACAAATATTCCACACAAATATTCATTGGCTTCTGTATATGCAAATGATGTTAGTGATCATTGTGTCGTTGCCACAGTTAGAGTTACCAAACTGCCTAAGCAGAAATCACGTATTATTGCAAAAAGGTGGATGAAATATTTGAATGAGCAATGTTTTTTTTTCCATGGCCTTGCTCTTTATGATTGGAATATGATTTTTTATTTTTTTTTATCCCTGATGTCGAGTCCACCTGGCAATATTTTTATGATAGTTTTTCATCGGTTCTTAATGGGCGTGCACCATTTAAGAAATGTACCGTCAAAGGCAGGGATAACCCTCGGATTTCTGCTGCATTGTCAGTAGAGGTGGGCGATATATCGTTTAGACGATAATATCCAAATTGTTGTCTAGACGATATGCAAAATTGGGATATCAAATATTTCATAATATGTAAAATCCGACCCCCCAAACATGAAAAGAGCTGAAAGCAGTTAAAGAGAAAACAAATAACGCACACTATAACCTTTTAAACAACTAGATGTACCGCATGGCGGTACAAAATATGACCGCCGCTCAGGCCTGCACTGGCTTTCCACAAAAATAAATGACGTGGAGCAATTTGGCTGTATTGCGTGTTTATGTATATACCTAAAAAAAGTAGTAGTATGTGCATGTCTGTCTGTGTGTGTGTGTATGTGTGTGTGTTTGTGTATGTGTGTGTCTGTGTGTGTGTGTGTGTATGTATGCGTGCATACATGTGTGTGTGCGTGTGTGTTTGTGTGTGTGTGTCTGTGCATGTGGATTTGTATGTGTGTGTATGGGTGTGTGTCTGTGCGTGTGGATGTCAGTGTGTGTGCATGCTTGCGTTTGTTTGTATTCCTGCATGTGTGTGTGTGACAGTTAGGGTTGCCAACTTCAGAAAAGGAAAATGCGGGACAATCGTGGTTATTTATAGGAAAATGAGGGACACTCAAAATATTTGTACTGTATCACACAGTGTACGTCATTTCAGTGTCTGCAGTTAAGTTTGTGTTTAAAAGGTTATCAGACATAAACACATTTGTATTGCTTAACCTATTTATGTATTTAATTCTAAAAATAATTTTAATGTCATACATGAAAAAAGTCACATTACAAACAAACCATAGTTCAAAATAACAGCATTTATCTAAAATAGAAAGCTTTTTTAACATTATACACTAGGCTTACAGTTCAAAAGTTTGGGGTTAGTAAGATTCTTTTTTGGGAAAAAAATAAAGAAAGTAATTGCCTACTTTTATTCAGCAAGGATGCATTACATTAATCAAAAGTGACAGTTAAGGTAATGTTACAAAAGCTTTCTAATATGTACTTTCTAAAAGCTTTAAAACATTAATAATAATCAGATATCAGAATAATCAGTTTTTTGAGCATATTATTCCCTCAGGTAGATTACATGTTTTCTTGCGTGGCTGGATGTTAGACTCATGAACAATAATCACGTTGTTTGCATTCGCCAAAATTGATTAGCCGAAATCAAAACGTGTGAAAGGAAATTACCGTTAGCGTGAGACGAGTCCGGCTTGAAGCGGAAGCGACCAGACGGCAGAGGATGTTCGCAAATCAAACAATGATTTGTCTCAAAACAGTGATTAAAAAAAGCTGTGATTGGATGATGACAAGTGTCGGTGATCATTCTCAAGTGTCGTGGTCAGCACTGCTGCTGTTGCTGTTGTATCAGTCAGTGGTTTATCAGCTTGTCAAAAAACGGGACACGGGAGGTCACGCACGGGACAAATAAATTAGGCCCAAAATACGGGACGTCTAATTCGGGACAGTTGGCAACCTTAGTGACAGTATCATCCTAAACCAGCAACCCTTCGCTCAACACCACCATCTACAGGCCGATGAGTGTACAGTCACTAAATGTGCACATAAATGAAGCGATGTGTGCAATTTTTCGTTGACGAAAAAATTCAGTAGATGACAAAAAAAAAAAAAAAAAAAACTTTGACAATCGATTATGGGCTAGGTTGATGTGGGCCCTTAAGACCAACATACCATAAAAATTTCTTCATCCTCGGTGCCACGGTTCAGGTAGTTATTTAGGAAAAACTGCATTTTTTGGGTTTGGGGGGGCCCAGCACGGGGGGGGAGTGGCCCCCGGGGACCAAATGAAATTTTTCCGTAGAAGTCTAGTGGGGCTACATGCCCACCAAATTTCATGTTCCCCAGTGTTTCGGTGTCCCTGTTATCGTTGACAAAAAATTCACGGGGGCCCCAGCGTGGGGGGGGGGAGTGGCCCCCGGGGACCAAACGAAATTTTTCCGTAAAAGTCTAGTAGACCAACATACCATAAAAATTTCTTCATCCTCGGTGCCACGGTTCAGGTAGTTATTTAGGAAAAACTGCATTTTTTTGGGTTTGGGGGGGCCCAGCGCGGGGGGGGAGTGGCCCCCGGGGACCAAACGAAATTTTTCCTTAGAAGTCTAGTGGGGCTACATGCCCACCAAATTTCATGTTCCCCGGTGCTTCGGTGTCCCTGGTATCGTTGACGAAAAATTTACGGGGGCCCCAGCGCGGGGGGGGGGAGTGGCCCCCGGGGACCAAATGAAATTTTTCCGTAAAAGTCTAGTAGACCAACATACCATAAAAATTTCTTCATCCTCGGTGCCACGGTTCAGGTAGTTATTTAGGAAAAACTGCATTTTTTGGGGGTTGGGGGGGCCCAGCGCGGGGTGGGAGTGGCCCCCGGGGACCAAACGAAATTTTTCCGTAGAAGTCTAGTGGGGCTACATGCCCACCAAATTTCATGTTCCCCGGTGCTTCGGTGTCCCTGGTATCGTTGACGAAAAATTTACGGGGGCCCCAGCGCGGGGGGGGGAAGTGGCCCCCGGGGACCAAACAAAATTTTTCCGTAAAAGTCTAGTAGACCAACATACCATAAAAATTTCTTCATCCTCGGTGCCACGGTTCAGGTAGTTATTTAGGAAAAACTGCATTTTTTTGGGTTTGGGGGGGCCCAGCGCGGGGGGGGAGTGGCCCCCGGGGACCAAACGAAATTTTTCCGTAGAAGTCTAGTGGGGCTACATGCCCACCAAATTTCATGTTCCCCGGTGTTTCGGTGTCCCTGGTATCGTTGACGAAAAATTTACGGGGGCCCCAGCGCGGGGGGGGAAATGGCCCCCGGGGACCAAACGAAATTTTTCCGTAAAAGTCTAGTAGACCAACATACCATAAAAATTTCTTCATCCTCGGTGCCACGGTTCAGGTAGTTATTTAGGAAAAACTGCATTTTTTTGGGTTTGGGGGGGCCCAGCGCGGGGGGGGAGTGGCCCCCGGGGACCAAACGAAATTTTTCCTTAGAAGTCTAGAGGGGCTACATGCCCACCAAATTTCATGTCCCCGGTGTTTCGGTGTCCCTGGTATCGTTGACGAAAAATTTACGGGGGCCCCCGCGCAGGGGGGGGAGTGGCCCCCGGGGACCAAACGAAATTTTTCCGTAAAAGTCTAGTAGACCAACATACCATAAAAATTTCTTCATCCTCGGTGCCACGGTTCAGTTATTTAGGAAAAACTGCATTTTTGGGGGTTTGGGGGGGCCCAGCGCGGGGGGGGAGTGGCCCCCGGGGACCAAACGAAATTTTTCCTTAGAAGTCTAGAGGGGCTACATGCCCACCAAATTTCATGTTCCCCGGTGCTTCGGTGTCCCTGGTATCGTTGACGAAAAATTTACGGGGGCCCCAGCGCGGGGGGGGGGAATGGCCCCCGGGGACCAAACGAAATTTTTCCGTAAAAGTCTAGTAGACCAACATACCATAAAAATTTCTTCATCCTCGGTGCCACGGTTCAGGTAGTTATTTAGGAAAAACTGCATTTTTTTGGGTTTGGGGGGGCCCAGCGCGGGGGGGGAGTGGCCCCCGGGGACCAAACGAAATTTTTCCTTAGAAGTCTAGAGGGGCTACATGCCCACCAAATTTCATGTTCCCCGGTGTTTCGGTGTCCCTGGTATCGTTGACGAAAAATTTACGGGGGCCCCCGCGCGGGGGGGGGAGTGGCCCCCGGGGACCAAACGAAATTTTTCCGTAAAAGTCTAGTAGACCAACATACCATAAAAATTTCTTCATCCTCGGTGCCACGGTTCAGTTATTTAGGAAAAACTGCATTTTTTGGGGTTTGGGGGGGCCCAGCGCGGGGGGGGGAGTGGCCCCCGGGGACCAAACGAAATTTTTCCTTAGAAGTCTAGAGGGGCTACATGCCCACCAAATTTCATGTTCCCCGGTGCTTCGGTGTCCCTGGTATCGTTGACGAAAAATTCAGTAAGGTGACGGAAAAAAAAAAAAAAAAAACTTTGACAATCCCTATATGACCGCTTTCGCTAGCTACGCTAGCGGCGGTCATAATTATATGTAGCGATTTGTAATACTGTAGGGCAGTACTATTCCCGGAAGCAACCTCCGAGTGGCCCAGCCCATGGTCCCGTGTCGTCAAAAACGCACATTCATAAGTAAATACGAAATAGTGCGCGCAGAAGCACATGCGCAAAACAGTTTTGTAAAATGATTTAAGAATTCTTTTTATTTTATCATATGACATTTTACAAAAGGACATTTTAAAAACCTACAAACATTTTTGCGCATGTGCTCCTGCACGCACTTTTTCAGTCGCAACACACCAATCAGAGGAGGACGCGCTGAAAACTGTAATGCTGTTCTCTTCCTTCATAACTCATACTGAGAAGGTTTGAGTTGCAGAGGAATTTGTGACAGTTTCACCTGTTCAACCACATCAAAGTTTCGTAATTAGTAAGTCTGTGCATTTTCTCTTTTTTTCTTATGTGCTGAAGGGCCGCTGTGCCTTGGTGAAACGGTGTTTGTACATGAAGAGCTCTTTTCCAAAACGCCATAAACCTAAAAAGCTGCCTCAAAGAACCAGCAAAAATAATGATTATGAATATGTAAAATATTGCAATAAGATATTTTAATTGTTTATTCATTTCTGTGTCGGCTGCAAAGATGAAGTTGACGATAGGCTATTGACTCACGATCTTCACAGTAGGCTAGTGAACGCACCGGAGAAATGCACATTTGTTATAGTTTTATTTTGTTTTGGATGGTTTTGTTTAGAACCAGCTTTCTGTAAATATATTTCACATTTTTTAGGCCTGTGAGGCGAGTATAGGCTATGGTTCGGTTCATGATGATATAATCTCCAGTTCAAGCACATTTGTTGTGCCAGCCTATATAAAATTTTTATGTATGAAATCCAGGAAATTGGTTAATGAAAAAATTATTAAAATTAAGATAATACAAAACGAAATTCGTTTTAAAGAAAGGCTTTGTGCTTTCTGTTTTGAGGTCTCTGTGAAAGTTTGAAAGTCTTTTAGTGCCGCTTTCAGAGTGCTCGCGTCCATAATGGAGAACTTTCACGTAATATTGTTTTTTCTTCATAAATGCAAACACGAAAAATAAAAGACAAAATACTTTTTTAAAACGACAAGCCATCAATTTTTGTGGAAAAAAAAATTATGGATTTATAGCGTTTTGGGGGAAATGGATGGATTTATAGCGTTTTGAAAAAAAAATTTATTATTTTTTTATTTTTTTTTACTTTGAATTTATCATCAACAACTTTGTTGTTTGATTTAATAATCACTGTTGCAAGAGGTGCCTAGTTCCATTTTTTTATTTATTTTTTTGTAAGTGGAGAAAGTAGGGGCTACCTCAGATTCTGTTTAGTTAGCAAAACAGCTTTATTGATTTTTTATCAGCTTTATTGATTTTTTTTCTATAACCTACAATAATAGGTCAAATGCAGCAAGTCAAAAGATCAACTGGACCTTCTTTGCCAGTTTGCACAAGTTTCTTTGAAGGATGGCAAAAATATCTTCTGAATATCGATATCGAGATATTGGAAAAAAATATCGAGATATTCATTTTGGTCAATATCTCCCACCCCTAATTGTCAGTTCTTATACGTGAGCGGGATGCTGCTTGGGCAAAAGCTAGGCAATCTCATTCAGTTTCTGACTGGATTTGTTTTAGACATCTTCAAAATAAATGTACAGTCGCCATTAGTAAAGCTAAAGCTGCAAAACCTACAACAAATTTAAATAATCCCAATAAATTTTGGCAGAATATAAAGTATACAGTGGGTAACAAAAAATTCTCAAATTTTCCTTCATGTATAAATACGGATTCTACTAGCACTCCTGATAAAGAGCAAATGCTTAATTATTTTAATAAGCATTTTATTGTTAGTGTAGAAACTTATTTTAAAAAGGAGGAGTTCACGTTTGAACATATCAAGAGTTCTGATGTCCATACTTTTTAAGTTACAATAAATTTTTCACAGAAGTAAGCTTTCTGTATGTGGATTTGTGAAGTTAAAAATAGGTTACAATTCCATGAACGAATTAACATGAACAATGACAACATATCTTAGACCATTCAGATCTAGTAAAATGTAAAAAAAAGTGATCATCAGCTGATCTTTTGGAGCCAAAGTCAAAGGTACATTCTTAAAGCAACTAGTGTGTTTTACAATCTTCTTAAAGGGACTGTGTGTAACTTTTTAGGTATTTTATTATCTAAAATCAATATTTTTATTCATAAATATGCCCTCAATGATGTACAAATCCCTATGCCAATGATCAGACTAATTTATTATCTTTATATACATGGGACGGGTAGGTCCACGGAGGCTTCCATGTAGTTCCGCCATCTTAAAAAAACTATAATAGCAGAGAGGAACAAAAAGTACTAGGCCAACGCGTTTCCACAACGCGTTTCGTTCAGAACCAACGTCACGTGACTGAAGCCAGCAGAGGCGGAGAAGCAGAGCAGAGAGAGGCACTTGTCACTGCCGCGGCAAGTTTAAAAGGCTGCACTGCACGGTTATTTATACACCGTTCATTCATACATACATATGCAGGAGAAAGCTTTCAAAAGAGATGCTGAAGTTGCCTGCTTTCTTCTCGACAGGTAAGTCAATGTTACGTTCTTAATTACAAGCTTTTTTTTCATTGCTTGGTTGTATACTTTATTATAGGCTATAGACAGAAGAACATTTATAGTAAAAGTTAAACAGGCTCTTGATGAATAGCAGCTATTGAGTAAAGTAACATTAGAGAAGTTTTTTATTATATAGACAGAAAAAAACTATATAAGTTTTTTTATTATTTTGAGAAGTACTTTATTATATAGACAGATGAACATTTATAGTAAAAGTTAAACAGGCTCTTTGATGAATAGCAGCTATTGAGTAAAGTAACATTAGAGAAAGGCTCTGATGATGATGATGATGATATCTAAAAATGCAAGTACTTCAAAAAATATAACGAGTAAAGAAGGCTTTATTACTACCTTATTTAATGTTTTTCACAGTCAGTAATTCATACTGTAACATTCTTTTTTCGTTGTTTCAAGTTTCAGTTTGTTTTAAAGGTCCCATGACATGAAATTTTCACTTTCTGAGGTTTTTTAACATTAATATGAGTTCCCCTAGCCTGTATATGGTCCCCAAGTTTCTAGAAATTTCAATCGGTGTAAATCAAGCTTTTGCTATCTTTCTCTGCCTTTGAGAAAATGGAAGCTCAATCGCGCTGATCTTGAATCTCCTCCTTGTGACGTTATAAGGAGGAATGTTACCTCCCCTGTCTCTGCTTTGCCCGCCCAGAGAATATTTTCCGCCCATGAGAAAATGAGCTAGGAAGTAGGAACGCGCGCGCGCGATTTTAGTTTCTCCACGAGAGATATCATGGCTTTTGAGCGAGCGAAGCATAACAATTGCTCAATAATTGGATGTAACGTTACAAATGAACACCGAAGAGTTAATACATAGCTGGGCTTGCTGAACGTCTGAAACTAAAGTCTGGATCACTCTCTTTGGCTCAGCTACACACCTCGGACAAGTAAGCCAACTAATGATATATAAGTGTGTTGCTTTACTGTTTATGGTTGCCTAGACTGTTACACGTAGAATGTGGCTGTCACATTAGCTATGCAGCTATGCAGTTTATGTGTGTGAATACACACACTGTAACGCGAGTGTTGTACACTTCTTTGTTATTTGCATAACTGTTTTCCTGTTGGTTAACGTTATATGGCGCGCGCGATATCCGCATTTCAAGATCGCAGAGCTTGATGATGTAATTGTAATAAGATAAATTACAGATGTTACAGATCTCTCATGAAAAGGCAACAGTAGGTTAGCGTTAGCTACATGATAATAACTGTAAACCATCCGAATAAAGTACCGTATCCAGACATAATATTTTAAACTAACCATTCGGAAACGTCCTGCTGGAACCGCTGAGTTGTTGCTTCTGCATCCGGATCAGATTCTGGGTCAAACTGAAATGCTTGAACGACTGCGTGTCCTCGTGCCATTGCTATATCCAACGTAAACATGCACGCCGCGGTACCGTTGCGCAAGATGGTCAAGGCCACACCCACCCTCCACCTTGCGCCGCCTTTCTCCTCCTCATTAGTATTTAAAGCTACAGACACCGAAACGGCCTGTTGGAAGGAAGCTCATTCTGGGACTGGCTTGTAGTGGCTATAATTCTGCACCGAGGCTGAATTTTTGAAAAGAGATTTCAGATACAGTACTAGGGACCACTAAGGCCTATATTAAAGCCTACAAAAAGTAGCATGTCATGGGACCTTTAAATAACAAACCAGTTCACCCGAAGAAAAATTCGAAGTGCTATTATAAGACAAAAAACACACTATTGTTTAACTCCAAAACACTGTGTGCTGTTTTGTAAGCTATTTTAACATGGTCAGCATGGATCTCTTTAGTTCTTGGGCTAAATAAAACAGATGCATGCAACACAGTGAGACTGACATACGTAATCACCAAAAAACTCTCACAACACTATGCATTGTACCTTTAAGAGATGCACCTAATAAAGGGACATAAACACCAGAGTTTGTCCTCCAGAGTTTTAAGATCTTTCAGAAGAGGTTCCAAAACTTTGTCATAACCATATGTTTTTACATCATCAACTTTACAAAGCACGGCAAGATAAATAGATGATAAAGATGAGTGAGATCCTAGTGGAAGGTTTGCTAATATCCAATACACACCACAAAGTTTGTGTTTTTTCCTAGAGGTGCCAAGGGGATAGCAAATCTCGAAATTTTCACATTTTCCTTTGCGTGTTCCCAGGGAGTGGAGTTTCCAGAGAAAACACAACTAATTTCTTTCATTTCAACATGATAAATTCTATTAGCAAACACCATCGCACACCTGCAGGTGATAGGTGCATGGGAAAAAAGACCAAATAGGTAGGTCAAAAAATCTACAAAAGAAGGAACTCCTGCACACTATCAGTACTTGCAAATGAGTATCAATATTTTATTAGCAACGTTTTGGTCTCACGACCTTCATCAGGCACACACAAATATTCAAGCTCAATCCCATTTAAAATAATCACATGACCTATCGACATACAGATCCATTTGTAACCAATTAAGCTCAATGACTGAATCCTTAATTAACACCACATCATCATAAACAGGTACAAACATAATTGTGAAAAATATCAAAGTTAAAAAACGTTATAACATTACATTAAATAATGCTTCATCCTTCATACATAAAGTCTGAAGGGTAAAAATCCAAAACAGTTCACATCTCTGTAAGAGCACTTCAATATCGCCCCCTCTAGGTGGCACACTAACTTTTTCAATCCTATAAAAATGCAAGGAGGAAACATTGTGATTCGAATATAGAAAATAAACCGCAACTGGATAATTTACATATTCTTCGGTTAGAAATCTTATGTTCGCTAATTCTTTGTTTTAATTGACGTGACGTTTTTCCCACATAACCTAAACCACAAGGTCAACAAATCAAAAAAAAAATGGTTACAAATGGATCTGTACGTCCCCACCACTGTTTTGCAACCTGCGGACACACACCAATCATACATAATTCGCACCCATGATGATCAAGTGTTCCGCGGTAATCGTCGACACTTAATGGAAACCAAGGAAATAGCATTGGAAGTAAATAAGCCTGCATCTGAGAGCATGCACATTTGTACACCTGTGGATACAGGAGGACTGCAAGAAAACACTTGTGGCATGCAGTAGCAAGCAGCAACCCCTCGGTTTACACGCTCTGGTCGCATGGTGAAACCTAGAGACATTCTTGACTTATAAACATGAACTTCTGACATTAGGTAAGGTATAAAACAAATGTGGCAGTATTATGGATGCTGGTCAGAAGATAGTATTGTTGAATGCATGTTCTCATGTCATTGGTTACGGCACATTGGTTCATTTGTTCTATAAATGCAATGTTAAGTATAATGTCCCCGTTGTGAACCAATATGTTTAAGGAAAGTTTAAAGTCTACCATATTAGACTTATGTAGTAACATAATACATCAAAAAGAGGAGGATTTAATGTTATTGGCCCATGTGTGGTGATTTGCATACTGAATGCTGATTGGTTGTTAGCTCTCTCTTTTAATTGTGTGCTTGGGACATGGCTTTTAATGGTGAGACTTCTATTTTTGTAATCAGGCTCCCAAATTATAGATTTAGATTTATCGGCCAAATATATCGGTTATCAGCTTTCAAATGTAAAGAAATATCGGTTATTGGTATCGGCTGAAAACGTTCATATCGGTGCCTCCCTAGTTTAAAATACATTTAGAAGTAGTATAGCATGTCACACTGCTTGAAATTTCATGCCAACTACCCATAGTATTATAACATGTCACACTGCTTGAAATTTCATGCCAATTACCCATGTGACTGTTTATTCAAAATCAAAAAAAGTTCAACAAAATCAATATAAACAAACAGTGCTGCAAACCTGTGAAAAAGTATCACTCCCTCCAGGAAATAAACGACACCATGGCTCTGGTTACTGATGGATTTATTGCTCTTGTCATCCTTTTCTCCGCCATCACATTCACCGTCAATGAAATCCACCGTCAAACTACAGTATGACAATGTAAAAGATTCGTTCACATACACTATAAAGAGGTAAATACAAATACACTCGGGAAATACAAACATAATACACATACTGTACCTCGCTGGCTGCATATAACCAAGAGGGAATGAGTTCACTTGAAAATACCCGGTTCAAAAAACAATAATGAAAAACATCTTCTTTACTTCTTCACTCAAAACACGAGTAACCTTTAATCCACACACGGAGAATAATTCTGCCAACTCTCACGCATTGAGCGTGAGACTCACGCAATTGACACTTTTCACACGCTCTCACGCCACACATCCATTTTCTCAGGCACAGAAAAATTGCGGAGCAAAGAGGTACTTTTAATATTAAACTAATTCTCAGCTCTTAGATTCCGTCAATTTTATTACGAAATTCAGACAAAAATACGTTTGGCGCTTGTAAATGTGACGTGACAGATCGCTGAGCGCCTCAGTTCAAGTGCACGTGAACCGATCATCTGTTACTTTTTTATTTAAAGATGCAGTAAAACTTACCGAAAATATACATAATATCGACCAATTAGTGTTTTTCAACCACGGAAAGAGGTCAATAACAGCAGGAGAACAATTATGTCACATAACGTTACATTTACCTCAGGAAAGCCATTTAATGACCATAGCATGTTAACTGAATAGAAAAAATAGCTAGAGAGAAGATTTTGCTGAGCACTATATTACATATTTATTATTTTTACTTATGTCATTAAATAATTGTTATTATAACAAAAAACTGCATTATATTTAATTTAATTTGTTATTTTTAACCTTTAATAATACCAGCAGATTGGGCCATCTATGTTTACAGCATTAGGTGAGATTATTTTTTTAAATAAAATTTAAAATAAACATGTATCCAAATTAGTCAATATTGAATCAAAATCAGAATCAAATCACAAGAATTGAATTGAAATCTTGACATTTTTGTCAAGCAATAATAAAAACTGTATCCCACCAGTCATTGTACAATGTAAACATTGTAACATGTTGTCACTAAACTTCATAAAATTCTATTTAGTTACCAAATGTTTTGACAATCACAATTACACTTATTGTGATGCAATATTTGTTTTTATTTGTTTTCCGCATTTAAAATGGCAACATTGAGGAGAAGTTAATCCACCACTGTTTGACAAGTCAAGCCTCTTTTTAAGAAAATGGATATGTAAAACAATCGTTCATACCCTCTGAATAAATGGTGAGAAGTATTAGCTCAGGTATCGACAACATTATCTTGCTTCCTTTGAATTTGCAGTGAAAAAGACAAGGTGTTGTTTTTATTCCACTATTCACTGTTAGATTATTAGATCATTACACAAGCTTCACTCGAAACATAGCATGCTGAGGACATCTGCTGGTTAAAGCCGTGTAAATGCAACAAGAACTGCAAAAACATGTTAAATGGCGTGAAACCGCAGTGTGCTTATGCTTATACTGTAGGCAATGCCAGACATGATTGGGTTATTTGAGACGGTCATACTCCATTTATATATTTCTTTTTGAAAAACATTGATGATATTACAGTTTTGCTCGATTGTTTACACACATTTTCTGGTACTTGAGACACATTGACCACAACATGTAACTCATTCACCAACCCCCTGAACCAATTCTGCTAAACTACAAGGACAATTCCTGCTTTACACTCAAATTGCAGTTCTAAAACACACTGTTTTCAAAACACTACACACAATTCTCTGCTTTTGGCACAATTTTCATGCAGAAAATCTTTTGTTTTCACAAAGAACACACTGCCATTCAAATGCACACTGACTCATCACATGGGCAAACACCCGTCACACAGTTTTACAATTAGCAGTCAGAGCTTTAGCATAAAAGGGCAACAGGTGATCTCTTCAATGGAGCAATGGATGCCAACATTGGATTTTTTTTTTTACTGTAACTGTATACAGTAAATTCTTCTGTTGTTTTGTATGTAGACCACTGTATATGTACAACTTTGTGTTGGTTAGGATGTACACTGTGTACATTGTTTTTGTGGGAAAAATAAAATATATTTGTTACCGTGTATTTGTGTGTTCTGAGTATAAAAACAATATTCTCAAATATTTTACAACACACTTACAGTACCAGTCAAAAGTTTGGAAACGTTACTATTTTTAATGTTTTTGAAAGAAGTCTCTTATGCTCATCAAGCCTGCAGTTAAAACAGTAATAAAAGTAATATTATGAAATATTATTACAATTTAAAATAATGGTTCTCTTTTTTACAGTTTTTTACGATTGTTTACACACTAAAATAAAAATTTCCACACAATTTGCAAAATTCTACTCCAAGGAGCAAAACACCACCACAGATTTGCACAACATTACACACAATGTCTGCTTCACCCTTTTTGCAAAACATTACACAGAGTGATTTGTAAAACTCTACACACATTTTCACACCTTAGACAAAGTTAAGGATTGTGAGGTTACTTCCTTGTCATTACAAAGCCCATGATTGCCAATGACAACACTAATGAACAAATTGGATAAACACAACCACCAGGTGTGGAAGCACACATGTGCTAATTTGAAAACGCAGCACTCAGGTGTGCTATAAAAGGCAGCAGGTGAGTTCACCTGTCTTCAACAAAGATGGAAGGAGCTAGAAGAAAAAGAAGAAGAGTGAGAATGAGAGGGGGAGCTCAAAGAGGAGATGAAGGAGGTAGAGGAAGAGGAGAAGGAGGTAGAGGAAGAGGCCTACATGTAGGTAGAGGAAGAGGAGAAGAAGGAGATAGAGAAAGAGTAGAAGAAGGAGATAGAGGAAGAGGCCTAGGTAGAGGAAGAGGAGAAGAAGGAGATAGAGGAAGAGGAGAAGTAGGAGATAGAGGAAGAGGCCTAGGTAGAGGAAGAGGAGAAGGAGGAAATAGAGGAAGAAGCCTAGGTAGAGGAAGAGGAGAAGGAGGTAGAGGAAGAGGCCTAGGTAGAGGAAGAGGAGAAGGAGGTAGAGGAAGAGGCCTAGGTAGAGGAAGAGGTAGGGAAGGACTTATGCCATTGAAGACATAGCCTGTGATGTGGATGAAATCTTATGGCCTGATCCAGCCAGACGGAGAGATGATGCATAGTTACAGTATTCTTGTTTCTTTTACAGTAGTTTTTCTTCAGAGTCAAAGTGTATGTACTTCATGCAGTAATTTTTATTTGTCTACAGATTTAATTTGTTTCATTGATTTCATTGTTGGTTGATTACTGTAACTGATTATGGTAAGAAATACTGTAAGTATTGAAATAAATACTTGAAATATTCAGTCTGCAGCATCAGTGTTGTGCAGTGCTTGGTAAGTTTATAGTAGGCCGTGTACATTCTCCCTATATCTCAAACTAATCATGAAGAATGTTGTGGGTTTGTCACTATTTTTTTTTTTTTTTTGTCATCTAAATTATCCCTTACATAACAATGTCTGGCCAAAAATCTAGCACATGCTATTTCCTAAAATTAGTTTTTTTACAAATGTGTTTTATATTTATCACTGCTGTGTGTAACTGGCTGCAATAGTGTCTGATCATTGAGGACTGTGTTGGTTAAATGAAAACTAATAGCATTTTCACAAATATGTGTATATGTTTTGACTGAAGTGTGTCATTTTGCAAACAATCTAGGAATTATGCAAATTGAGTGTGGTGTTTGGATAATTGTGATTATGTTTTGAATAAAAGAACCCAGTTTTCAAAATTGCGTGTAAACAATTGAAAAAAACTGTAATATACTTTAAAATGTAATTTATTTTTGTGATGCAAAGCTGAATTTTCATCAGCAAGTACTCCAGTCTTTAGTGTCTTATGATCCTTCAGAAATCCTTCTAATATCAAAGGCACTACTTTATTTGGAAAAAGATTATCTTAAGGGGATAATTTACTCAAAAATGTCATGCTTTACTCAACCTCATACTGTTCTAAACCTGTACACATTTCCTTATGATGTAGAACACAAATTATATTTTAAAGAATGCTAAGAAAAGTTATACAGTTTTGGAACAATATGGGGGTGAATTGATGACATCATTTTCATTTTGGGGTAAACTATACCTGTAGTTACCTGTACCTGTATGTGCTTTATAGGTTTTATAGAAATGCAACAGCAAGAGATCATTTCTCTTCCATGAATAGGTTGAAGTATTCTGATGAAGGTTTGAATATTTTCAGAGTCAAAATGTATTTTGCTGATATTCGAAACCATCTATAAAACATTGCATAAATAAGTGGATTCATACATGAATTCATGCATAAAATCCAATACATTAAATTAATTATAAAGGAGTCACCTGTGTCTTGACCAAGAGTAAGAGCAGCTATATAATATGGTATCCAACAAAGAAGATAAACCATTACAACAACCCCTAAGGTTCTTGCAGACTTTTTTTCTGACATGGCCTTTTTGTCTGTGAGTGAATTTATACGCTTTGCTTGATGTATTGCTATTACACAGATTTTCAGATATAAAGTAATTATTAAACAACAAGGTGTCACTAAAGTTACTAAGACATCTGTTATGATATATCCCAACTTAATAGTAAGTATACATTCTCCAATACACATATGGTTTTTCTCTGGATAGAGTAGAGTCTCGTACAAAAGAAAAAAAGAATATATGCAGGAAAATACCCAGTTTACAACAATACAAAAAACTGCTCTGTTAATATTTACCTTTGATGGATATCGCAAAGGGTTATTCACAGCAATGTAACGATCCACAGATATAATAATCAAATTACCAAGAGATGCTGTTACAACCACATAGAAAATATAAGGAAATATCGAGCAAAATATTTCTCCAAAGTACCAACACGGCTCAATCAATTTGATACCCTGCACGGGCATAAGAATCAGTCCCACAATCAGATCAGCCACTGCCAGAGAAAAGATCAGCACATTGGTTGGAGTGTGAAGCTGCTTGAAGTGAGAGATGGAGATGATCACCAGCAGGTTCAGAAACACAGTGAACACTGATATTGTAGAAATGAATATGTACACAATAATGTATTCGAATCCAGGTTTTACATTTTTGGTACAAGACAAATTGTTGTTCGGAAAGCAGTATTGGATTGTTTCATTTTCCGTGTTTGTTGCGCCCCAGTTAGGCATATTCAGGATAGCTCACTTTTGAGTAGACTCTGTGCTTCATCAGAGAACTAAAAGAGAACTTCCAAATCTGTACGAGGATGCTTGTCAGTTTGGCCTCCTGGAGCTCATCACTGACATGACTGTTATATTTATACTTGCAGAAAGCGCAGAGGCACCCATTCAACGTGACATCTGACATCAACCCACCTACTAGTTATTATTCATAGATGGGAAAGTTACATTTTACGCATTAAATTATCTGCCCAGACACACTTGTAGGTTTGACAAACTACTCTTAGAACTAATCTTTCTACTCCCATACATTCTAACTTACTACTAAAGTTATGCATGTTATTAATAGACAATAAAATGAAAAGCTTGAAGCTTTAGACATGTAATACTTTAGACTTGTCCCTATAAATTCTAATAAAATGAATCTTCAATGTAAATAGACGTAAAAATTGCTGGAAAAAAAATTACTTGTCACTCTTTATTATTATTAAAATATTTTTTTTATTATCAGAACCACAAATATTCCCATATTGCATTATTATACATTATATTCAACATTGTATATATATATATTTTTTTTCTCACACAGTATGCTTTCAATAGAAAAGTATTTCAAAAAAGTACATCACAGTATTTCATTCAATGGATCTCTTACACAGACAAGCCGCTCACACACAGACTCTCCTGGTGCACGCCATGCCGCCTCTCTGCTATTATTGCACTACTATACATATAAAAATAAACAATATGAAATGTTTTAAATAATCACACTACTAAAACTAATATGACATGGTGATTTAAATTAGATTTGCGCTTTCACTTTGAGCAGTGCCATTCCAGCGCATGAACTTCAGATGATCAATGCAATCAATCACAGTTCTAATCGCAAGAAAGTATGTCAAAATGAGTATTCCAAAACTGTAAATTAGTTCATCAAAAAAAATGTAATTCTGCATTTACTCACTCTCATGTTGTTTTTGCACGTCACGCAAACATTTGAACGTCCGTGTTTACTACAGTAGGCCTATGTGTGGCCTATGCCATATTGTTGTAAATCTGTTCGTTATATAAAGCCATCGTGTCTCTTCAGAAGACCTGGATTTTTACTAGACCACTCGATTGATTATTTTTACAATGCCTTTATGACATTTTTTGAATCTTAAGTTCTAGAGGAATGGACTTTAAATGGAGGGACAGAAATCTCTCAGGTTTCATAAATATCTTCATCTGTGTTTGGAAGTTGAACGAAAATAGGTTTGAAACGACATAAGGGGGAGTACATGATGACAGAATTAAAATTGTTGGGTGAATTATACCTTATAATTACAGAAATACAGTAAGCTGAGCCTTGAATAAAACAAACTCATGA